>NC_138202.1:88918467-89303467 GCF_964194415.1 Vipera berus | reverse complement strand
TCTGGACAAATCCCTTGCAGGTTTCTTGGCAAGATTTCAGAAGTAATTGGTCCTTGCCTCCTTCTTCTTAGAATTGAGAGAAAGCGACTAGTCCTTGGTCACTCAACTGACTTTGTACCTGAGGCAGGGCTAAAACTCACAGTTTCCTGATTTCTAGCCAGATGCCTAAACTCCTAGACCAAACTGGCTCTCTTACATCACATGAAACCATTCATTCAAAGCAAACTCTTTTGAGAAGGGTCCTGTGTGGACCTACCCTGCTATTGTCACTTTGGATCGACTCTGTTGAAGCAGTTTTTAAAACTTTGGAACAATTTGATCACACCTCTTAAGCTGTTCTATTCATTTCCTGGCATCTTTTCTTCTCTTAAATTATATCTGGTGTTTGTATGTGCCATCCTAATAGTTTGAACTGTACGGTTGGCAATATTGAAATAGTATCTGGTTCAGTCTTTACATTTTTTGTTTTGTTATTGTGTTACAGGCACAAAGTTCGATCAGTTAATCACTTCTGGAAATAGCTTCTTAAGTGCTCTTCAACTATTAGGAACCTTCGGACTGATGAGTTTTATAGCCCAGGATGAGTGTTTTAGCAAAAGAAGTTTTAAAGATAAATTTAAGGGGGAAAGTCTTCTTTTGGGATGTAGAGCAAAAGGATGATAGAATGTTGATTTTGGAAAGCTACAAATGAACTAAAGGTCCAGATGTATTTGAAATAAGATTTTGAAATAAATTATAAGAATCTTTCCTGTGGGAAAATACTGTTGTATTGAATTCTTTTTTTTAAAAAAAGATAAGAGGCATACCAGAAGGAACTAAATATTACAATTAAAGGAGAAGAGTACTTTATCATTTTTCTTTAAATATGAATGCATCCTCAGTACTGTTTCCAAATAAAAGGGGAAGAGAGGGATTTCTGTTATCTATGGACAGAAAAAGAATGTGTGGCTTTGGAGATAGTCACAACAAATCATATTCTGCACTGAGTTTTCTTTCAGTACAGTCAGCTCATTACAATCTTGAAACAAATTCTGACCATTTTATCCTTTCTAAAATGCCTCAGACATAGCATTTTTTTTCTCTCTTCCCATGCCTTTTAATTTTTTTTTTTTTTGCTTTTTTATAAAAAAAATTAAGGAGATCCTCCTTTTTGACATTTACTCCATTTCAAGAAGCATACTATGTATGATTTCAATTTAATACGATAACTCTAATTTTTCATTAAAAAAACCAAATAGCAATTACTCTCGCATTTCATATCATACTGAATAGCACCAAACAGCAAATATAAACTAATATGTTTCACAACAGTTTGCAGAAAGTCAAAGTATGTGTGAAAAGAAATAAGGTGCTCAACTACAGAAGGCTGTTCTTGAGAACAATTTAATGTATCCTCGATAACAAAGTTTTTTGACCCACATGTAAAACTTAAAAAAAAAAATTATTAGCTGATTTGATGATTTGACGAGTTTGATGAGTTGATTGAAAAACTGTTATGCCACATTGAGATCTCATATTCTTCTCCCCCACATACATATCAATACATTTTGCAGGAAACTGGAGATTTACATGTGGTAATCACTTATATAAAATAATTGTGCATTTTAAATAGTATAGCCTTAAATTTTGTAAATACTGTATCTCTCTTTAATGCCTGTAAGTATTAACAATTATCTTCTTTTGGTGTGGTGGGATCTGGAAATAATTTTTTAGGAGCAATCTATATGCAATCACCTTATATTCTCATGAAAATGCCTATGAGAAAACATGATTATATTTCTATTCCAATGGAGGATTGTCACCTCTGACAGTCAGCACCAGTCAAGGGGAACTGGAAGTACTCATGCATGCCATGTTAAGACATTGCAGTGTAAGTAGTATTTCTGAAATAATACCTGATGGAAAGAATATCAGTAATGAATTCTAAATTTGCAGAAAATTTACAAAGGTGCACAACTCTTTAGCAATTCTTTTTACGAAGAGTGGTCATTAATTCCCACATTCTCTGCACAATGCTGATTTGCCAAAACAAAAGTGTATCTGAAAGACAGAGAATGTCAAATAGACCTAAAAGAAAACTTAAGAGATTTAACGGTTTGAATTAGATTCAGTTGTTAAGCAGCAGACTGCAATCTTTTGCTCATTTAACTAGTGTAAGTATTAGTTTTCGTATCAGAATTTATATCTGAATAAGATTACATACAGTGGTGCTATGAATTAAAATTTTACAGTGACCTAAATCTGAGAGTCAGAGAAGTCACTTGGTAATCCTATTCAAGCAGTTTCCTGCTCTTGAAACTATTCAAAAGAAACAGACACAGATGGTGTAAAAGCAAAATATTTCTCTCCTAAATGCACCCCTCTGACTTCAGACCATCAAAACTTTCCAACTGGGAACTTTCTAAAAACTGCATGTGATAGACCACATAAAATGGTAAAACAACATGTCAGAGAAGCAAATCCTCAAAGCATTTCACTGAGGCAAAATCACTGTTAGGATTTGTTTATAGACTGGACTCCCTCACCAGTGCCAAATGTGGAAGAAACTCAAGTTTTAGCCCAACATATATTTGAGGTCCCCTTCATGGATTACTGCCTTGTCGTGGCGAAGGGACTTGCGTAATTCAATGAAGCTATGAGCTATGCCGTGCAGGGCCACCCAAGATGGACAGGTCAAAGCAGAGAGTTCTGACAAAACGTGATCCACTGGAGAAGGAAATGGCAAACCACTCCAGTATCTTTGCCATGAAAACCCTATGGACAGTTCCAAAAGGCAAAACAATATGACGCTGGAAGATGAGCCCCTCAGGTCGGAAGGCGTCCAATATGCTACTGGGGAAGAGCAGAGGGCTAGTACTAGTAGTGCCAGAAAGAATGAAGCGACTGGGCCAAAGCCAAAAGGACGCTCAGCTGTGGATGTGTCTGGTGGTGAAAGGAAAGTCCGATGCTGTAAAGATTTTTTCTCCATAGGAACCTGGAATGTAAGATCCATGAATCAAGGAAAGCTGGACGTGGTCAAGCAAGAGATGACAAGACTAAACATCGACATCTTAGGTATCAGCGAACTAAAATGGACAGGAATGGGTGAATTTAATTCAGATGACCATCAGGTATACTACTGCGGGCAAGAATCCCTCAGAAGAAATGGAGTAGCCTTCATAGTCAATAAAAGAGTAGGAAAAGCAATACTGGGATACAATCCTCAAAATGACAGAATGATCTCAGTTCGAATCCAAGGCAAACCATTCAATATCACAGTAGTCCAAGTCTATGCCCCAACCACCGGTGCTGAAGAGGATGAAATTAACCGGTTCTATGAAGCCCTACAGCACCTTATAGAACTAACACCAAAAAATGATGTCCTTATCATCATGGGGGATTGGAATGCTAAAGTAGGAAGCCAAAAGATAACCTGAATAACAGGCAAGTTTGGCCTTGGAGTACAAAATGAAGCAGGGCACAGGCTGATAGAATTTTGTCAAGAGAATACGATGGTCATAGCAAACACTCTTTTCCAACAACCCAAGAGACGGCTTTACACATGGACATCACCAGACGGTCAACACAGAAATCAAATTGACTATATGCTCTGCAGCCAAAGATGGAGAAGCTCTATACAGTCAGTAAAAACAAGACCAGGAGCTGACTGTGGCTCAGACCATGAGCTTCTTGTTGCAAAGTTTAGGCTTAAATTAAAGAAAGTAGGGAAAGGCGCTAGGCCAGTCAGGTATGAATTAAATCATATCCCTGTTCAATATACAGTTCAATATACAATATACAATATACAGGTGACAAATAGATTTAAGGAATTAGATCTGACAGACAGAGTGCCTGAAGAACTATGGACAGAGGTTCGCAACATTGTACAACAGGTAGCAACCAAAACCATCCCAAAGAAAAAGAAATGCAAGAAAGCAAAATGGCTGTCTGAGGAAGCTTTGCAAATAGCTGAGGAAAGGAGGGAAGCGAAAGGCAAGGGAGAAAAAGAAAGATATGCCCAATTAAATGCAGAATTCCAAAGAATAGCTAGAAGAGATAAGAATGCCTTCTTAAATGAACAATGCAAAGAAATAGAAGAAAACAATAGAATGGGGAGGACCAGAGATCTTTTCAAGAAAATTGGAGAGATGAAAGGAACGTTTCATGCAAAAATGGGCATGATAAAGGACCAAAATGGCAGGGACCTAACAGAGGCAGAAGAGATTAAGAAGAGGTGGCAAAATTACACAGAAGAACTATACAAGAATGAGCTTAATCTCGGCTTATTTGAAAGATCATTCGCAAGAACGCTATATTATGGAGTGGAAAAAATGGATTGAATATATCCAGAAGAAATATGGGACTAAAAAGTTTCATTTAGCATTTGAATAAGTCTTCCTTTCTATTTTCTTTTTTTTTCTATATGAAATATTAGTATTTTTTTTTTATTAATATTTCTATACCGCCCTTCTCCCGAAGGACTCAGGGCGGTGTACAGGGCAAGAATAAAACATAAAGTTACAAAAATTAAAAAGTTATTAAATACATGCCCATAAAAAACAATAAATACATTAATAAAACCCCCCAATAAAATGATAATAAAAACCCCTGCAATCCCACCCTCAGGCCAGGCCGGCTTGTTCAAACAGGTATGTTTTCAAATCGCGGCGAAAGGAGCGAAGATCCGGCGCTGTCCGGAGCTCAACCGGTAGCTGGTTCCATAGCTCCGGAGCGCCCACAGAGAAAGATCTCCCCCTGGGGGCCACCAGTCTACATTCTCTGACCGGTGGCACCCTGAGGAGTCCCTCTCTGTGGGAACGCACAGGGCGAAGGGAAGTTGACGCCGGCAGCAGGTGTTCCCTAAGGTACTACAGACAATACTCCAGTATTGTCTGTAGTTATCTTATATGAGCTAGAGAGTGATAGATTTAAGAATTTATTGTTGGTAGCATATGGATGTTTATGATTGTTCTTTGTTTTTATACCCTGTACTTAGCTCTGGGAAGTCGGGGGGGAGGGGGGAAAGGGGGTAGGGGTAGGGAGGGATTGGTAGGGGAGGGGGAGGGGGATTGTTAAAGATAAAATGTATTTTAAAACTTTTCAATAAAAAAAAATAATGAGCTTAACGTCCCTGATAATCACAATGAGGTGGTCAGTGACCTCGAGCCAGACATCCTAGAATGTGAAGTGAAGTGGGCCTTAGAAAAGCTGAGCAACAACAAAGCTAGTGGAGGTGACAGTATTCTAGCTGAGCTATTCAAAATCTTAAAAGACGATGTAGTAAAAGTGCTACACTCAATTTGCCAGCAAATTTGGAAAACTCAACTGTGGCCACAGGATTGGAAAAGGTCAGTTTACATTCCAATTCCAAAGAAAGGCAGTGCCAAAGAATGTTCAAACTATCGCACCATTGCACTCATTTCTCACGCTAGTAAAGTTATGCTTAAAATCCTACAAGCTAGACTCCAGCAGTATGTGGATCGAGAACTACCAGAAGTACAGGCAGGATTTCGAAGAGGCAGAGGAACTAGAAATCAAATTGCTAACATACGCTGGATCATGGAGAAAGCTAGAGAGTTCCAGAAAAACATCTACTTCTGCTTCATTGACTATGCTAAAGCCTTTGATTGTATGGATCATAACAAACTTTGGCAAGTTCTTAAAGAGATGGGCGTACCAGACCATCTTATTTGTCTCTTGAGAAACCTATATGCGGGCCAAGAAGCAACAGTGAGAACTGGACACGGAACCACTGATTGGTTCAAAATTGGGAAAGGAGTCCGGCAAGGCTGTATACTGTTGCCTTGCCTATTTAACTTATATGCAGAGCACATCATGAGAAAGGCAGGGCTAGATGAATCAAAAGTTGGAATTAAGATTGCCAGAAGAAACATCAACAACCTAAGATATGCAGATGATACCACTCTAATGGCAGAAAGTGAAGAGGAACTAAAGAGCCTCTTGTTGCGAGTGAAGAAGGAGAGTGCAAAACTTGGGTTGAAACTAAACATTAAGAAAACCAAGATCATGGCATCTGGCCCTCTCAATTCCTGGCAAATAGATGGGGAAGAAATGGAGGTAGTGACAGATTTTATTTTCCTGGGCTCCAAGATCACTGCAGATGGGGACTGTAGCCAAGAAATTAAAAGACGCTTGCTCATATTTGAGGTACCGGTGTAAGTGAGATACTGCTTTACAGATCCACATAAATTTATGATCTACTTAACCTAATGAAAAGTCTCTTCACTAAAGGAAAGTCTGTATCTGTTTTATGTTTAGCAAGACATGGTCCTCCTAAACACTGATTATTATACATAACATAGTAAAGTTGCAAAGTTAACAGTTGTTTATTGGGGTAAATATGCAGATGGAAAACACAGATTAAAGAAAGAGCAAGTCATGCTGGTGATCCACTGATCCACTAGAAGAGCCATCATGTATGTATGATTTCTACCATTCTTGTCTAAAGGCTAGAATCACTGAATTCAGTCAACTCAAAGAAAATCAAGGAGCTGTATCAAAAGCATTGCTACTAAAATTGAAGGAAAATTATTTGTGATGTGAAGATTAGAAACAAATATACAAAGTTGTGGGATAGCAGGAACTAAGGAGAAATTTCCTGACAGTTAGAACAATTAATCAGTGGAAGAGCCTGCCTCCAGAAGCTGTGAATGCTCCAACACAGGAAGTCTTTAAGAAGAGACTAGACAGCCATTTGTCTGAAATGGTATAGGGTTTCCTGCCTGAGCAGGGAGTTGAACTAGATGACCTCTAAGGTACCTTCCAACTTTATTATTATTATTGTTGTTGTTATTGTTGTTATTATTATTATTGGCATTGGCAGGTATTTTGGCACCCAAAACAGAAACCTTTGCAAGAGCCAGCCCATACCATATGAGCTAGAACAAGACACATAAGTGGAGCTTATGGTGACTAAATTCCATGGATTTGAATTATTATAAGCACAACTGCATCCAGAACCAATTAACAAGGAAAAAATCTATTTGCTCCCTTTGAATATTCAGTTTAACCTGGGTGAAGCAATTTAATCTATGTCTTCCTGAATTTGTTCCATTTCCGGAAATGCTAACTAATTCTGATTTATATAGAGATTCTCTCTTGAATATCTGATAACTGCAATGTCAAACAAATAGCACCATTTTTGATATAGTTCCTTGATCTTCTTTTTTTAGTTCATTGAATTCAGTACTTTCTCTTCCCCTTTTTAATATGTATATGAAGTCCCTGATTGAGATCATATGTCATGATAGGATGCACTATCACCAGCATGCTGATGATACCCAGTGCTATCTTTCTGCCCCTGGTGAATTAATCAATGCTCTTAATGCCCCATCCTAGTTCCTGGGGGCTGTAGGGACTTGGATTTGGATGGAGATCATTAGGATTCAGCTGAACTGGCAAGACTAAATGGCTTTGGGTTTTGGCACCAGTTTGCTTCCAGATGCAATTCAAGATAGTGATTTTGTCCTTTTAAATCCTCCATGGCATGTGATAGGGTTGTTTCTCTCCCAATTTCTCCCTAATTACATCTGCCAATCCCGTTAGGTTTGGTAGAAGACTTTTAAGAAGAGACCGGACAACCATTTGTCTGAAATGGCATAGGGTTTCCTGCCTGAGCAGGGGATTGGACTAGAAGACCTCCAAGGTCTTTCCAACTTTATTATTATTATTATTGTTGTTGTTGTTGTTGTTGTTGTTGTTGTTGTTGTTATTTGTTATTGTTGATCATCGCACAGTCAGCCAGATGTTCAGACTGGATTTGGCATTTTTGTCTACCTATCGAGTCCTTACCAAGGACCTGGGATACACAGATGTGGATGTTTGATGGTATTACAGATATCGTTGCAGGATGGAAGCAGTTCCTAGTAAGGCTGCCTTTTGCAATTGACTAATGGTGAATTTGTCAATGCCAATGGTGTTCAAGTGGTGCTCCAGTTGTTTTGGGATTGCACCCAAGGTGCCTATTACTATTGGTACTATACCCTTGCTTGCTTTGCTACAGTCTTTCTATTTCTATTTGTAGGTCTTTGTATTTTGTTATCTTCTCCAGTTAGATCTCATCTATTCTGGTGTCTCCAGGCACTGCCACGTCCACTATCCAGACTTTTTTGTCTTTCTTATCAAAAAATTGTTAAGTCCAGGGTGTTATGTTGCAGGTGCTTGTCTGTTTGAATTCTGAAGTCCTAGAGCAGTTTAACTTTATCATTTTCTATGACTTTCTCTATTTTATGATCTCACCAGTTCTTGCTTACAGGCAAATGATATTTCTTGCAGATCTTCCAATGCACCATTGTTGCTACTTTGCCACGCCGCTGCTTGTAGTCAGTCTGTGCGATCTTCTTGCAGCAGTTTACAGGTGGTCCACTGTTTCTTCAGCTTCTTTGCATAGGCAGCACTTACTGTCTGTTGCTGTCTTCTCAATTTTGACTTTGTATGCATTTGTCCTTAAGGCTTGGTCTTGTGCAGCCAGAATTAGTCTCTTGGTCTCTTTTTTTAGCTTTCCTGCTCTTAGCCATTAGCTGCTTTCCCAGCTACTTTTTTAAATGTACTGGCCATGTAGTGCTTTGTCTTCCCATGCCTCTATTCTGTTCTTCATTTGGTCTTTCTTGTAGGCCAGTTTGGTCTCTTCAGTAGTCAGTAAGCCTTCCTGATATACTCATTTCAGTGCATCTTCATCAATGTCCTTCAGATATTCTTCCAAAGCCATTTTTTTCTTCTTCCACCTATTTGCCTTGGTAGATAGAGTCTGTCAATGTCACTGCGTGGATGAAGGGCATGATTCATTGCCATTATTTTTCTGGTCTTCCTATCCATTGCTTTTAATTCTGCTTGAGTCCAGTCCACTATTCCAGCTGTGTATCTAATGATTGGAATTGCCCAGGGGTTGATTGCCTTCATGGTATTGCCTCCATTGAGTTTGGACTTTAAGATCTTCTTCACTCTCTTGATGTATTCACCTCTAATCTTTTTCTTGACTTCAGTGTGCTTGATGTTGTCAGCTTGAAGAATACCCAAGTATTTGTGGTAATCTTCCTCATCCAGACTCTTAATGTTATTTTTGTGGGGGATTTGATTCCTTCAGTTTTCACTATTTTTCTTTGTTTGAGAGTAAGTGTGGCACATTTGTCCAACCCAAACTCCATTGCAATATAATAATAATAATGATAATGATGAAGATAATAATAATAAAAATAAATAATAATAATAATAATAATAATAATAATAATAATAATAATAATAATAATAATAATAATAATAATAATAATAATGTTACTATTACTACTACTACTACTATTACTACTACTACTGTGGATCCTGTCCACTAAGGAATTCCTTCAAGCAGGTCTTTTCTGTCACAGCACCCACCCTGTGGAACATCATTTCCCTTGAGGTGAGTCTAACCCCATCCCAGGTATCTTTCAGGAAGTCCCTTAAAAATGGTTGTACCAACAGGCTTAGGACAATGGTGAATTAGTGAGATGGCTTTATTGTCCATAACAATAATTATCTCTGCTATTCCATTATTAATAACATTATGAGATGGGGAATTGCAACCATGGATATTTATGCATTGTAGCCTAATTTTGCCTCCATGGCTACTTTGAATCATGTATTATTGGTACCCAAGTAACCAAACAATTGGAAACAACAGAAGAGCAGAAACAACTGGATGCAAATATTTGCTAGCAGACAAAGTCAGGCAAATGAGTGATTATAACATTATAACATACAACAAAACATACAACAAAATTTCTATGGATATGCAAGAGGGGCATTAAAAGAGAAAATTCCCTACAAAACATAACAAAATAGCATCAATGGACACAAATAAATATGAACCCAGGGGCTGATAACAACAAAATAAGTCTGTGTACATGTATATGTACACTTATCTCATAAGTCACTATACTGCAGATTCTCAGTTTATTTTCATTCTATGAAAAAGGGTAAAATAACATCCATCCTCCTTAAAACGCAGGAGAGAAAGTCTTCTACAAAGCTCTTTTAAATTAATTGTTTGTAATGTTCTCCAATTAAAATTGTACTCTAACAAATGGCATAGTGCTGTCGATAGTTGTCTTTAAATTGATAACAAAGGACATTAAAATAATTTATACCTAATACCTACATAATAAGAGATATTTTTCATTAATTTATTCCCAATATATTATGAATTAAAATTTAACGGAAAGATATGGTAAGAAGCATTTATATAAACATTTTACAAATACAAAATATGGTAGCATTTATCTTGCAAATACCCAGATTAAAAAACCACTATTCTATTATGGAAATTATTCCAAGGCAAATATACAAACGGAGACCGTAAAATTTGATGAACATTCAAAGCACTTCTGCTTCTGTGATAGAGTATCAATAGAAATTCTACTCTTAGAGTTTTAATAAGGATGTTTCAATCTTTGATGCATCCCTTAAAGCAAACTTGCTTAAAATTCAGTTTTCAAAATGAAAGCAAGCCATACAACAAATATAAATTCGCATTACTGAGGAAATCTACTTGTTTTGGGGACAGATCTCTTCTTTGAATACCAATTAATCTCACCAAATGTAACAGTAAGGGCACCGAGTCCTTTGAATTAGGTATACATAAAGAGCAGCCAATTTTCTAACAACATATAAGCTATAAATAGCCCAAACATTTTTAAAATATGTACTGTACATTGAAACAGGTAGAAAGTAAAATGTGTTTGTTGTAATGACTACATTGATTTTTAAGGAAGAAGTCACATTTTACATGGGTTTTGATCCTTTCTGATATGCTTGATTGAATACTTTAGTTATAGCCTCTGAATATGAATATAAAACAGTTTAAGAATTGGCCTTTTGAAATGAACATCTCAGACATAGAAGGTTGATTTTTAAAAAAATAAGCACTAAGGAATTTCATCTTGGTTTCATCTCATCACTTCCCCACTCAAAGACACTTGTATTTTGTGCCGAATGACCCAATCAGTTCTGGCACAATATCATTATTAAAATGAAGTGGACAATTTCTGAATAAGCACTAAACAAATTCAGTAAAATCTTCAGGATATATTTTCAAGAGCAAGAACAAACCATGTGTGTGTCATCATATGTGATTTTTTCAGATAAACTCTAAGGAGGCACTTAGTAAAACCTCTTAATTCAGCACAATATTAACCCCAATCAAAACACATTTAAATTAAATTATTATATCACAAGTAATCTTAATGTGTAATTCCTACACTAAATGATTTGGATACAATGCTTCTCTTCATGAAACAATCCTATTAAAAGGAAAACATGGTTATGATTTTTGATATTTTTATTTATTTTTCTTTTGACAAAAAAACCCTTTATATGCTCCAGGACATTGGAGAATCCTTCACAGCAGAATAAGAACTAGTGTCATTAAAATGTAAAGCCTCTTCTGGATCATATTTTGTTTCATAAAGAGATCAAGCTGTGCCTTCTTTAGTGTAGCAGCAGCAAACAGAGGTTTGTTTTTGTTTTATCTTCAAATCAGTGTGGATGTTTGGCAATTGCTTGGACAAATCCCTGCAGTTTTCTTGGCAAGATTTTTGGAAGTAGCTTGCCATGTCCTTCTCCCTAGGGCTGAGAGAAAGAGAGACTGGCCCTAGTCACCCAACTCACTTCATGTCTAAGACAGGACTAGAACACATGGTCTCCTGGATTCTAACCTGGTGTGTTAACCACTACACCAGATTGTCTCTATGCAGTGGGTTAATATACTGAAAATATATTCATGGAACCTTCCCTTGTATTAAATCCATTATCTTTTGCATTTCATACCAGTTTCCAATGAAAAAAATAGCTCTGAAGATCATACACATTAGAGAGGGATTAAAACACAGCCAGATTTATTTATCATTCCACAGTGAGATTATTGAAATCTCAATAATCAAAAAGGTGTTAGCACAACAGGAATAAAATATAATTGAATAAACGCCCCACATTCATTCTAAATGGTAAAATGGACTGCTTCAGTCTGACTGTGTTATATGTTAGAGAAACAAATAAACAACCACAATAAAAGTGCAGTTTTAGTAATGTGTACAAAGCCTTCTTATGCTAGAAAAGTAGTGTTTTTCGTGTTTAGCTTGCTATTACACAAAAAGAATCATATTATATTATCCTATTCATATCATGCCAAACAATTCCCCTTTATAATTCTTACATTCACCTCACAAACGAACATTAAATGATCCAGTCACCTTTTTCAGAAGTGTAGCTTTCTATCATTGAAGATATCCTAATGTCTTATCTTAATTATATTTTTGAAACTCAGTATCATTTCCAGTGTTTAGGTGTTTTACTAATTAGATTTAATTCTACAGTTTATGTTTAATGTTTATGGGAGAAAATGTGTTCTTTATTCTTTTGTGAAACTTTTCAACAGATGATTGTAAGTAGCTAATTGCTACTTTAGTGCAAGCCAGCCCTAGTTAAACAGGTCAAAAAAATCTCATGTATTTTGTTTTTATCCTGTATGAGTACTAATTATGCGCCAACCCTCTTCCTATTTCCCCCTCGTGGGTTATAAACAGTGACATATTTTGATTATCTGAAATATAGACTTTTATACAGCCTTGCAATACTCTCACCATAACCTCTTGAGACTAACAATAAGAAAAATTGAATACGGTCAATGAAACGAGAAATGGTAGTTGCCAAGAAGCATTGGACTAAACTAAATAATGGTGACATCCTAATCCATATCAGCCACAATTTGGAGAGAGGCTACTTATTGTACCGAATGTCGATAGAGATTCTCAGTCATCCAGGTCAAAGTTATCCCAAAGATGCTTTTTCACAAGGCAACTGGACTTTCTTGTTTTTCTTTAGAAGAGGTTTCACTTCTCATCCAAGAAGCTTCTTCAGCTCTGGCTGGATAGTGAGGAATGGAAAGATTTATACTCCTGCAAACAGCTGTTCCTTTGCATTCTTTTAGCAGGTCGTTAAAGATACCTGGAGGCTTATCTGTGTCCTCAGGGTCACCAGACTAGTGCAAATGGGTGTGGGGCCTTCTTGGAACTATTGAAAGGACTGTGTTGTAGACTGGAGATAGATGATGTCATATTCCTCCCCCTCTGTTGAGAAAAGGCTGTTCAATTTTGACATATATGGCCTCTTTGACCCCTCTTTCAAACCAGTGGTCCTCTCTGTCCAAAATGTGTGTCTTCGAAAGAGTGGCCTTTGTCTTCTAAATGCAGATGGACTGCTGACTCTTGTCCTGATGGGTTTGTTCTCCTATGTCTCCATACGTTTATGAAGTTGTTGTTTTGTTTCCCCAATGTACAGATCTGCACATGGCTCACTGCATTGTGCTGCATATACCACGTTGCTCAGTTTGGGTATGGGTGTTTTATCCTTGGGGTGGACAAGTTTCTGTCTTAGTGTATTCTTAGGTTTGAAGTGTGCACATATGTTGTGTTGGCTGAAGATGCTCCTGAGCATTTTTGATATTCCTGCAATATATGGAATGACTACATGAATAGTTGCAGGAATATCAAAAAAGCTCAGGAATTAGATATTTCAACCAAAAACCATGCAGTTCATCTTCACTTGGTGCTGACCAATTCTTGATCCTCCTTGCTCTTTTCTCTACCATTTCTGCTGTTATTACTAGTTCTTTCATTTCAACTTCTGTTTTATTCGCATCCACCTCTTTTAAGCAAGCTGCATCCTTGTTATATTTCTTTGGGTTATCCCATATCTGGGTCGAGAACTGCACTGTTTCTTCCTTCTCAGGTACTGACTGATTCATTGTAGTTTCTCCATTGATGGATTGGTACAAACGTTTCTGACTGGATTGAAATTGGAGGCTCTGCCTATAATTTGTAATTTGAGTTTCGTATCTGCTGATTTTCCTGGCTATAGCCGTTATTTGCTGCTTTATTATTTCCAGTGCTTCCTTGATCTTCCTTGTTTCTAAGTGGTATGGCTGGATGATCAAAATCTTCTGAATTATTTCCAGTAAGGGAAAATCTATGGCAATTTGTTTCACTGTTTAACAGCTACAATTATTTAGTTGAATTATTCTAATATTTAACTAAAATTTCTTTCTGTGCAATATATTTAAACTTTATAAGCTGCCCAGAGATACCTCTAGACGAGATAGGTGGAACACGGCTGTAATCAATAAATAAATACATAAATATGTGCTAAAATATTGAGTGCTAACATTTTCTTCAGATCATTTGCATAATATATGATTAATTTTATTTATTTATTTGTTTATTAGTTTATTTATTTATTGGATTTATGGGCCATCCATTTCCTCAGAGGTGTCTCTGGGTGGCTTACAAACATTACATGTGGACTCTTCTAAGAATGTTAATGTATTTAATGTTGTTTGTGTTGGGCAATGAATTTTGATTAATATAAAATGATAGAAACTGATGCACTTAAAACCAGTAAAAATAGGGCTAGAAGAAACTGCCTGTAAGGACAAAATATGATTTTTAAAGTCATTATTCAAGAAAAATATAGGCTGGACAGTCAAAAAAAAATTGAAACTATGGTGAAAGATAGAATTTGTAAGGAGAGAAGAAATTATAACCTACAAGAGGATGAAGTCCACATGTTATTGACAAAAACTTTCCAGAGGCACAAAGCAAGGGTAGCATGTCAATAGTGATTATTTCCACCAGATGTTAGCACTTTTCAGTTAGTCAGGAATTAAAAAGCACAGAATGAAGATAAGAATTTTTTTTCCTAGGAAAAACATCTGTTTTAATGTAGAACTATATTCAAAAGCTTGACTAGTGAGTAATTGTATTTTAAATGTAGGCTTTTGCTTATAATTTGCAATGCTTTTAAAAAAATAAGCAAAGCAATTGTTGTGTACTGGGTTCTTTGCTGGAAGCAGGAGACGCTGCGAGAGAGTTCAGGAAGGAACATGCTTTATTGAATGCAGGAAATGAACTGAGAACCAAGCTATTTATACTCTGGCCACTAGGCGGCAGCCAATAGGTTTAAAGGAACCTATTACCACCCTAGAGCCAACCAATGGTGGTCCTAGAGACAGTCTGTCTGAGGAGCCAGCAACCGTTACCCAACTCCTTGCTTAAGCAATCTCACAGCATTCAAAACCCACATGGTACAGTTTAAGCAAACTAGGCCCAATACATTACAGCAATCTTAAACCATGTGTGAAATATTTTATAAAGAATCATTTATTTTTGGGATCTTTTTTATTTTATATTTCATTCAAGATCTTTAAAGATTTCATTTCAAATTTAGTACCTTTTCCCTAAATGAAAATAAACATTCCATGTTGATTTATTACCAGATAGATTGCAATAGGTAGCATTTGCAGTAGCTGGCATTTTGTCCTCTGTAATGCAGTAGCCATATATTATGGACTGCAGCTGCTGAAAAACCATTTTTGTTTCTTTGAATAAGTAATTCCTATTATAGATTATCCAGGAACGTCACATGCCATAAACATTTTTCTACCCTTCAACAAAGGAAGGATATGTACCCTTTACAAAACTGAAGGGACATGGTCCCAAATGGAACAAATATTTTTAAAAAAAATTAGGGGAGATGGAGAATGAGCAAAAGAGAAAGAGAGAACAGAAATGACAAAAATAACTATAAATCATTAAAGCTTGCTTCAGCAAAATCTTAAATATGTAAACTGTTCCACTGAAATCAGTGAGACTACTTAAATGCTTAAGTGCTTTCTTGGACATAGCCCAGGTTAGGTATAGCCCTTAAAATGTTTTAAATAAAATGTATTCACATGGTCCTTTTTAAGTACACCAATTTCTGTATTCATTGTGTTCCTTTCTAATGGTAAACTTTTTGGTAACTTAAGACAAGCATCTCTTATATAATTATTTTTTTAAAAATGTTTAATGTGAGAAAACTCTACCGGGCATGCTAAATGCTCTAATACAGCAAAGAAGATTCCTTACCAGTTGGAAAAATAATAGACTTGCTTCAGTTTGTAGTCTAGCTAGAACAATTAGCTTATCATCATACAATCTCCTCAAAATTAAATATTTTTCATAATCATTAATAAATCCCTTTAAATAATTCATATACCATAATAGTATGGGTTCTGTTTCAGAAGTTCGAATCACACTGGGATGTTTAATAAGCCAAGCCAGAGATTCCAAAACCAGGTTAATTATAAAATGATACACTAAACATCTTTGACTGACTCTACCATACAACTGTTTTGTGAAGATATGATTCTATTTGTATTCCGATTATAATTAAAATGTTTTCTATAATTCATACCTCTTCCTTCCAGTTTCTGCTGAATGATTATCTTACCAAAAGCTAACTCTGTCTTTAACTTCTGAGCATCTACCTGTAGTCCTTACAGTAGAACGAAAACAATGGAGAACACTGAATAATTAAAGACAAAGCAAAAACAGGTGGATGCAATAAAATTCAGAGACATCTTCCACTGTCAATATCCAAGAGTCTGGGTGCATAGCTAGACCAGGGCCTTTCAACCTTTTCACAGATTGTACCACTTTTAGGACATGACTATATTTGAGTACCACCAGTGCTTATCAAGGTATCAAAAACTTGATGACTAAAAAAGGGGGAAGAGGATTTTGGATTTTACTGATTAGATTCATTTGTTGTTATAGAAAGCAGGACAAGAAGCAACGGATGGAAACTAGTCAAGGAGAGAAGCAACCTAGAACTAAGGAGAAACTTCCTGACAGTTAGAACAATTAACCAGTGGAACAACCTGCCTCCAGAAGCTGTGAATGCTCCAACACTGGAGGTTTTTAAGAAGAGACTGGACAGCCATTTGCCTGAAATGGTATAGGGTTTCCTGCCTTAGCAGGGGGGTGGACTAGATGACCTCCAAGGTCCCTTCCAACTTCTTCTTCTTCTTCTTCTTCTTCTTCTTCTTCTTCTTATTATTATTATTATTATTATTATTATTATTATTATTATTATTATTATTATTATTATTATTATTATTATTATTATTATTATTATTATTATTAGGCTAGTTTATAATATTATGGAAAAGTAAATAGTTGAGGTTCAATGTTAATGCTTCCTTCTACTGCAACAGAGGAAGTCTGTTGTTTTTCTCTTCTCCCCCTTACTTTTTCCCCTTTTTTCCTGCCCACTGTGTCCTACTATTTGCTTTTGTATTTTTGTATTTTATTCTATAATCTAATAAAATATTACAAACTGTAGAAAAAAAGTAAAAAAGTACCAGTTTTAATTGCTTTGGAGGGTGTTCCTTTGCTGAATCACTTTCCCTTTGCACTGACAAATGTATGATGAATTTATCCATGTTTATTAATAGGTACCACTACCAGCTAGTTCAGGGGTCTTCAAACATGGCACTTTTAAGACTTGTGGACTTCAACTGCCAGAATTCCTCAGCCCTCGTGTCTGGTTGAGGAATTCTGGGAATTGAAGTCCACAGGTCTTAAAGTTGCTAAATTTGTAGACTCCTGAGCTAGCTGGTTGGCCCTTCTTCCTCTCTCCCTTCTGAGCTCTTCCACAGTGTAGTAAGAATGCACCCCCCCAATCCCTTCTCCGTACCCTTAAAGACACAGGAATCAAGTGCAAAGCAAGAAAATAAAATAAAGAAACACGAACTCCGTTTTTTTTTCTCTTTAAGCTGCCTCAGGCATGTTGTGTGTCACAATGTTGCAAATCTAGACTGAAAGGCTCTGGCAATTGCGAAAAGCTTTAGATTAAGCCTGTTTACCTTCACAGAAAACTTTCTAAAAGCCATAGACCAGTGGTGGCAAACCTATGGCACAAGTGCCAGAGGCGGCACTCAGAGCCCTCTCTGTGGGCACTCATGCTGTTGCCCCAGCCCCGCCTCCCTCCACAGCCCCCTCCTCACCAGCTGCCTTCCCCGGAGGAGAGTCACCCTGGGTGCGGTCCGCGTGGAGCAGTACAGCCAAGCACATTGCAGCTGGGCAGCAGATGATGCTGTGGGGCACGGGCGGAGGGCATGGCCACCATGGCACTGCAGGGCCACCTGGGCGATCTGCGGCGGGCCGTGGATGGCCCTGAGGGCAGGCGGGGTGAGGGCGGGGGTGAGGGTGGGGGTGGGTGGGTGGAGTGGAGCGGGGCCAGGCCAGGGGCAGGGCGGTTTTGGGGCACTCGGTCTTTAAAAGGTTTGCCATCACTGCCATAGACAGACTCAATTAAAGGGGGTAAAACTAATTACATTTGTTTAAAGGGATTAAACCTTTCCTGTTGTCTTTTTTTCCCCTTCCCCCACCCAAACCACCTCCTTTTATAGCCTCTTCTCTCCTCCCCCCTTTTTCTTCAGTTTACCTCCAGCTCAGAGCTGCTTCTAGAAGCACCAATCAGCTAAAGCCAATCAGCTGGAGCCCTGACGGCTCCTGGGGCTTCTGCAGAGCCCAGACAGTCCTGCAGCTGCAGCTGCCTCTCCCTCAGGCTTGGCTCGCTTCAGCTCATTCCCCTCCTCCACTACACTTGGCTAGTAGTAATTTACAACCTGCCACATGGCAAAGTACCACAAGTGGTAAGCGTACCACCAGTTGAAAAGCCCTGAGCTAGACCATCACTTAGCTTCTATGGGAAGCCATTCCATAATCAGAAGTACTTCAAACACTGAAGTCAAAAAATTGTTTTGGCCTTGAATTTAGGCTAGAACTGTATGGACAATTTGGAGGTATAATAGAACAATAAATTACTTATTCACTGGTAACAAGGACAAGTAATTATTTATTTTAAAATGGTAAGTTGTCACTACAATGGACTACATCCTCTTACAATGAATTGAAACATTTGTTTTCCAGTTTCAGTCATTTAGGTATTTTATATTTCTTCTTACTCCTGCATAAATAAATCATATATCCCAAAACATATTAGGCTAAAATCTGTTCCATGTGGATCTCTCGGCCTTGTTTTGCTGATGAACTAATTATTCCATAAAGTCACAATGGGCAAAACAATAGCCTAAAGATAATACTCATGTAGCTCAGTTCTAATGCTGTGCAAAATCACAAATACATAAAACTGCATGCTGCAATAGCTTGCCTCTGTTTGTATTTGTGTGAAGAAATGCAATATAATCTTCTTTCACCATCTAAATAATCTTATATATTCATTCATACTGTGTCCTCAAATTAATCTTTAAATCATAATCTGATAGAATGCATTGTATTAAAGTAAACATAGTATACAAATCACATCCCAAAGGTGCTTTTTTCATGAGGCAACTGGACTTTCTTGTCCAGTTGCCTTGTGAAAAAGCAGCTTTGGGATAACTATGACCTGGATGACTGAAAATCTCTGCAGACAAATCACATCATGATTTTTTTCTAAAATAGTGGAAAATAGTTTCCCTAAATTCATATGAAAGGTTTCCATGCATTTTAGAAAAAACTAGAAATAAATACATATTTATATGCATACACTACACGTCCAAGACTACATTCATGCTTGCCTAAACATAAGCCCCTTCTGAGTTTCCTTATCCATTAAACGTTTTTTGTTTTTCATGCAGAACAATGGGGATAATAAAATGCACCTATTAAAATTCACTCTGCTTTTGTTTAAAAGTACGACAGGCCTACTTTTAGATGATATTTCCAATTTCACAGTTCTAAGGATCCTTTCATACATTTTATGTGTTTCCTTTTATATTGATTGCTAATCAGCCATCAAGTTAATGTCAGCTCTCAGCAACCACACAGATTTTCTTCATGGCAATCTGTTCCTAGTTTGATCAACTGGCTTATCCAAAGGTGCGCCCATAACAAGTGTAACTGAGTCCATCCACCTTGCTACCACTTCCTTTTCTTTCCTTTCACCTTTTCCAGAAGGCCTTAGAGCCTTCTTTAGAGAGTTAGATTTTTACACAATGGGCCCAAAATTTCCCTTATACGGTCATTACCATTAGTACACTTAGTCTACCATTTTTCCTGCCGTTCTCTGATTCACAAATGTTACTTCAGAATACCATTGCTCCTGCAATGCATATTTAGTAGGTAGAGAGAAGAGACCATCACATCCATTAATTTTAAATTACCACATTTTCCCAACATTGATTTGTCTGCACATACGCAGCCTGGATTTTTTTTTTTAACTCCAAATCTATTATACAGAGGGCAGCATTAAAAATGAGACTAGTTTGTGGTCTAACTTGTCCTAAGTCAATAGGATAGCCTCCTCATTGTTTGGGTTTAAGCTCAATAAGCCAGTTCTTAAACTGAAGTGGTTTCTTAAAGATCCTTGCCACTAATACTTCATGGAAAGATAAGTAACCCAAAATCTATGGGCATCCTCATTCTTGTAATCCTCAGAGGCCTAATTAAAATAAGACTAGAGGAGGATATATCTCTGTGCACAGGAAATCTTCTAAGGCTTTAGAGGGAGTCCATTATTGCTATAACCTTTCAAGTTAATAAGACAGTAAGGTCTTCATTTCTGAGTTCATATACTAACATATAGATCAGCCAGATGGCTTGCACTTTTGAAATATTAAATCCACAGTCCACAGAAATATTAAAAATGGCAAGGTAATATCTCTCTGGGGGGAAAAAACTGAATTCCTGCTGAATTTCATATACTTTTCATATAGTTTTTTTGGCAATGCCTATAGATTCTTCCAGAATCTAATTATTTTTTTATTCTTTCCCTGTCTAGACTACAATCCTAGAAATCTCTTATTAAAGTATAAGGTGAAGGTAAAGGTTCCCCCGCACATGCGTGCTAGTCATTTTCAACTCTAGGGGCCAGTGCTCATCTCTGTTTCAAAGCCGAAGAGCCAGCGCTTGTCCAAGGACTTCTCCATGGTCATATGGCTGGCATGACTAGATGCCAAAGGCACACGGAACGCTGTTACCTTCCCACCGTAATGGTCCCTATTTTACTACTTGCATTTTTACATGCTTTCGAACTGCTAGGTTGGCAGAAGCTGGGACGAGTAACAGGCGCTCACTCTGTTATGTGGCACTCGGGATTCGACCCGCCAAACTGCCAACCATCTGATCAACAAGCTCAGCGTCCTAACCCACTGAGCCACCGCGTCCCTTATTAAAGTATAGCCAAGTCCAATCCTGATTGATATTCTTGAGATTGAACATTTACTATAGAAATATTTAATTTAGGAACATATTATTAAGCAGAGTTAGGTCATACAAGCTTAATTCTCTTGTTTTGTTATCAGGATAGACCGCCCCCGACCTTCGCTCATTTCGTAGGGACTTGAAAACTTGGTTTTTTGAGCTGTCTGGCCCAGACTGAGGGGTTTTAATTATTTAATTAATGGGGTTTTAGTTAAGTTCAGGGATTAATTTAATCTTAGTTTTAATCGTTTTTAATTGTATGTGATGTATTTTAACTTTTAATTTTCCCTGTAAACCGCCCTGAGTCCTATGGGAATAGGGCGGTATATAAATTTAAATAAATAAATAAATATAAATAAATAAATAAACACAATGGAAAATAGAGAAAACAAATTATGGATATGTACAGATACAGTTTTCTAAAGTTCTACAAATTCCTCTTTAATCTGTCAGGCTACAATGTCAGTATATAATCAATGTCTCTCCAAATTTAGTTATAAAGGAAGAAGACACTATGTCTTTCTTTCCTGTATTACTATCCCAATAGAGGCATTGACTGAAATGCATGCATCATTGAAACTAAGTGAACAACATGATAAAAATCCATCTGCCACTCTTGTTCTCTCTTCCCTTAAAATGCAAACAGCATATTATGCTATCCAGCAGGATCATCCTGCTTTGAAAACAATTTGGGTAGAGAAAAGGAACAGGCACAAATTGCAATAAGAAGTGGTTCCCATATCCAAATATACATATTGCATCACCTGTAAACAACTTAAAGTAAAACTCAAAAAAAAAAATTCTAGAGAAAGTTCCAGTAAGGCCACAAAGCTATAAGTGAAGTAAAGTAAGGTGATAGTCCTTCCCTTATTAATGGAAAACTGTATCCCAGAAAAAACTGGGTGGGTGTCAAAGACCAAATTGTGAAAAATAAATGTTCTGTAATGAGAAAGAGGCTTGAATGAGAATGAAAGAATAAGAGTGAGTAGCAAAGTATTGGTGTTTTCATTTTTTTCCACTAAAAATAAGTATCAAACTAAATTACGGAAACCAGTGTGAATAAGAAACATCTAGAAATATGAACAAGGCTCCCAAAATGGTATATGGTAGATTAAAGATGAATGATTATAAATGAGGTACTGTACATGTCTCTTTGCACAATGATGAGAAAACATCTTTCAAGGAAAAGCATTTTAGCTACATCTCCTTCCAGCTACTTAGATGCTTTATTTTATACTGATTTATCAAAATGGTTAAGATTATTTCTTTAATGCAGAGAGTAAGAGAGTTCAGAATAAAACATATAGCTACCTCTTCTGTGCTGTTAGCTGTTGATTGCTGCTGTGGGCTACAAATTTAAGTAAGCAGAATAGGTACAAATCTTGGTAAAGCAATTTTTCACTTAAATATAATTCAAAAATGCTAGAGAAACAAGAACATTTTTTCTCTAAAGGAATAACTAAACTTGTCTTGCTTCACAGCCAGAGTTAAACTAATCCCACTATTTACAAAATGAAAATAATTTTCTTTAAATCACCCATGGATTTAAATTTGTTTTTAGTGATTTTGTTCTAATATTTGAGTAATTTTTATTAACAATAAGTATTAAATATTTTGCTCTTGGACTTAGATATTTTTCCCCTCGGTGGTGGTGGTTCAGAATCATTGAAGTAATCAGGATGAAGACCAATAAATTGGGGAAGTGAGTTAATTGAATAAATGCAGCTCCTATTTTATTAATCCAAAATGTTACTTCCAAAATTGTAGAAAAATGACAACAGTAGAAAATGTTCAAAATCTGGCTTGTATAATTTGAACTAAGGTAAGCTAAACTCAGTCAATTGGGATCATAGTTTGAGATTAACAATCCTTTTAATTTAGTGCCAAGTACAAAGCAGAAACAGAAACAGACCAGTAGATACAAATTGTGTGGATCTGTCCAGAATTATTTGTTTACAATGACCAATTGATACCAGGAGACTGGACCTGCAAAATACATACAGCACAATCTTGAAGAACCAAAACAAACAGGTTAAATTTACTTCTCATCTGCTTCACTATGTGCCGATAAATTGGTTTACATCAATTTGATGAAACAATAGTTATAACATCTCGTTGTCTGAGAGAGCATCTGAAATGCCTTTGTTGGTTCTGCCGTACTCATAAATATATGCTGACACATCAGTTATTCTGCCTTTAGTATACCTTAAATACATTTTCTAGAGTATGAACAAAATAACTGACACTTGTGGGACCATTAAATTACAATACAATTTCTTAGAAAGGAAGCCTTGCTTCCAACATAATATATTTGTAGGAGACAACAGATGTGACCAAAAAGGCTAAAATTAACAACCTTAATATACATATTCATGCCAAGATAAATATGACCAGAATCTGAAGTACACTTTGGATAACTATACTTTTATGAATAGCTTTGCACATAGAGTAAAAATAATTATACATGCAAATTATTCAGGTGATCATAAATTTAAGTGCTATTTCCTTCCAGATGTTGTGAAAGAACAAGAAAGGCTAAATATGTATGTGTGAATATGTTTATATATGAAGGCATACTATAAATCAGATAAGACTAGTAATATGTATTGAAAAAATGGTGAGGTAACCTCTCTGTCTGCTACATACACAAAAATAATTCATAGAAATATTCCAGAATTTGGACCATACATTTAAATTACTTTTCTATCTATAATATTTCATGGTAGTGATTGCAATTCACCAAAAATACACAATAAATAGTCAAGAAAAATAAATCCAAAATATGTACAGAATAAAAGAAAAATTCCTCTAACGTCTAAAATGCAAGGTTTATCAAAAAGCATAATGAAAGCAATTATATTGCGATCGTATTTCATATGGCCAGATGATGATGATGATGATATTCAGGATATCCCATCTCTCTCTATGGGGGGTGAGTTATTACCCCCCGTAGATAGGGCTCGCAACTTGGGAGTCCTCCTAGATTCACAGCTTTCTCTAGAAGACCATATAGTAGCTGTGACTAGGGGGGCTTTCGCCCAGGTTCACCTGGTGAGCCAGTTGCGGCCCTATCTAGACCGGGATGCCTTACGTACGGTCACTCACGCGCTCGTGACCTCTCGTCTGGACTACTGCAACGCTCTCTACATGGGGCTACCCTTGAAGACCACTCGGAGGGTCCAGCTGGTACAGAATGCAGCCACGGGAGTTGTGTTGGGAGTCCCCCGACACTCCCATGTTACACCTCTGCTCCGCGAGCTGCATTGGCTTCCAGTTGTCTTCCGGGTGAGATTCAAGGTGTTGGTAATGACCTACAAAGCCCTACATGGCATGGGTCCAGAATACCTTGGGGAGCACCTGCGGCCGGCGTCAACTTCCCTCCGCCCAGTATGCTCCCACAGAGAGGGCCTCCTCAGGGTGCCACCGGTCAAAGAGTGCCGACTGGTGGCCCCCAGAGGGAGGGCGTTCTCTGTGGGCGCGCCGGATTTATGGAACCATCTTCCGGTCGAGCTCCGGATGACGCCTGACGTCCGCTCCTTCTGGCGCGATCTGAAAACCTACCTTTTCGAACAAGCTGGCCTGGCCTGATGGGATGGGGTTGGGTTTTATTAATGTGTTTTAACCTACTTTTAATGTGTTTTAATTTATTCGTGGGCATTTTGTTTAATCATTTTTAATTTTGTATCTTGTTTTTTAATATGTATTGCCCTGTTCACCGCCCTGAGGCCTTCGGGAGAAGGGCGGTATACAAATAAAATTAATAATAGTAATAATGATGATGATAAGAGCCATGATGGTGTAATGATTAGAATGCAGTACTGCAGGCTACTTGTACTGACTGGCTGCCAGCAGTTCGGCAGTTCGATTCTCACCGGCTCAAGGTTGACTCAGCCTTCCATCCTTCCAGTGTCGGTAAAATGAGGACCCAGATTGTTGGGGGCAACATGCTGACTCCGTAAACCGCTTAGAGAGGGCTGTAAAGCACTGTGAAGTGGTATGTAAGTCTAAGCGCTATTGCTATTGCTATGATGATTACATGCCATCAAGTCATTTCTGATCCTTAGTGACCACATATAGACTTTATGCACCATGATCTGTCCCTAACCTTCAGCTTATCTTACAGTACACCCATTGCCATATAATTGAGTCTATCCACCTTGCTACTGGTTGTCCTATTCTTTCCTTTCCTTACACCTGCCACAGCATTACAGACTTTTCCAGAAAGCTAAATGGTCATATAATGTGTCTGAAATAGGATAATTTGAACCTGGTCTTTTCTGCCTCATGTAGTAACTCTGGGCTGATTTCTTCAATGATCCATTTGTTTGTTCTCTTGGCTATCTATAGAGACTTTTAGAATTCTTCTTCAAACAGAGCTATATGATGTTTCTGAAAATGTTATGAGCCACAATTCCAAAACCGACACTGTTCTTTTTTTAGCATGTTTACTTATTTATTCTTTATCACCAAAGATAAAATACAAAACAAAGCAAAAGAAAGAAAAAAAACAGACTACCAAACTTCCTACACTAACAAAAAGAAAAAAAACATGTACAAAAAAGAAAAAAAACCAAATATCAAATACATCTAACATTAAACATAAAAAAAAATCCACCCCAGCTGAATGCTGCAAGATACATCTAAAAACTACTATGTTCTCTTCCTCTTACATAATGGATCTACAAATATTTATAAACTTTCCCATCAGTATTTGACAAAAATGCTATGTTACATAAACAAATATCCCTGGTGTGGAAATCTATTTGTCTAATCAAATAAACCCAACATCTGGTCAAAATATATATATGTAAAAAAAAATTAAAACAGTCAACAGGTTACCCGAAAGATAAAGCTAATCTTCAAATCCGTCTTTAACCATCTGTCATCGCATTTAACATGCAAAAGGCCACAAAGAAGCTTTCAGTCTCTCGTAAATTTGTCTAACCCATTGTTCGTAATCAAGCAGTTCATTTTGCCATGTCTGCAGATTCAGTCAATTTTAAAATACACTCAATAGTCAGCGCCCCCTATTCCTTCAAATGCTTAGCATATACAATCCTTGTCATGGTAAACATATAAAGAAATACTCAAATTGTTTTTTTTAATTGGTTTGTTCATAACACCTAAAAGAAAGAATCTGATTCTGAACTGCAATCTGTGTGGCACCACCTGAACTGTGCTTCAGGAATGTAAGCCTCAGGACTCAGTAAGCCAGGATTCAATTAAGGTTAATCAGCCACAGGCATCTCCTATTCAGCTGGAACAGTCAGGTGATGAGGCACAACCCACAAGCCCTAGGTCTAGACCAGGGGTAGGCAACCTCGGCTCTTTTATGACTCATGGACTTCAACTCCCAGAATTCATGAGTCAGCTATGCTGACTCAGGAATTCTGGGAGTTGCAGTCCATGAGTCATAAAAGAGCCGAGGTTGCCTACCCCTGGTCTAGACCCATATTGAGATGAGCAGAACAATGCTCCACAATGAGGTTCCTTGCTGGGCTAAGGGCAAGGAAAGATTGATTTCAACCAGCTGTCAGCAAATTTAGGTAATTGCTTTGCTTGCAGTAGGTCTTGGAGATAACTGTTCAGCCTTCCAATTCATGACTCTTGTGCCTGCTTTTAGTTTGTGACCCATTAATTCTTGGATTGGCTCACTACATGATTTGGCTCTCTATGAGTCTTGGAATGTACATGGACTATACTATGGCTTCTTGGATGTGTATTGGCATTTTTTTCAGGCAAGGACTCCCTGATAGGCATTTCAATTACATTCTTTCAAACATTTCAATTACATTATTGCTATCAGCTTAAAGGTAAATGTTCCCCCGCACATGCGTGCTAGTCGTTTCCAACTCTAGGGGCCAGTGCTCATCTCCGTTTCAAAGCCGAAGAGCCAGCACTTGTCCGAGGACGTCTCCATGGTCATGTGGCCGGCATGACTAGATGCCAAAGGCGCATGGAACGCTGTTACCTTCCCACCGTAGTGGTCCCTATTTTTCTACTTGCATTTTTACGTGCTTTCAAACTGCTAAGTTGGCAGAAGCTGGGACGAGTAAGAGGCACTCACTCTGTTACGCGGCACTCGGGATTTGGCCTGCCAAACTGCCGACCTTTTGATCGACAAGCTCAGAATCCCTAACCCACTGAGCCACCGCGTCCCTTTGCTATCAGCTTAAACAGTAGTAAATATGCAGCTTCTGAGTGTTGTGTCTATGTGTGTGAGCAATCTTGAAACAGAAGAACATCAGCTCTCCAACCATTATTTATTAACTAAAAGCTATACATCCTGGACCCAAATTATTTAGAGCTTTATAAATAGGAAGCAAGATCTTACAATTTCATCTGAAAGTGAATTAAGTACTAATGTATTTTTTAAAAAATAAATAAAAATAAATAAATGATAATACTAAATGAGAAGAATTACAACTGATCTTCATTGTTGTAGGGTCCTTGCAATAATCAGATCGGCAATTTGGTCACTATTATGACTATCACAGTGTCTCATAGTCACATGATTGGCATATGTCACCATCACTGCTAGCTTCTGACAAGCCAAGTCAGTGATTAAGCTGGCAATCATGTGTATTAATGACAGCAGTTAGAAACTGCTACAAACTGAGTAAGGAATCAACATTTCAATAATTAAAATGTACTTCATAAAATAACAGAATTGGAAGGCACCTTGGAGGTCTTTCAGTCCAACCCCCTGTTCAGGCAGGAAACCCTACACCAGGGGTGTCAAACTCAATTTCATTGAGGGCCACATCAGCATTGCAGTTACCCTCAGGGGGCCGAGTGGGTATGGCCAGGGTGGGTGTGGTCTACTGGGTGGGCGTGGCTAGAGTG
This sequence comes from Vipera berus, assembly GCF_964194415.1. Taxonomy (NCBI): domain Eukaryota; kingdom Metazoa; phylum Chordata; class Lepidosauria; order Squamata; family Viperidae; genus Vipera; species Vipera berus. Next base: position 89,275,568 of record NC_138202.1, on the reverse strand, counting down.
CGTATGGCCTACTGGGTGAGCATGGCCAGCTCTACATCGTTTGCATCAAGGGTGCCTATGGGAGCCTGGGCAGGAGTGGGACAGATCTGAGAGTCTCTGGTAGAAGGAGGGTCTCTGGGCCAGGGCCAAGGCAGTGGGGGCCGTTCCCTCACTGTTTCCAGGATGGATTCACGGGCCACATGAAACCACTTCGCGGGCCGGATCCGGCCCCCGGGCCTTGTGTTTGACATGTCTGCCCTACCCCATTTTAGACACATTGTTGTCCAATCCCTTCTTAAAAATCTCCACTATTGGAGCACCAATAACTTCTGGAGGCAAGTTGTTCCACTGATAAACAAATTTAGAATCAATCTCATAAGGAGAGAAATTTGTAAGTAATCAGAAGCCATATTTTCTACTTTGCAGAAATTTGGTACATGAGTAATAGGACTGGAATTGCCCATTTTTCTGGTTGGACAGGGTATTGTTTCTGCCTTAGCTTTTTTACATCATTTTCACATATCTCTAATCTCAGAATGATGGCAGGTTGGAATGAATGGCAGCCTAATACTGCTGGTTGCCTACTTTGGACTAGAGCAATGATGGTATTAACACTATGATGATAAAATCATGAATGCAAAATAGGAATATAAAATGAAGTTGCAACCAATAAAAAGAACAAGGCAGAAATGGGGTCTAATTCATAGTCAGAGTGGGGAATCTAGTTCTTTTTCAATTGATTCATACCTGTACATACATACTTATTACACTATTCACTTTCAAAGTAAAAAGGATGCTGTGCCAAAGTCAAAAGGGACTAAGAAATAACAACAGAAAGTTACACAAGTTTGCTTTGAGTTCAGCAAAAAGGAAAGGAAATAGAATGAAAACTATCAGATCCTGCAAAAACTATTTTACATAAATACCATTTATCATGCCTCATTTTTACCAGATAGTATCATAAATATTGGCCTCTACTACACATCATGGTCTTGATCAATCAAAGCTTTCATAAAATATTTTTAGTAAGACAAACAAAGTTTGGGATAGGTTAGTAGAATTAGTCATAGCCGTGCCATATTCAGCATCCCATAATTATTAAGGACAATACCGGTTGGTTTTCATACATTTCAATCCATATGCCACAAGCACAACCAAAAACTAGTTTTAATTTAAGAATGCTCACATTATTCTACAGTATGCAAGCCAGGATCTCTAATCGAAAAAATACTTTGCAAGCCAATGCAACATTACCTATATTCCATCAGCTAGAATGACTATGCAATGTACATATTGTTACTTTGCTAGGCAGATGGGATAATAATTCCACCTGTTTTAAATTCCCATATAATTTTTAATATCAGAGGATGATTCAGTCTTCCTTCACAGTCATTATCCCATTAAATTAATGAATGCCCAGTAATTACTAATAACCATTATAGCATGTCTGATACAACCTCTTACCACCTTGCAATAATGGATGCTGCTGTTTTATCGCTGAGTTCAGTAGAGCAGAAAAACCGTCTCCAGTCAAGTCTCCACAAAATGTATGTTTAGTTAACTTTGCAGTTACTAAAGACATCTGCTATCTTCAGCAAGGATCTTTTCATGTATTTCTTTAGTTATGGGTCTTTTGTACAAAACGACTCCAAAAAAAGTTGCCTTACATTAAATGTACATTTGGATCTGTGGTGAAGAAAAGCTGGCTTATATATATTTAATATTATCAGGAAGACTGCAAAGTCAGTGTCAATAGAAGGCTTTAAATTGATTCTTCTGTGAAATAAAGTTTGCAAACGACATTCTATTACAAATGGAAGGCTCTTCAAAATGCTAGTTGACCTTTTCACAAGGGCATTGATTCAGTGAGCTGAGCTGAAAGCCAAGAGGCAGATAAAGTAACATAAAGTGCAACAGGTTATAAAGTCAGCTGCACAACAGTGCAGCAAAGCTGACCTTCAAAAGCCAGAGTATCATCAGTGTTTACAAACCAAATGCTAGAAAGGATATATGGCTAGAATAATGTGGATTTATATTCTGTGGATTTAACCCAAATTATTGTAGAACAATTCCAAAGATTTTTTGAGAAAGGATAGATGGAAAAGATCCAAGGTCCATTAACAGCTTTTTTGTTCCCTTTAACATCATCGATAAGCAGAAAGACCTATAGGAACATGCTTTTCATTTATTTTGTTGGCAGGAAATATTAGGAATAAATAAGCTGATTCTACATTTTTGCCTTACCATTCCATTTGCTTGAGGCTGCTGTACAATAGAGTACATCACTGGATGAAAGCAAAAAGTTAAAAGGTATATTGTAAAGACGTACCTATTTGTAAAGACCCTTTAACTTGTTATTTGATGGTTTAAGGCAAGGACTTTTGGGGACAGTTGACATATGTTGAATAATGAGAACTTGTCATGAGCACTGTCATAAAATAGTTGTTAAGAGAGCATGGTCAGTCATAAAATACTTATTTACCAACGATAAAATTGGTAGTATTATACTTCAATATTTCTACCACCTTAGTTTATACAGTATTTCTTGTTTATCTCCCTATCATTTCCTTCAGAACTCTATGAGGCCCACATGGAATCCTGATAGATTCTTGAAAATGAAGACAGGGTTTGAAACTAGAGTTTATTTTGTGGCATATTAGTTTCTTAATTAATTTTTAATGTTAAATGTTTTGAAAATATCATCTGGGATATGAAGCTTTGTGTGCATCAAAAGATGACAGTACCACAGAACCAGAACCTGAAATATCACAAACTTTGGTAACTTTTTAAAGAGATATTCTCTACACTTTATAATTCCAAACAAGTACAAAATAAGGAGTTTAGTGTGCTAACAAGAGTTAGCATTTCTGTACCTAATCTCCAATCCTACTCATTTTGTCCTATCTCATGAAATTTGCCATTCATCTTGAACAGAGTAAGAATGAGGATGGGTATGCCTACTCCACCACTGCAGTCCTTGCAAATCTTCACCCAACCAGGTTCTACTTGCAGATTGTTTGTTTGAAGAAGCAATCTACTTTGATTGTAATGAAAGCACACAGAATTCATAGCACTTTCATGCTGCATGATAAAGTAGAATCCTTTTAGGTGGTAAGAATTTTAAAAACAAAACTTTTTCCAAGATGCAGATGTGATAGAATTGACATGGGCAGACTGAATGCGACATTTTATTCACCATATGTCTGTATATTGTTGAAAGTGGTAATAGATTGTCGTTTGAAGACTTCAATCAGCCAGGTCAATCCACATTTTGCAAAAAGGTCAATCCATCCTGGGTTACATTTTTGTTTTTTGTTTTTTTGTTTTTAAAGTAAATGGAAAGGCAGTGTGATTAATGAATGTATGACAGAAGAGACTACATTTACAAATATGAAAATTGTTTTTACATCTGCAGATGCCAATGCATATTCATAGCCTTTATTCCAGTTTTAGCAATAAATATTGCAATCTCTGTATTAAAGCCTAAAGGTGAAAAATGATAGATGCATAAGACAGATAGTAATCATAACAAAGACAGGAAGGAAAATTGGCAAATGGAAGGAAATCCTGCATAAATAGGACTGTGATGCATTTTAAAGAAAAACACAGCACCTGTATTTCCACCATCACATCACCCAAAATACACATTCAGCTAATGAGAACAGATGCACCTGTAATTCATGTAGAAATTTTGAAAGACTAAAGTATATACCAATATACATCGCTCATATTAATTTTTCATTCCTACCCAAAAGTGACCTTGAAAGTGCTATAAATGCAGTAGATGAAGAGCATTGCTTTCTGCTAACTGAACTTTAATAGTAGAACCAATTATAATATAAATCTCTATCTCAAACGTCTCTAAACTGTATTATTAGCAAAAGAACATTTACCAAGATAATTGGAAGAAACAAAAAAATGCAGAAGTCATGAAGGAAAGTAAAACCCAGCATAAAACAGGTTGTGATGTCCACAGCTTAATAATCTTTAAAAAGTATTCCTAAAGCAGTCCAATCTTCTAAATGTCTCTAGCACAGAGATAAAAAATACAGCTAAACAGGAACATAGCAAGAAACCAAAATTTAATTCATATCATCCTATCTCCTGGGTTTTATTTATTCATAATTATCTTAAAGATATATCATATCATCTCTTCTTAATTACAGGAAATAAAATTTGTGTATCCACACAACATAAACTGAAGAAACTTTTTACTGAAAGAAAACATAAACATTGCTAATACAAAGATCCAGAGATCACCAGAAGTCTCCATCCTTACAGATAATCCATTCTCAAAGTACATTATCCTGAATTAATTGTACTGGCAAAATAACTAGTCATGAGATCTCATATATGTGGACACATTCATTATAGAGTTACTATTTTTTATCCTTTTCTTACTATCACCACCAGAAATGCCATCAGGCTCAACAAATTATAAACTCTATCCTACAAAATTAGAACAGCATTGTTCAATAGATATACTTTGATTATGCCATGTAATAGCTTAAATTATAGTTATTACAACAACACCAACTATCACCATAAATTATCATTTCATATGGTGATTTTTTATGGAGATTGACAGTCATCCAGGTGATCATTGTCTTAAAGAAGCTTTTTCAGATATAGTTGATGTGTTAGAGTTTTTGGAAAGGAACAACCAGATCCCTGCGGCGCTAATCTTTCTAGATGCTGAAAAAGCTTTTGATCAATTGAATTGGCAGTTTTTGATGAGAGTTTTAGACAAAATGGATTTTGGGGAAAAATTTTTACAACCGATTAGGGCATTATATCAAAAACAAGCTGCCCGAATTATAGTTAATAATAGTCTGACAGAAGCATGTAATATTGAGAAGGGCACAAGGCAAGGGTGTCCGTTATCGCCCTTGTTATTTGTATTAACATTAGAGATATTATTGGTTAAAATACGGAATTCGGAAAAAATTAAGGGTATACAAATTAGAGATCAGGATTATAGATTGAGAGCATTCGCAGATGATCTGGTTGTTACAGTGACCCAGCCAGAGAACTCTGTTGTGGACCTGATGGAGATAATAACACAATACGGGAAGGTTTCTGGTTTTAAAGTTAATATACAGAAAACCAAAATTCTGGCTAAAAATATGACAGTTTCGCAAAAGGCTCTCTTAGAAGGATTAACTGGATTTGAGATTGTTAAAAGGGTAAAATATTTGGGGGTGCTTTTGTCACCCTCTAATACAAAGTTATATAAAAATAATTATGAAAAACTGTGGGGGAAAATTCAAAAAGAATTGGAGAGTTGGGAAAAATTGCAATTGTCCTTGTTGGGACGGATCGCAGCAGTGAAAATGAACGTCCTGCCTAAATTTCTATTTTTATTTCAAATGATACCGATTCTTAAGAAAGATTCTAATTTGGAGGAACGGCAGCGAGGTATCAATAAATTTGTTTGGGCAGGGAAAAGGCCACGAGTTAAACTTAAGATTATGCAGGATACTCGTGAGAGAGGTGGTCTTAAAATGTCCAATCTTAAACTATATTATGAAGCTGCTGCATTAGTAGGAATAAGTGATTGGATTAATTTGACACAAGAGAGATTGTTAAATCTTGAGGGCCACGATTTGTTGTTTGGCTGGCATGCATATTTGTTGTATGACAAGAAGGTAGACAATGTGTTTAGAGTGCATATTCTAAGACAGGCATTGTTGAGAGTTTGGAAGAAGTATAGACATAAGCTAGATTGTAAAATACCACTGTGGGGAATTCCAAAACACGCAATAGAAAATATACATGCTGGTTTCAAACATGATGTGACTACGTACAAGGAGATTCTGAGCTTGGAAAGAAATGTCTGGAGTTTGAAATCATATAGCCTCTTGCGAGAAGAGAAGGTTGTTCAAAATTGGTTTCAATATACTCAGCTACGGGCCAGGTGAAAAGAAGACCAGAAAATTGGTTTTACAATGACTGATGAAAATTTGATAAAACAAATTAGAAATCAGGGTCCCGCACATATCAAACGGATATATCTTGCATTGATAGAAATTGACTCAGAAACAGAGCTTGTTAAAGATTGTATGATTAAATGGGCCCAAAATATTCAAGAAGTAGTTACAATGGATACATGGCAAAGGATTTGGGTGAGGAACGTAAAATTTACACAAGCTCAAAATCTAAGAGAGAATTTTTACAAAATGTTTTATAGATGGCATCTAGATCCTAAAAAGCTTGCAAGTATGTATCCGAATTATCAGCCTAAATGTTGGAGGTGCGGTGACGAAGACGCAACATATTTTCACATATGGTGGACTTGTAAAAAGGTTAAGGCTTTTTGGATAAAAGTCTGGTGGAGCATGCAGAAGATTTTTAAACAGAGGATAAAGTTTTGTCCGCAACTTTTTTTGTTGGGAATAATTACAGATGCTACAGTTGTGGACACTAAGTTGATGTTGAATTTAATTACGGCAGCAAGACTCTTAATAGGTCAGTATTGGAAGAAGGAGGAACTGCCGACTATAGGAGAATGGACTTTAAAGGTTTCTGACCTGGCAGAGATGGCAAAGATATCGGCCTATTTGAAAGATCATTCGCAAGAACGTTATATTATGGAGTGGAGAAAATGGATTGAGTATATCCAGAACAAATATGGGACTAAAAAGTTTCATGTAGCATTTGAATAAGTCTTCCCTTCTTTTCTCTTTTTTTTTCTCTTTTTTTTATATATTTTATATTAATAGTGTTTTTAGTTATCCTATATGAGCTAGAGAGTGATAGATTTTAGAGTTTACGGTTGTTAGCATATGGTTGTTTATGATTCTTTTTTTTTGTTTTTTATACCTTGTACTTAGCTCTGGGAAGTCGGGGGGGGAGGGGTAAGGAGGGAGGGATAGGGGAGGGGTAGGGGGGTTTGTTAAAGATAAAATGTATGATAAAACTTTTCAATAAAAAAAAAGAAGAAGCTTTTTCAGAAGGCAACTGGATTTTCTTGTTTTCTTTGAAGACATTTCACTTCTAATCCAAGAAGCTTCTTCAGCTTTGACTGCATGGTGGGGAACATAAAAATTTATACTCCTTGCAGACAGCTTGTTATTTGCATTGTTTTAGAGAGTCATTGAGGATCTAAAAACAAGAAATTCAAGTTGCCTTGTGAAAGAGTATCTTTGGGATATAAATGAGATGGTTCATCTTGTCTTTCTTTCTTTCTTTCTTTCTTTCTTTCTTTCTTTCTTTCTTTCTTTCTTTCCTTTTTTCTTTCTTTCTTTCCTTTTGAAGGGGGATGGTAACTGCAGGCAGGCAGCTTTCAGTTGTATGCACCTATACATCTCTTTCTCTGGTATAAGTAGCTACCATTATCATTAAAAAATCATTTATGGGTATCTTAGCTTTGCTCAAATTGAACAGTTACACTGACTAGTACCTTTGCATCTAGAAAAGAAGTGTTTACTAGTTAAGTTCCTTCTTAACTTCATCAATATCAGCCTGACCTCAATACCTGGGAAGATCTTGGAAAAGATAAAAGATAACGCCTAGAGGCAAACAAAGTCATTACCAAAAGCCAACATGAGTTTGTCAAAAACAGGTCACCAGGTGACAAAATTAGTGGACCAGAGGAATGCTGTGGATATAATTTACTTGGACTTCAGTAAGGCATTTGATAAAGTAGACCACAACTTACTACTTGATAAGATAGAAAAATGTGGGTTAGATAACATTATCACCAGATGGATTCGTAGCTGGCTGACCAGCTGTATTCAGCATGTGGTCATCAATGAAACTTCATCTACATGGAGGGAAGTGTGTAGTGGGGTGCCCCAGGGCTCTGTTTTGGGCCCAGTGCTCTTCAACATCATCAATGATTTGGATGAGGAGATAGATGTAGAACTCATCAAATTTGAAGATGACACTAAGCTGGCAGGAACAGCCAACAATCCAGATGTTAGGCTTAAGATACAGAAGGATCTTGACAGACTTGAACATTGGGCGCTATCTAATAAAATGAAATTCAATGGTGAAAAAAGTAAGGTTCTACATTTAGGCAAGAAAAACCAAATGCACAGGTATAATATAGTATTGCTCAATAGTAGCAACTGTGAGAGGGATCTTGGAGTCCTAATGGACAATCACTTAAATATGAGCCAGCAGTGTGCTGCAGCTGCCAAAAAAGCCAACACAGTGCTAGTCTGCATTTACAGAAGGATAGAATCAAAATCACATGAAGTGTTAATACCACTTTACAATCCCTTGGTAAGGCCACACTTGGAATACTGCATCCAGTTTTGGTCACCACGATGTAAAAAAAAATGTTGAGACTCTGGAAAGAGTACGGAGAAGAGCAACAAAGATAATCAGGGGACTGGAGGCTAAAACATATAAGGAATGGTTGCTGGAATTGGGAATGAAGTCTAATGAAGAGAAGGATGAGGGGTGACATGATAGCAGTGTTCCAATATCTCAGGGGCTGCCACAAAGAAGAGGAAGTCAAGCTATTCTCCAAAGCACCTGAAGGCAATACAAGAAGCAACAGATGAAAACTAACCAAAGAGAGAAGCAACCTAGAACTAAGGAGAAATTTTCTGACAGTTAGAACAATTAATCAGTGGAACAACCTGCCTCCAGAAGCGGTGAATGCTCCAACACTGGAAGTTTTTAAGAAGAGACTGGACAGCCATTTGTCTGAAATGGTATAGGGTTTCCTGCCTGAGCAGGGGGTTGGAGTAGATGACCTCCAAGATCCTTTCCAACTTTATTATTGTTATTGTTCTTATATAAGTAAGCAATTGTGTTATTACTATAACCAGTATATTCCAGTATTCCAGCAATGCTTATTGTTTTTAAAAATTGCTTGGAAACACCTGAGCTATTAAAATGGTGAATCATAAACAAACTTCTGAAAAATCCAAGCTGAGAAGTGACATATTATTATTATTGAAATAGCATGATTGGTAAACACCACTTTAAGCCTGACAGTTACAGGCCTTTCTGTTTATCCAAAAGACTTGGAAAAATAATCAGTTACAAGAAAAAAAGATTGGGATGACTTTCAAAAATAACTATGCCAAACGTTTCCCACAAAACTTGAAGAACATGTTGATGGGATTTAAAAGCTTGTTGTTATTGTATTATTCTCAGAAACTTGCTAAGTAATATATAAGGTAGCTGACAACTATCTTTTCAATATGAGCAGACATGCTAATATATTATTTGTTTTGCCTTGGCCCAAGTCCTATGAATGCCTTGATGAGAAATATGAAATTGAGCAAGTACCTTTTGTCTCTCAGACTGAGATATAACCATTCCGTTCCACAGAGAGAGAATAGAACCATAACAATAGAATGGCTAAAATAGAGAAACATCTCTCAAACACCACAGTCATCCATATTTTATTATTATCAGCACCAAATGGAGACTATCCTGTTTCATAGTTATCCCTATTGCAATTTTGCATTAAGATCTCTGGCTAGTTTAGTCAATGTAGGAATTACTCTAACCCAGGGGTATGAAACTGCCGGCCCATGGGCCGGTTGCATCATGCGGAGGCCGTGCCCACCCCAGCTCCGGCCATGTGAAAAAAGTTGTGATACGTCGTGACACGTCACAGGACGCAGCGAGCTTGACATGACGCTCTAACCCATTCAGATGTGCCATAATCAGTTGAAGATTAGCCTATTGTAGCTCTTGACAGATTTTCAGCAAGATACACCAATTTGTTTGGAGTACACACTACATTAAGAAGCTTAGAAACCCAACTCTGAAAATAGGCACAAGTACCACCTATTGGCTTTTAAAAATTGATGTTTCTGATTAATCTGAACCAAAACAACTATTCTGAGCATACACTTACGGAGGTCATAGTTGTCTCCAAGGTGCTTTTTCAAAAGGCAACTGGACTGTTGTTTTTTTTCTTCGAGGAAGACATTTCGCTTCTCATCCAAGAAGCTTCATCAGTTATTTGAAAAAAAAGCACCTTTGAGATTTATGGAGGTTGCTCGTTGCACAGACCTGAGGACATCTCCTTCTCTACTTGTGCATAATTTGTTGTGATAAATGCAGCGTTCTGGAAATGTAACCTTCTGGTTTATTCTTTGGGATTAAGTCTGACCCAAGATGTTTTGATGTGCCCACCTACATTGTCTTGTTGCCATCAAAACAGTGAGCCACCACTACCTGATAAAAGTGCTGTTTTTTAGCAGCACTGACTTTCTGATACTCTGCAAGCCCCTGAAATTCTACATCATTCTTCAGCAAATTCAGAACATGTGCTGTGTATGGCTCTGTTTGTCTCGGAGTGTCTAGGGACAAGTATTATATACATCCAAACAATCTCAACATACTTGGTTTATCCTGTAGGTGTGCCATGTTTCTTACAGCCTAACATCAGACTGAATACCATCAACAATTTCTGACTCTTTTAACTGGGAAAAAAACCCATTGAACTGTACATGTTATTTGTTCAACATTTTTACACATGCTGTTTCTATACCTTGAGGAAGTATTTGATCATGCTGTTCTGAAATCTCTGCTGTGATTATTGTATCATCTATTATCATATACATCTCTTTTATGTGATTAAATGTTTCTTCATCTTTTTTTTCTGCTAAACATTTTCATTGAAGGGCTTAAGCCAAATGGCAAACAATAAAAACAATATCTTCCTTGGGGTGTATAAAATTACACAGACTTGATGAAAACTCATCTAATTTCATCTGCCAATATATATCTTTTTATCCAGAATGGTAGCAATTTTCATGCCTGACAGATGGCCTAACTTTTCTTCAGGCTTTGTGATGTTATATAAAGCTGTCTTCCTAAATCTTAGAATAGATCCAAACATTTACTTAGCTTCCCATTTTTATTTTCCATAATAATTAGATTGCTCACCCAATCTGTGAGTTCTATAACTAGAAATACATTTTCCTTTTGTCCCAAAGTATCTTTTACTCTATCAAGTATTATAAACACCATCTTTTCAACTCATGAATGAAAAATAATTATTGCTGGATCAATACTATATGTATTTAGCAAAGTCTTTCAAATTCACCAAGATCAACATCTGAATTTAAATTGAATAATCATTCTTGCATTATAGGCTAAGGGGGGGGAGGCCACACCCTTGACCTAGTTTTCTTGTCTGGACGGTGGTTAGATGATCTTGGTGGGGGCTCTCCAATTATTATGCCCCTGTCATGGACCGATCATCATCTCCTGCGGCTGGTCTTCCGTTTTGCCACCCCCCGCCGTGGGTGTTTGGAACCAATTAAATGGTACCGCCCCAGACGCTTAATGGATCCCCAGAGGTTCCAGGCGGCGCTGGGGTCCCCACCTGCCTCCCTTGCTCACAGCTCGGCAGATGCCTTAGTGGAAGCCTGGGAAAGGACGGCCACTGAGGCTCTTGACCGAGTTGTACCCCTGCGGCCCCTGACCCGGTGCAGATCCCGTCGAGCTCCATGGTTCTCTGCGGAGCTCCGGGAGATGAAGCGTCGGAGACGGGGCCTAGAGAGCGGTTGGAGGTCCAGCCGATCCGAATCCGACCGATTGCGACTAAGAGCCTACATTAGGTCTTATCTCGCTGCGATAAGGGAGGCGAGGTCTAACCACTTCGCCACCCTTATCGCGTCCGCAGATAATCGCCCGGCCGCCCTGTTTAGGGTGACTCGCTCCCTCCTAAATCAGGAGGTGAGGGAGGATCCCTTGCAGGGTCGTGCCGAGGAGTTTAACCAACATCTGTCGGACAAAATCGCTCGGATTCGGACCGGTCTGGACTCTGACTGGGCAGAGTCTGACGATCAGGACACGGGCGGTCTTGTCGATATCACCTGGGAGGAGTTTGATTCTGTGACTCCGGAGGAAGTGGACAGGATCATGGGGAGGCTGAGCACCTCCACATGTTTATTGGACCCGTGCCCTTCCTGGCTGGTCTATGCAGCCCGGGAGAGGACACGCAGCTGGTTCCAGGCAGTTATATCGGCTTCTCTGAGTGAGGGTAGCTTCCCCGCCGTCTTGAAGGAGGCGGTGGTGAGGCCTCTCCTCAAGAAGCCTGCCTTGGACCCAGCTGTATTGAACAACTTTCGTCCTGTCTCCAACCTTCGCTTTCTTGCGAAGGTTGTTGAGAGTGTGGTGGCGCATCAGCTCCCTCTGGTCCTGGATGAAGCGGATTATCTAGACCCGTACCAATCGGGTTTCAGGCCCGGGCACAGCACGGAGACGGCATTGGTCGCGCTGGTGAATGATCTCTGGAGGGCTCGGGACAGGGGATATTCCTCTGTTCTAGTCCTATTAGACCTCTCAGCGGCTTTCGATACCATCGACCATGGTATCTTGCTGCGGCGTCTCAGGGGACTGGGAGTGGGAGGCACAGTCTTACAGTGGTTCTCCTCCTATCTCCAGGGACGTTCGCAGTCGGTGTTGGCAGGAGGGCAGAGGTCGACCGCGAGGTCTCTCATTTGTGGAGTTCCTCAGGGGTCGGTCCTCTCGCCTCTCCTGTTCAACATCTACATGAAACCGCTGGGTGAGATCATTCGTGGCTTTGGAGTTGGGTATCATCAGTACGCTGATGATACCCAACTTTTCCTTTCGACCCCAAACCACCCCAGTGATGCCCTCAACGTGATGTCCCGTTGCCTGGAGGCGGTTCGGGTCTGGATGGGGAGGAACAGACTTCAACTCAACCCCGACAAGACTGAGTGGCTTTGCATACCTTCATCCCGGGTTTATTCGGACATTCCACCTCTGGCTATGGGGGGTGAACTATTACCCCCCGTAGATAGGGCTCGCAACTTGGGAGTCCTCCTAGATTCACGGCTCACCTTGGAAGACCATATAGGAGCTGTGACTAGGGGGGCCTTCGCCCAGGTTCGCCTGGTGCGCCAGTTGCGGCCCTATCTTAGCCGGGATGATTTGTGCACGGTCACTCATGCGCTCGTGTCCTCTCGTCTGGACTACTGCAACGCTCTCTACATGGGGCTGCCCTTGAGGACCACCCGGAAGCTCCAACTGGTACAGAATGCAGCCGCGAGAGTTGTGTTGGGAGTCTCCCGATACTCCCACGTTACACCTCTGCTCCGTGAGCTGCATTGGTTGCCAGTTGTCTTCCGGGTGAGATTCAAGGTACTGGTAACGGTGTTCAAAGCCCTTCATGGCATGGGGCCGGAGTACCTTAGGGAACATCTGCTGCCGGCATCAAGCTCCCTGCGCCCTGTGCGTTCCCACAGAGAGGGCCTCCTCAGGGTGCCACCGATCAGAGAATGTCGATTGGTGGCCCCCAGGGGGAGATCCTTCTCTGTGGGCGCTCCGGAGCTGTGGAATCAGCTACCGGTAGAGCTCCGGATGGCGCCCGATCTTCGCTCCTTTCGTCGCGATCTCAAGACGTTTTTGTTTGTACAAGCCGGCCTAGCCTGATGGGGATCGGTGGGGTTGTTTTATTTTTGGTGTCTTAATTTTATCTTGTGGTTTTTAGAATTGTATTCCTATTGTTTTAACTTGGGCAATCATTTAATCTCTTTTTAATGTTTGTATTTGGTATTTTATTCTGCCCTGTGAACCGCCCTGAGTCCTCAGGGAGAAGGGCGGTATATAAATATTATTAAATTAAATTAAATTAAATTTTAATCAGATGAACCAAATCAAAAATTTCACGTGCTGCTCTAGCCAAGATATCTAGCCAAGATATCAAATTACAGAACAAATTAAATTGTCAAAGAAAAAAATAAGAGTGAATGAGGAAGGCACAGGTAAAGAAAATCATGGCTGGATGGAGTTGATGAGGTCTTCAAAAAAAAGGTGAAAATTTTAAAGAAAAAAGGCAATGTATCACATATTATAAGGAGACTGCAATGCTGGCTGGTAATAATGGAGAATTGTATTGATTGATGTTTCTATAAATTAGTTTTACAATGATATATAAAAGTTTGTGAAGCTTCTTGAATTTTCAATATTTCTGAATAAGTATGGCCTAAAATATGATCTGTTCCCCACACAGGTCCTAATACTAGATAAAGAAAACCCAATTAAACAAATGAGTTAAAAACATTATACTAATCTATTTATTTGAGGGAAACGATCCACAGTTACATATTTGTGATTGCCAAAAGTATATGAACCTTTAGAATTTATTTATTTATTTATTTATTTATTTTATTATATTTATATACCGCCCTTTCCCGAAGGACTCAGGCTGGTTTACAGGGTGATTAAAACAAAAATACAAAAGTTAAAAACAATTTTAAAAATTATATCCGTCCCTGAACAAATAAAACCCCAGTTAAAATTAAAATTAAAATTCTCAGCCTGGGCCAGAGAGCTCGAAGAGCCAGGTCTTCAGGTCCCGGCGGAATGAACGGAGGTCGGGGGCAGTCCTAAGCTCCACTGGCAGCTGGTTCCAAAGGGCAGGCACACCCACTGAGAAGGCCCTATCCCTGGGTGTTGTCCGCCGGCAATCTCTTACCGGTGGTACCCTGAGAAGACCCTCCCTGTGGGAGCACACTGGACGAAGGGAGCTTGATGCCGGCAGCAGGTGTTCCCTCAGATACCCCAGACCCAAGCCATTACTTTATGGAGTGAAGGAACTGGATGAGGCTGTTGGCAGGCCCAGAGGAAGAGAGAGAGGCTTTTGGAGGAGTTGGTGGCGGCGACAGCAGCGTGCTCCAGGGGCGAAAAGAAGCAAGGCCTCTTTAAGGAAAGGGTGGAAGAGTCAGCATCAGAAAAAGGAAAGAAGGTGAGGTTGTCAGAATACAAGCTAACTTGAGGGCTAATCCACATGGAGCCCCATTTCCATCTGTCCTGTTTGCCATTGTTCACTCCCTAGAGACTAAAATGGACAATGTGAAATTTGAGCGGGCCCCGAACAAGGAGTATATATCGGAGGTGGTGACCCTTTGAGAGCTGTATGCAACGAAATTTCATTTTGATGTATGCCGATTGGTGTACATTCAAAGTGACAATAAAGTTATCATCATCATTTAGGGCTTTATAGGTCATCACCAGCACCTTGAATCTCACCCGGAGGGCAACCGGGAGCCAATGCAGCTCGCGGAGTAGAGTAGAATTAACAATTTGTTTAAAGATAAAGTTGGAGACATCTATTTCAATCAGAGGGATGATAGGTGTAAGTATGGGTGGCCCTGCCTTATCATTAAATAGGTTAGCACATTTTTAAGCACCACTATTAGTTAGATTTCTGATTATCTCCTTCCTGACTTTATTTTCTTTTGCTCCACTGTGCAAAATGTTTTCTCCCAAAAGGAAATAACATCATAGCCATGCACATATGTAAGATATAGCCATTATATAAAGCCATAATATTGTTGTCCTCCCTGAAGCTTTGTATTCCACATTACTGCCTAAAGTCTGTGTCTGAGCTATTTCTTACACTGCAAAAGTTGCACTCTGGGGCAGTCTTTTCTTGCTTGGTAAGTCATGAAATGTTTTCAGCGGCAAAACATTTTTCTCAGCTCTTGTATCAGGTTGAAGCTTCATTGGAAACCCTTTTAAGGTTATATAATGTGTATATCTTACATATGTGCACCCAGCTTTCTGTTTTATGCTGTCAGCAGATGTAGACTGTGTTAATTCTCAGCAAACTTTTATTTAACTTTAAATGCTCTTAAAGAATTCCAGGGTTGATGCCCTATCCCCAAAATAGAGACATATAAGTCATGATGATCGGAACGCGAGGCACCCATGTGACCAGACTCAATTTTACAACTTTTTTTTTGCAGCTCAGCTTGTTAAGGGAATGCTGTGGTTGTTAGGTGAATCAATGTATTTCTATGGGCAGCAAAAAATGTTATAAATCACAATCACCTGATTGCAGAATGCTGCAGTTGGCTGTAAAGGTGAGCTGATGGTCAAGCTCCAAATGTGGACAGGTGACTGCAGGTTTGTGTGCAGCCATGGGAACTTTGGAACTGGGTCATAAGTAGCTTTTGGGAGTTCATCGTAATTTGAATGGTCACTAAGCTAAGTGACCCATGGTTGAGCGAGGACTACTACTTGTACTCTTAGTTCTATTACTGCTATAGTATTAATACGACTATTACAATTATTGCTCTGCTCTGCTCTTATTACTTCTATACCGGGGATCTTCGAAATTTGGCTCTTTTATGACTCATGGACTTCTAGAATTCCGAAGCCAAGCATGCTGGCTGAGGATTTCTGGGAGTTGAACTCATGAGTCATAAAAGGACCGAGTTTGAAGACCTCTGTTCTATACTATGACCATCAGTATTAGAATTATCACTATACTTAATTACTATTATTTCTATACTGTTACTATTTTACATCAATATTTGCTTTTTACACAGCCTGTTACGTCTTAGCGCTCTCTCTACTTTTTACTTCTCTGTTGTTTATTCTTAATGGCCAATGTAAAGCTCCTGCACATTGTGCTTGGTCTCTGTGTTTCGTTAAAAAGAAATTTCTGTATTTTTTTCCTCCTGACTATCCACTCCATCAGAAGGAAAAGATATGTATGTATGTATGTATGTATGTATGTATGTATGTATGTATGCATGTATGTATTTATGCTACTGCACTTCTTGGCTGCAGAGCTCCCAAAACACGTCATGTCTCCTCCCACATCTGTATCAAGATTGCTGCTTTATTGGCAACTCTGCCGTGCTAGGGTGAAGGAGGCTCAAAGGGGTGGGAATGAGAGTAGCACAACTCTCTGCAATTTTCTTAAGCAACCTACTCTTTGGAATTCTATTTGAGATTCAGAAAACATTACAGAAGCCGTTTGAGATTCCTTTTCAGTGATGTATATTGTATGTAACTCCTTGCAAGTCCCTTGGTTTGCAGCTGAGTTCTTGTGTCTTTAGATTCCTAGCCTGTATCAATTGCTCATCTCATTAAAATGAGAGGAGATATCTTTAAAACTCTTTTATTCATTACTTTCTCATTTGAACGATATACAAACTTCTCCCTTATCAGATGATTGAGTTGTAAAACTAAATTCAGGGATATTGGTTTTCAAATGGAATTCTGTAACAAGTTATTCAGTAACATGTCCATGAATATTCCAAGAGTCTGCATCCAATTCTCAAAGGGGATAATTCTCAAGCTTATTCACATTCTCAATATTGCTATGAGCTGAACAATGTGTGTTATGAGCTTCAAAACAACCTTGAATACTTTTCTGAACTTCAAAAGAAATAAAACATTATATATTGTAAGCTCTTTACCTTCCATTCAAAGTAACCAGGTAAATACTTATCATTTCTTTAGTTTAAATCATTCTCTGCCCTAATTGTAGCTAAGTAAAACAAAAACATGTTCCCAGAAGTTACAATACTAAATTCCAAAAGTATTAGTGTAGGCAGCTAAAAAGTTCATATTCACAAATGTTCTTATGTGCCCACAATAGAAAACAAGAGATTAGCTTAACACCACCTTGTGATGTTCATTGCTTAGAGATACTCAAATCAGAAGTATCCATCCAAATTTTCTAAAGATATATATTATCAAAGGTTGAAGGACACAGACAGACAATAACTAGCAAAACGAGTATAATTTGCAAGAAATCAAGGTAGTAAATTATTGTCTCACATTTGCTAAGTGATAGTTATTTATAGCTTTCTTCCTCCATATGAGGGAAAAGTCAAAAAAGTTCTCACACAGTCAAGCAAAGTTAGTAGCTGTGGTATTCATAGACATAATGATAGTTTGGCAGAGCAACTTATTCTTACTTAGTGCTGAAACACAGCTAAAAATACATTTTCTTATACCCTCTAGCAAGCAAGCAAGCAGCCATCTTCTATCATGAGACCTAAGACAGTATTGTTGTGAAATTAGAATATTAATGATTATCCATCCAGGTTCTAGACAGTCCATTGAATTGCTGATTCACTGTGGCTCTTGAAGTGGTATTGAATCAGCCAGCATCCGAAATAAAAGGAGGCATGGATAAAGTGTTTCGTGTGAATTCATGGATTGCTAGACAGAGAAAGTTGCCTAGAGATGTGGTGGTTTATTTTGCAAAAAGGGAAATTAGAGATGAAGTTATACAAGCTGCCTATGATACTAAAGTCGTGATTGCTGATCAAGAAGTTCTGGTTCTAAAAGAAATTCCTCCAAAGATTTTAAGGAGAAGGAAGGATTTTACATTTCTTGTGCAAGAGCTCAAGCAATGAGATATAAGGTTCAGATGGGAGATCCCAGCTGGGTTGATGGTGATGCATGAAGGTAAAAGGTACCGTCTGGTTACTGTGATGCAAGCGCGTGATTTCTACAATAATGTTTTAAAAGCAACCCCATTAACACTTCTGGAAGCTGCAAAGGGATCTGGAGAAGGAGAACATCAAGAGGCTGAAGATGGACAGACAGAGGAGAATGGTGCTGGAGGAGATCAAGTTATAACACCTTTGGATGATCCCAGAGAACAGAGGGTGACGCGTGCTGCTTTAAAACGATCAAAAAAGATAAAAGAACAAGAACAGCAGAAGTCTATGGAACTTTCACAACGTACTTACAGCCAAGTAGTGGGAGGTGGGAAAAGATTTGGGTGAGGAATGTAAAATTTAAACAAGTTTGAAATCTAAGAGAGAATTTTTACAAAATGTTTTATAGATGGTATTTAGATTTTAAAAAGCTAAGTATGTATCTGAATCATTAGCCTAAATGTTGGAGGTGCGGTGATGAAGACGTAATATATTTTCATATATGGTGGACTTGTAAAAAGGTTAAGGCTTTTTGGATAAAAGTCTGGTGGAACATACTAAGTTGATGTTGAATTTAATTACGGCAGCAAGACTTTTGATAGGTTAGTACTGGAAAGAGGAACTGCCGACCATAGAAGAGTGGGCTTTAGAGGTTTCCGACTTGGTTGAAATGGCGAAGATTTCAGCCTATTTGCAAGATTACTTGCAGGAACGCTATATTATGGAAGGGAGAGAATGGTTTGAGTTTATCCAGAATAAGTATAGGGTTAAGAAGTTTTATATTTGAATAAGGCTTCTTTCTTTGTTTCTTTTTCTATATTAGTTTTTTTTATATATATTTAATATTACTAAGGTTTGTTTTATCCTATATAAGCTAGAGAGTGACAGATTTTAGAGTTTATGGTTGTTAGTATATGGTTGTTTATGATTGTTTTTTTTATATATACCTTGTATTTAGCTCTGGGAAGTCGGGGGGGGAGGGGGGGAGGGGGGGAGGAAGGGGGGGAGGGAGAAGGGTGGGGGAGGGGGGATTTTATAAGGGAAAAATTGTATGTTAAAACTTTTCAATATAAAAATGAGCTTTTCTAAAACTATAACCTATCTTTCTACTGTAGCTTCTACTCCTATTCCCCTTTTGTTTTTATTTTATATAGTATATTTGCAAATTATTGACTTTCTTTTATTAATACTCTTTTATTCTTCTGTCATGCTGATACAGCTGTAATTGCTCTTGAATTGAAGCAGTAAGAATATTTTGAGTAAGAATATTTAAAATTACTGGGCTAAAAAGCTACAAAAAATAAGCCCCTACCTCCTATTGTTCTATTTCACTTTATCAAATTCTATCCTACAATGGCAGGCTTGAGGCAAAATACAAAATAAGCATAACTCCATGCTCCAAAATTATGGGGAACAGTGTTTTGTCATGTACCATAGTTCTATAACTATGGTACATGACAAATTATTTTTTTTAACAGTACAGAAATCTATACCTCCACAGTAGCACATAACTCAAGGAACAAAACATTGTGTTGTTGTTGTTTTTTTTAAAAAGGAGCTTGTAAGGAATAGTCCTGGCCTGGCTACAGCTTTCATTCCAAGTTGCAACCTGATATATAACTTAAACATGTGCCTAAATTTCTTTATCCAGGACAATACTCATGTGTGATACATTCTTAATCCTTGTGAAAGAGTGTGCTACTAAAAGAGTATGCTGCTAAAACTAGTGGATGCCACAGCTTTAAAATTTCTCATCTTGAGGCTTTATTTATGATCTCAATGTATCACAAAAGATATAAAAGAATCACTTTCCTTTTAGCATATCGATAAAATGTCATAGAAGTGAAAGATATGCAAACATAAACTGAATAGCATGGATAGAAAACATTAAAACATATACATCTACAGGGTCTTCATCCTTATAAATAAATGGATGCATTTTAAAAAAAATAGGACAACTCAGCCTCAAGCGCATCAGTGCATGGACACAATTTAACTATAATAAATTAATATAAGACTAAAAGTTACTGTATTTTCTGGCGTATAAGACAACTTTTTAACCCATGAAAATCTTCTCAAAAGTTGGGGGGTCGTCTTATACGCCGGGTTGTCTTATACGCCGGAAAAAAAAAACCAAATCAGTTGAGCGTCCCCGTTCTTGCAAAGCCGGGCCGCCCCGCGCAACCGAGCTATCTCCGGCGCAGCTCCGGGACACGGCTGGGTGGGAGCGTCGGGCGGCTCTCCCCACGTGAAGGCGGCACTGCCCGTCGGCTCTTGTCCGTCGCAGGGGAGGCAAAGGCCCGACTGGCCCCGCCGGCCCACCCGCTGCTCCCGCGCTGCCCCGAGGCGCAGTGTTTCCCGGGCGGCAGGCAGCGCCGGAGGGCAGCCGCCACCCCGCCATGGCCGGCGCCCCTCCTGCTTCCCCCCCAAGCCTTGAACTTCTCCCATTCAGCGCAGGGCAGGGCAGCTCTGCCTGCAGCCTCTTTTTCATGTGCCGCTTCCCTCTCACCGTCGGCCAAGGCGCGTTCGGCCCGGGCTCCCGGTCCCTCTTCCTGGCCAGCTTCCCGCCCTGCCCCTCATGGAGCTGGACTGGGCGTGCAGCCTCTCGGTGTGGCTGCTTTTCCTGGGCAGCCTGGCAGTGCGGCTCCTGTGCTCGGACCTGTTGCTGAGCCGGTGGCTGCTGCTGCGCGTGGGGCTGCTGGCCATCCTGCAGTCACTGGGCCGTCCTGCCGCTGTCCGAGGGGAGGGCCTCGCGCCCGCCAGAGTCACCTGTCACCAGCACCGCTCTCCCCCTGGCGGGGATGCACTTCCGCCAGGCGGTGCTGGCCGAGACGAGCCAGCAGGCAGCCGCCGTGAGCGCGGCACTGAGGGGCAGTGGCAGGATGGCCCAGCACCTGCAGGACGGCCAGCAGCCCCACGCGCAGCAGCAGCCGCCGGCTCAGCAACAGGTCCGAGCGCAGGAGCTGCATCGCCAGGCTGCCCAGGAAAAGCAGCCACATCGAGAGGCTGCATGCCCAGTCCAGCTCCATGAGGGGCAGGGCGGGAAGCCAGCCGGGAAGAGGGACCGGGAGCCCGGGCCGAGCGCGCCTCGGCCGATGGTGAGAGGGAAGCGGCACATGAAAAAGAGGCTGTGGGCGGAGCTGCCCCGCCCTGCGCCGAATGGGAGAAGTTCAAGGCCTGGGGGGGAAGCAGGAGGGGCACCGGCCATGGCGGGGTGGCGGCTGCCCTCCGGCGCTGCCTGCTGCCCAGGAAACGCTGCGCCTCGGGGGCCGGCAGAAGCGTGGGAGCAGCGGGAGGGCCGGCGGGGCCAGTCGGGCCTTCGCCTCCTCTGCGACGGACAGGGAGGGCAGGGCATGTAAGTATTTTCCGGCGTATAAGACAAAAAACCTTGAAAAACTTCTTAAAAGTAGGGGGTCGTCTTATACGCCGGGTCGTCTTATACGCCGGAAAATACGGTAATAAAATTGATTACATATTTCTGGAAATAAAATAGTACACATGATAACCCAATTATAAAACAGCAGCATTGCCACTTAAGGCATACCCCGGAAGAGAAATGATTAAGAAAACAGAGAGATGATGTTTTCTACATTTGACTTGCTGGCCTGATACTAGAATTTGGGGTTCATATGATATTTATATAAGGCACCAGTATTAATAAGTGTCAACAGTAAAAGTGCAGTACAATGGTTAAGCATATATGATATATACACTGACTGTACACCAGACAGAAATACAAGGAAGGCTTTAAAATATTAATTGAAAATTTAAACACATAAAAAGCTGAAAGTAACAAAGGATATTACTGAACAGATTGCAAATTGTTCAAGTAAAAATATCAAAGGGAATAAGAAGACAAAAAGAAACTGAAATGTTTATTTGTTAATTTTCCCATCACTGTCAAAGAAGCTGAAGTAATATGCCTATAGGACATATGTAAATACTTTTTAAAGGATTAAAGCAGAGACTGGTTCTTCAAAATGTGCAATTAAATTTTAAAAAATGACTAGGTCAATGTGAAATGATGAAAATGATGATGAAAAAAATCCTTAAACTATACATATAATTTCCAAAAGGCATAATTCCTTAACCTGAAATAGGTCCCTCAGTAAGTAGGTTGTGCTGTTCTCCATGCATAAGCAATGTATATTTTAATCTAACCTGAAGAATAACTGATGATACCATGCTTACTTATTCATCTTACCCTGAAATTGAAACAATTTTACTTCTGAGTAAGGATAATTCCCTTCCTCATTCATAATAGTTCCTCATCAGTGTCAACTTTTCTCCAGTCTTCAAAATTCCAATGAATGTATTTATTTTATTTATAGATAGAAGATAGATATATAACTATAGATAGATGTTAGATGGATGGATGGATCGATCGATCGATCGATAGATAGATATTAAGTGTTTTAAAAATTAATTTTTAATACATTTTAGGTTAAGAAAACTTAACTTGAAAACCTAACAGGACATCTAACAAAGGAAACATCTATTACAATTAATTAAATGAAGTTCTTGCAAAGAAAACAATTGGAACTGTGGTAATTTAATCAGAGGCATATGATGCTAAGAAAGAGAAACATCATGATAAATTAATTGTAGCAGAAAGACTTTAACGCCAAGTTTACAAAGGTGTGTGAGCATTAATAGGAGAATAGAAAAACTATTTATATTTAGCTGGAAATAGAGTAAATATTGGGAATTCTGGTGGAAGCTTGGTGTTAAACATGTCTACATAGGGAGAGAAAACAATTATCATAGCAAAGACGGAGGACCCAGTGAGTTAACAGGTTCTTACAAACCTCTTCAGACAAAGAGAGAATGTGAGATCACCCACATATGTGCCATAAGACTTTCAAAATGAATTCATCTTCATTTCTGAACAACAGCAACAAATTAACTATAAGCTTAAGAACCTGAAGAGTTTAAAATTAATGACAAAAAGCTAAATATAGTTTAAACTGAGAAATGAACCAAATTCATCATAAATAAAGGCTCTGGACAAATCTGAAAGGTTGAAACTTTTACTGTAAGATTTTGGAAATAACTATATAAAATTTTCAGTTTTCATGGGAACCAAATAGTCTGTTGTATGTCTATTTACATTGGATTACTAAATGAGACTAAAGATTCCAGGCCAAAAAACAAAACCAAAAAAACCAAAATAAAACCCTGCTTTTGGTTTTGATTAGGATGGGATTTAAAGAATGAGTCAAAACACTATAACATTTGAAATATTAAAGGGGATCTTCAATTAATGGGACTAGAATTTAGTAGTATAATATCAATAAAACCAGTAACAATGTCTACTTATATGGACAGATTGTGTCTAAAGGTTGTTAATGAAAACATGAAAGATGTGAAATAAATCTTGCTCAGAGCAGAAATAGCAGAATCAGAAATATTTTGAGAAGAGGGTAAGCGTGGATTACAAGTGACAAACTAATGCAAATGATAAACCAAGAAAATGTCCTTGAAAGGCAAGCTTCACCAGTTAGGTCAACTGAATGGGAGGCTCTGGCAGCAGCTATTAATGCTTTTATTAATAAGTAGATGATGACAACCTGCCATATTAGAGGTTGATCTAATACCTTTACTGTCAGGACCAAATTGGTTAGATAGATAGATAGATAGATAGATAGATAGATAGATAGATAGATAGATAGATAGATAGATAGATAGATAGATATAGATACAGTATAGACAGTGCTTTTTTTCTTTAAAAAAAAAGGTGCCGGAACTCAGAAATGATGTCACTGGGAGCGATGCCAGTGTCTTGCTATGGCGTCGCCACCCGTCCTTTGCACCCCTGCCCCTGCAGCTCAGAACCACATGCCGCAGGGATTCCCCTCCCCACAGCCACCATGGGGATTCCCCTCCCCACAGTTGCCATGCCGTGGCCCATGCTGAGCCCCCACCCGGAGCTGCTCTGAACCCCGACCCAGAGCTGTGTTCCTCGTGGCAGTGGTCTCCAGCACCAAATAGCCTCTTTCCAACCACATCACAAAAATTTGTAACAAACATTGGAATTCTCAAGGCCATGTTTGGTATTTCCCAGCAATCTGTTACTGGAAGGAAAAAGCAATCCCTGCTGCATTACTGATCCCAGAGAAGCATTTGCATGTATGCAGGTATCCTTTGGGTGCCATAGTTATGCATGAGAAATATTGGTTGCAAAGTTGGCATTTCTGGATGTAATACGATATATATATTGTACAGAGTATGAACAGCAAACAGGGTGAACTAGAAATTCAGGTTAATGAGGGC
Organism: Vipera berus; assembly: GCF_964194415.1. Taxonomy (NCBI): domain Eukaryota; kingdom Metazoa; phylum Chordata; class Lepidosauria; order Squamata; family Viperidae; genus Vipera; species Vipera berus. The sequence continues at coordinate 89,251,179 of NC_138202.1, read as the reverse complement.
AGATATGATATTGTTGCCATTATGGAAACATGGTGGGTTGAAACTCACAAATGGAACACACAGCTAGAGGGATTTAAATTATTTAAAAGAAACAGACCAAATAAAAGAGGAGGTGGATTTGCCCACTATATAAGGAATAACTACATCTCCACAGAAATAGAGCACAACAATAATGAAAGCTGTAAACTTGAATGCATTTGGGTCAATATAAAAGGGGGGGAGTGACATTTCCATAGGTGTATACTATAGGCCACCCAATCAAACAAAGGAAATAGATGAACTTTTTGCTAGTCAGCTAACTAAGGTACTGTATGTAGGAAGCACATCACAATAGTAATGGGGGACTTTAACTACCCTGACATCAACTGGGAGACAAACTCTGCACCAAGTGGAAGATCAACAGATTCCTGACAAACCTAGCAGACAATTTTGTCACCCAAAAAGTAGAGAAGGGAACTAGGGGATTAGCCATTTTGGATCTAATTCTCACTAACAGAGATCAAATGATAGAAGGTGTTGAAGCCACAGGAACCTTGGGAGGAAGTGACCATGCAATATTGGAATTCAACATTAGGGAAGCACAAGCAATAGAACACAGTCAAACTAGAGTCTTGGACTTTAAGAGAGCTAATTTCAATAAACTTAGAGAGGGCTTGGGAAGGTTTCCATGGTTGAGAATCTTCAAGGGGAAAACAACTCAAGAAGCTTGGGAAATTTTGAAAAGTGAGATAATAAAAGCCCAGTCTAGCACAATACCAACGAAGAGGAAAAATAACAGCTTTCAAAAGAAACCAGCATGGCTGCATAAAGAACTCTCTGACAAATTGAAAGATAAAAAGGACAAGTACAAAAAGTGGAAAGAGGGGCACATAACTAAGTCAGAATATCAGCAAATAGCTCAAGCCTGCAAAGATGAAGTGAGGAAAGCTAAGGCTCAAAATGAACTAAGGCTTGTGACCAAAGTCAACAATAACAAAAAAAGCTCCTTTCAACATGTAAAAAACAAGAAAAAAGTGAAGGAAATGATTGGTCCATTAGTGGGTGAAAGTGGCAAGAAGGTGACAAGCAACAGGGAGAAAGCAGAACTATTTAACTCATTTTTTGCATCTGTCTTTACACAAAGGGAAAAAACAGACCAACCTATCAAACATAGTGCCATAAAAAAGGATAGAAACACAGGTTAAGATGGGCAAGAAAATGGTTAAGTGAGCACCTGTCCAGTCTAGATGAGTTCAGATCACCAGGACCAGATGGATTATACCCCAAGGTTCTCAAGGAACTGGCAGATGTGATCTCAGAACCACTGAACTATATTTTTCAAAGATCCTGGAGCACTGGGGAACTATCAGAGAACTGGAAAAGAGCTGATGTAGTTCCCATCTTCAAAAAAGGGGAAAAAATGGATCCAGGAAATTACAGACCTATCAGCCTGAGCTCAATACCTGGGAAGATTCTGGAAAACATAATCAAACAACAAATCAGTGAACACCTAGAGGCAAACAAAGTCATTACTAAAAGCCAACATGGGTTTGTCAAAAACAGATCATGCCAGACAAATCTTATTGCATTCTTTGACCAAGTGACAAAATTAGTGGATCAGAGGAATGCTGTGGATATAATTTACTTGGACTTCAGTAAGGCATTTGATAAAGTAGATCACAACCTTCTGCTTGATAAGATAGAAAAATGTGGGTTAGACAGAATCACCACCAGATGGATTCGTAACTGACTGACTGGCTGTACTCATCGTGTGGTCCTCAATGGAACCGCATCTACATAGAGGGAAGTATGTAGTGGGGTGCCCCAGGGCTCTGTTCTGTGGCCAGTGCTCTTCAACATCTTCATCAATGATTTGGACAAAGGGATAAATGGGGAACTCATCAAATTTGCAGACGACACCAAGCTGGCAGGAATAGCTAACACTCCAGAAGACACAGATACAGGAGGATCTGGACAGACTTGAACACTGGGCACGATCTAACAAAATGAAATTCAATGGTGAAAAAAGTAAGGTTCTACATTTAGGCAAGAAAAACCAAATGCACAGGTATACTGTAGTATAGGGGGTACCTTGCACAATAGTAGTAACTGTGAGAGGGATCTCGGAGTCCTAGTGGACAATCACTTAAATATGAGACAGCAGTGTGCTGCAGCTGCCAAAAAAGCCAACACAGTGCTAGGCTGCATTAACAAAGGAACAGACTCAAGATCACGTGAAGTATTAATACCACTTTCAAATGCCTTGGAATACTGCATCCAGTTTTGGTCACCATGATGTAAAAAAGATGTTGAGACTCTAGAAAGAGTACAGAGAAGCGCAACAAAGATGATTATGGGTCTGGAGACTAAAACATATAAGGAACGGCTGCTGGAATTGGGTATGTCTAGTTTAATGAAGAGAAGGATGAGGGGGGACATGATAGCAGTGTTCCAATATCTCAGGGGCTACCACAAAGAAGAGGGAGTCAAGCTATTCTCCAAAGCACCTGAAAGCAGGACAAAAAGCAATGGATGGAAACTAATCAAGGAGAGAAGCAACCTAGAACTAAGGAGAAACTTCCTGACAGTTAGAACAATTAACCAGTGGAACAACCTGCCTCCAGAAGCTGTGAATGCTCCAACCCTGGAAGTTTTTAAGAAGAGATATGTGTTAAATGCTTGTTAACTATTTAGATTACCTTGCTAGGCCCCAAACATGGGACAAATCTTATTTCCTGTTTCAGCCTAACCCAAGACCATCAACAGGCAGTAGTCACAGCAGTGACAGCTCATATTTGTGTAAATTTTTTGGATTGCTAACAAAGAATTAAAGGGAGACTGATATGCATTTCAAACTTATTTGTTTTCATCAGTCAGCCATACCCTTCTGAGATTCGAACCTGGGCGGATTGCACCTTAGGCAATTGTTCTAACCTTTAGGCCACTGGCTCTTTCTCACTTTGTTAGCTGAGAAGCAAGGGAGATATGTGTTAAATGTTTGTTAAATATTTAGATTACCTTGCTAGGCCCCAAATATGGGATAAATCTTATTTCCTGTTTCAGCCTAACCCAAGGCCATCAACAGGCAATAGTCACATTAGTGACAGCTCATATTTGTGTAATTTTTTTGGATACACACACACACACACACACACATACATGTACTTACACACACACACACACACACACACACACACACACACACACACACACACACACACATATATATATATATATATATATATATATATATATATATATATATATATATATATATATTTACAGTTCAGAAATATTGATTTTGACTTGTGGAACTACATATGTGTTTTGAACCATGATATTGATGCAACAGCATCTCAAAACAAAGACATAATTTGCCTGAGAAGCAATGACCCAGATGTTTGTGGTTCCTTCCTTCCATCTGGGTCACTGAGTCCCCAAGATTACATACAGCTCCTCAATTTCTGCCTAAAAACATACTTCACTTTAGCGGCTCTATATACGAACTGATCAAGGGCATGCCAATGGGATCTCCTATCTCAGGAATAATTGCAGAGGCGGTGCTGCAGAAGCTAGAACTCACAGCGATGAAGGATTACAAGCCCAAATTCTGGGCCAGGTATGTGGATGACACATTTGTGGTCATCAAGCACCGTGACAAAGCTCCCTTTATGGAAAAGCTGAATGTCATCTACCCGGACATCCAATTCACGGCAGAGGAAGAGGTGAATAACACCTTACCCTTCTTGGACATACTAATATGTCACAAGCATAATGGCATGCTGGTCACCAGCATTTATTGCAAAGCCACCCACACAGACAGAATAGTCCACAGCAACAGTAACCATCCTACTGCCCACAAAATTGGCTGTATCTGCACCCTGTTTAACAGAGTAAACACACACTGCAGCACAGCAATTGAAAAAGCTAAGGAACATGCACACCTGTATTAGGTGTGCATACAGAATGGCTATTCCATCAATTTTACTCGACGCTACCATCAACAACAGGCGCCATGTGCCGCAGATGACATGCTTCTAATCACTACCACTTGGACCACACTCCCCTATATCCATGGGGTGTCAGAGATGGCTGCAAGAATACTATCTGAGCACAACATCAGAATGGCGCACAGACCCAACCAGACCCTTCGGACACGAGTAATGCATTCCAAAGAATCCTTACCCGTGAGTGAGATGTCATCAGTGGTTTATCAAATAAATTGTAATAATTGTGCATGCAATTATGTGGGTGAGACCACAAAACGCCTCTGAACAAGACTGCACAAACATGAATTGGCCATCAAACACCATGAGCAGCGTTCCCAAGTGTGGGCTCACACCCCAGAGTATAAGCCCACTTTTAACTTCACGGAGGCCAGGGTCATTGCTCATGATGCAACAAAGGGTGGCTGTCTGCTAAAAGAGGCATGGCTATCCAACCAGTATTCCATTAACTGGCACATTGAATTAGCACCAGCTGCCTGCAATTAGTGCAGGTTCGAGTCCCACCAGGCTCAAGGTTGACTCAGCCTTCCATCCTTCCAAGGTAGGTAAAATGAGGACCCAGATTGTTGGGGGCAATAAGCTGACTTTGTAATAATGCCGCTTGGGGTGTGTGTGAAAGCCCTAATAAGCAGGCATATACATAGAATGAAGGCTACTGCTAAGCTTGTAAGCCGCCCTGAGTCTTCGGAGAAGGGCGGGATATAAATGGAATTAAAATAAAATAAAAATAAAAATAAATAGGAAAACTGCAAGGACAAAACAGCCACAGACCCTCACTGACATGAACAAGCCAATAGAGGATCGCAACCCCTCCTCAACGGACTCAGCATTGCAGCAAATGATGAAGAGGAGGCAGACAGCACCGATGAGTGACAGTAAAGGATTTGGAACTAATATGGACAGGGACACGTCAACATCCCTCCATCCTGTGCGCTCCCACAGAGAGGGCCTCCTCAGGGTGCCACCGGTCAGAGAATGTCGGCTGGTGACCCCCAGGGGGAGAGCATTCTCGGTGGGTGCGCCAATCCTTTGGAACCACTTACCAGCTGAAATCCGGATGGCCCCCAACCTTCACTCCTTCCGGCGTGATCTAAAAACTTATCTATTCCAACAAGCTGGCCTGGCCTGATGGATTTGGGTTTTAAAATTTTCTCACTTTATTGCTTTATTGTATTCTTACTTTATTGCTCTGTACACCGCCCTGAGTCCTCCGGGAGAAGGGCAGTATATAAAACAAACAAATAAATAAATAAATAAATAAATAAATAAATAAATAAATAAATAAATAAATAAATAATGACAACAAGAAACAACAACCAGCTGAAATGGCAGCATTGGATATGAACATCTCAGAAGAGCGGCGAGATGACTGTGCGCAGCAGACCGCACACTCTGCAGGCATGGGGCATGAGGAGAGGAGAGTGCCAAAATTCAAACAGCTATCAATGAGCATGACAGAGCAATTGATTATGGGAGGGTGGGAGCCAAATAGACCGGTAACAAACTCGTTAGCTGAACGATTGGCATTACAGAGACTATAAGAACGTGATTCTCAATCCTGGCTAGAACTCTGACAATGTCAGCAGACGCTGACGAAAGCTAAGTTTTTTTTTTTTTTATTGAAAAGTTTTAAAATACAGTTTTCCTTTAGAAAACCCCCCTTCCCCCTCCCTCCTCCCCTCCCTACCTCCCCCCTATCCCCCCCTCCCCCTCTCCCTCCTCCCTCCCCTGCCTCCCCCCCCTACTTCCCCTCCTCCCCCCCTCCCCCCCCCGACTTCCCAGAGCAAAATACAAGGTCTATATCTAAAAAGCAATCATAAACAATCATATACTAACAATTATAAACTCTAAAATCCATCACTCTCTAGCTTATATAGAGTAAACCAATCCTTAAAATTACTAAATATGTATAAAGAACTAAAATAAAAGAAAACTAGCGTGATTCCCATCTATGTTCTTCCACAATTCACTATTTCCTAAACATATTTTCATTTACACATCACAAGCACCTATCCCTATTAACCTCTCTAGCCAAAATAGGCTATAATAGATAGTTCTTACACAAATTAACCCACATTAACCCACAAAACTTTCTTCCTCTTCCTCAGTAGTAAATTGTCCATTAATTCCAAATTAAAAATTCTGTTACCATACATATCATCCCAAAACTCTTAAAAACACAACTACCACTTGACTATCAGTATGTTGTGGAAGTTCCATAGATTTCTACTGGTCCTATTTTCTTCTCTTTTTTGAGCGTTTTAAGGCAGCACGCGTCACCCTCTGTTCTCTAGGATCATCCAAAAGAGTTGCAGCTTGATCTCCTCCTGTACCATTCTCGTCTATCTGTCCATCTTCATCCTCTTGATGTTCTCCTTCTCCAGATCCCTCTGCAGCTTCCAAAAGTGTTGATGGGGTTGCTTTTAAGACATTGTTGTAAAAATCATGCGCTTGCTTCACAGTACCCAAACAGTACCTTTTGCCTTCATACATGAAGCTCAACCCAGCTGGGATCTCCCAACTGAACCTTATATCTCTTTGCTTGAGCTCTTGCACAAGAAATATAAAGTCCTTCCTTCTCTTTAAAATCTTTGGAGGAATTTCTTTTAAAACCAAAACTTCTTGACCAGCAATCACAACTTTAGTATCATAGGCAGCTTGTATAACTTCATCTCTAATTTCCCTTTTTACAAAATAAACCACCACATCTCTAGGCAACTTTCTCTGTTTAGCAATCCACGAGTTCACACGAAACACTTTGTCCATGCCTTGTTTTATTTCAGATGCTGGATGGTTCAATACCACCTCAAAAGCCTCAGAAACCAGCTGCTTTAAATCTTCCTTAATATTCTCTTTTAGGCCTCTAATTCTAACAGCAAACTGCATCTGGTAAAATTGAGCCAGACTCAGTTCGCTATCCATTTTGTCTTTTAAATCTTCAATTTCCAATACTTTTGCTTCTAATATAGCATTTTTTTGAGTCAGTTCTACCACTTTGTCATCCAGCACCTCCACACATTTAGCTACTTTATGCACTGAGGACAAAATGTCTACCTTCATCTCTCTGAGTTTCTGTTCCATCCTTTCTTCCATTCTCTGCTCCAATTTCTCCAATTTCTCCTCCATCTGTGCAAATTTAACACCCATTGACTCCAAAATTAACTGGGTATGTTTTTCAAGATCCTTCAATGTCAATACATCTGGAGAATGCAACGCCTGCAGTAATGATTGTTGTTGCACCGGAGAATTTCCAGCACTCCGAAAAGTTCTAGGGGGAGGTTTAGACGCCATCTTTTACTTACAATTGTGACGCACTTTCACTTTAAGTTTTAAGCAAAGTCCATCAAGCTCGAGAGTAAAATAAAATAATCCTCTTCATCTCTTCATCTTTCCCTCTTGTACTGCTCTGCCTGCTCTTTTCCTTTCATAGTCTCTCCTTCAAGCAGGGATGGTCGCAGACGCCTGGCTCTGCTCCATGAAGTCCGGAGCAGAGACGCTAGCCAGCTGGGAGCAGCCCAGGCTGCGGGGGAGTTCAATCCTTCAGCCGCCCAAGCTCCAAGCTCAGGCGGCCCCGGAGAACTCAACCCCTACCTGGGGGCTCACCCCCTCCTCTTCTCCCGAGGAGGGGGCTTCAAATTCACCCGAACAGCTGATCGGCGCTGTTTCGGGCGAAAAATCACACAGCTGAGCCGCGGGCAGCCCGGGAAGGCTGCCTCCGTCGCCGCGGAGCCACCGGAAGGGCCCACGAAAGCTAAGTTTTTAAATAAATTATTTAGTCTCAGTGATCTGTGTTTTAGTTTTTGAATATTGCCATCCATGTGTGATATGCTATAAGCTAAATAAATAGGATTTTGGAGCCTGAGGCGCTTATTACACTTGACTAGCTGCTCGTAATATTTTAAACATTCTTAATGATTTAACTTCTTTAATAATATCTACCGTCTTAACTGTTTTTTTAGATACTTATCATTTTTGTGTGAGCCACTCAGAATCTGTGACACCAAGCAGGGTACACATCATGTAAATAAAAAAATGCATAGCTGTCCTCAGCCATCCCAATTTGTTAGATGTTTGCAAAGAGCTTGTTTAGTTTTGTTTTGTAGCACTTTATTTTTAAGACTTCGGCAGCAGAAATTAAAATGTGTTAATTGATAAATTCATTTTGAATTATCTACTGGAAGAGTTTGGGATTAAAAGTGAAGTGTCATATCACAAGTAAATGACAAAACTATCTTAAGAAAAGCGAGGCTGTTGTACAGAATGGAATGTTACTTCTTACTTGGCAGCTTTTCCTTTTTATAAAATTTGCCACCCATAACCTTCAGAGGGAAAGAATGCTTGTCAGCTCACAGTTTGTGCTCCTTTTACAAAGCGTTCCCTTATGCTATAGATCATCTTGTCAATTTAAACAGCCATAAAATGTTAGCATTTTAGAAGAAATGACCTTTCAAGTACCCAAAATGTAATTAGCAATGGAGTGACAGTGTCCTCTGCAAAACAGGTGAACTGGCAGCTGAAACTTTTGATACTATTGTGAAATAAAAAGGAAGCAGCACTACATTGTCCTCATTGACTGACAGCTCATTCTCCAAGTTTCAGGATAAAATTAAACTATTTTTTTATGCTCTGTCTTCAGATACAATTGGACCACAGAGACCAGCATTTACACTTATAGACAACCAGCTTCCAAAGATGTACTTATGGAAAGTTATTGTCTACTGCAGTTAAGAACTATTGTGAGGGAGCAGCGGGAAGATAACTGGCAGCATTAAATTGTATAACATAATCCCAAAGCTCTTAAATTTGCAGCTAGAGGGAGAAATAATACTGATGCTCAAAGGGTAATGAGCACTTAATTCATAATGTAATAATGTTCGATTTATTTTTTGACAATAAGTTTCTACCTCTTTTTGGCTTTTTCTCAACACTTCTTAATCCCTGATCTCTTATTTTCCACCATTCTTTTCTCACTGGCAGCTAGATTTTGCTTCCTTCATAGCATTTCATTAAAACTTGTGAAAAAGCAGGGGGGAGGGGGGGAAAATTGGACACAAATAAAATGGGGATGCAGAAAGTTTTAAACATTAATATTCAGATGAAACCAGAATTTTTCTGACTACAACTTATGGACAGTCAGAAAAGGCTCATGGATGCTTGATTTTTAATATGTTGTAACTGTAGCCAGGCTATTTATATGCACAAAAATGGAAGTAGGTAGAAACACCTATAATGGAGAAATAGATCATGATAATGGCAAAGCTTGCAGAAATGACTAAGTAGACTTTTTTTTATTAAGGAGGAACAACAATTACATGTAGTCCTTGACTAATAGCTATTTAACAACCATTTAAAGTAACAAAAGCACTCAAAAAAAGTGACTTACAACCAGTCGTGGTACTTACCAGCTTAGTTAAACCTAAATTTAAAATTTTAATTTTAACCACCAAGCACATGGACAAACTAAATAAACTACAAACTAATCTATACCACAAAACACAAGAAAAACTAAATAAAACTTCATCTTCAAATTAAAAATCCTGGACTTTTATTCAAAGAATTGCAAATGTATTCTTAATGTTGTTTAGCAAACTCTAAACAGATTTCACATAGCTAGGGAAAGAAATTAAAATAATTGATTCCCCAGGGACTTAATATAATTCTACCTGACACAAATTTAACACATATTTTAACTGTCTCACAGATCCTTCTCAATGATAATTTTTAAAATATGCACTGTATAAATAAGGAAGCAAGATTGCTGAGGTACTTACTTCCTGAATTAAATTATGGAAAAAAAATATCTGATCAAACATTCATCAACAAAGAAGGGTAAAACAAACTTCAGTAAATGAGAAGTAGTAGAGAAGCACAAATATCTATCAACAATGAATAAATGGAACCAGTTGAACTGATGCATCAACTTTTTAGCTATTTGGAGAGTCACTATGTCTCAGGACCATAAGATATCATTTCCAGGTAAGTTGTCCTAATTCAATCCTTGCTGCCTTCACTTAAAACAGGGGTGTCAAACTCACAATGTCATGTGACGTGTCACAACTTATTGCAACTTTTTCCCCACTGCCGGAGCTGGGGTGGGCACAGTTTCAGCATGATGCATCCTGCCTGCAGGCTGGCAGTTTGACACCGCTGACTTAAAAGAACATCAGATAGCAAGGATTAGGGAAGGCAGCTGTGCTGTCATTGGGCTAATCCAAGATAAAATTGTTTCACGTGAAGAAATCCATCAGAGTCACATTCTGATCCTTGATACTTGGAATACAATCAGAAGAAAATGTTTCATGGTAGCTGAATATTTTGATAGAAATGGGCATATACCCATAAATAACCAAGAAGCAATGGAATTTGCTTGAAACTACTTGCCTGGTGATTCATTCAATAAACCATGGTAAATTTAAACCATGATTCAAGGCAATATGAGAACCTGATCACATTTTAGATATTCTTTCTCCCAGGCCTTTGTAAATGTTTCTTTCCCCCTAGAATGTCCACCTGACATTAAAAGAAGTAAGGCAACCAACTTAATCTAGCTACAATTATATGACTGCATATATCTCACTGATATCCATAAGATTTAAGCTACCTATTATTTAGTAAGTGATGTATGAGCAAAATAATTATAAAATATACCAAAAGAGACTCAATGTTGCTGTAAACTTTCTGCGATAGCATCTACAGTATAGAAATGAAATGCTATCATTATCACACTATATATTTCATTATGCATCTAAAAAAATTAATGCCATCATATCACAAGTTTTTAAGATCCTAGTGGTATTTTTATGACCAAATTACCTATGCAGGAAAACTTTGGGAAAATTTTTGAGTTAAATAGTTACCCAAACAAACTTGGATAACATTTGAGTATCCAAATTAGACTTCTGCTCATAGTGCTTGTTTCTGATGAACAGCCACCAAAGTTTAATGACTTACCTTTAGCATTTATTTCTTACTATAGATAACCCTAGAATTAGATAATAAAGCATTAAAGTCAGTGTCAAGGCTCTGCTTGACTTTAATGGAGACTAAATTAATATGGTCATTCAGCTAGTATCAAACAAAAAATAAACTCCCACTCACTAATTAATAGCTAGATAAAGTAATGGTAAGGCTTCAGGATATCCAACTATTCATGACAGCACATAAATCCTAAAGCCTGGGTACATTTGCTGAATGAAGAGACATTATTGCAACATTGAGTGTTTTCAAAGATAAATCTTACCATGATAGTTACAATCTGTTTCACTAGTAAGCTGTTAAACATAAGTAATGATTGCAAGGTTGAATTTATTTGGAACAATAATTATTTATGACATTTTGGTACAGCATAACTCATAAACATATGGGTATCTTATTAGAAATTTAAACTCATTTTTAATAAAACTCCATGTGATATTGCATCAATGTAAGTAAACCGACTCAAAGGAACAACAAATAATTCCAGTTTATCTATTCCAAGGCTTAGCAATTTCCACATCCAGTCTAATTCACCTGTCGAGGCAGACTTTACTAACACAAATATATCTATGGAAAAGTGCAGACATAAATGTTATTTTCCTGTATGATTTGGAGAATGCATAATTTACTTATCCCACACAAAACTGACATTATTTTGTTTGATGATTTCATCCTTAGAGCAAGCACTCTTTTTTCACCCTCAAATATGAGACTGCAAACAATCAATCCTGACTTTGCCCAGTAATAATGAAAATGAAATCTCAGTACAATGTAATCTGGTTCATAGATAGGCTGTCAAATTGAAACACATGTGCTGTTTAGCCTCTTTAGGAAATCAGGATTTTCAGTCTATAATTCAGATACTGCTATCCAATCATAAAAACTCTTGACTCTGATTATGGACTTTTTCGTTAGATGATCACTTTAGATTTTCTCTGAAAATAACATTATCAGGATTCTTTTCTATCATGTTATTTAAATAAAGGAGAGGAAAATACTATTTCTAGCAGTAATTAAAGATGTATGAAAACCATCATCCAGCCCAGAAGTGCATAATATCAGTTCATTGATCAAATATCAATTCATGGCAGAGAAAATAGCCTAATCCTAAAGCATTTGTACCTCCAAGAAAAATCACTTGAGTATAAATTGTCAACCCTCAGTGTGTTTTGCACACAATACTTTCTGTCACTTATTTTTAAATCAGTAAAGGATTCAGAAATCTCCTGGAACCTGCCTTTACTTCCACAGGCATTATGCCGTTCTCCGCTCAGACATGTCCATAGTGCCTTACTCATATATGGATATTTTAACTTTAATCTCTAATTTTGATATATATTTTTCTGTGTGAAACTCCAGAAAAATTCCATTATGTGGGCTTTCAAAAACTGAGATACCTTTCTGCAAAAATGTATTTTCAGTTTTTTAAACTAAATAAAATTAGAAGTTCAGTGCTTGCATGCATAACTGACAAATGAATTATTAGTTATACTAAGATGTACTGAAGTTATTGATGATATATTATTGATATATCATTGTTTCCATCTTAATGTATGTTGTTGACATTCATTGACATTCATACTCTGCAACCTTTTTCTCATTTTTTAAAATTTATCTTACTGGATGGCATATAAATCAATTAATCACTTAATTAAATATGCTATCGCTCAGCAATAGGAGCCTTTTCTCTGCTTTCATCAATATGCCCAAGAGAAGAGCAGAAAAGAAAAATGTCTTTTCCATCATCTGTTGTTGCAAGGCTTCCAACTGGTCTTGAGCCAACACACTGAACTGGTGGAGAACAGCGCTAGATGCTCATGCTGGAAGGTTGGGACAGAAGAAAAGTAACCAGCGATGCTCTGCTTAAATATCTGTGGCTGAGACCACAAAGAGGGCTGACTGAGTCTGTGGGTAACACAGCAGGACAAGCCACAAACTATTGCCACCAGATCAATCTGCCTCACTGGTTAATCATTTAATTATGAACATTACTTTCAATTCTTGATTTGGACTGCTGAAGCTCTAAAATGTTTGTTTTTAACTCTTGTCCCTAAAATCTCCAGGGACTGGAGGGAATAAACCTCAGCATTAATCCAATGCTTTCTTTTGGTCATATGTTAGTCCAATGGTTCTCAACCTTTTCACCATTGACCCCCTTTAAATACCTTTTTTGGCCACGGACTATGGCCACGGACCCCTCAAGACTTATCTCCAGATTTAAAGCATAACATTTCTTCAAGCCTTCACAGACACTCTTTGTTGACATCACAGCTTCCCCCCCCACCAAGACTCCATGGACCATGTTGAGAACCACTGTGTTAGTCAGCTTCCCATCACTCTTTCTACAAGCATTTCTGCTAATGGTCCAGACACTAATTTCATGATCCTTATTTCCAAGTAAACTGCTCTATTTGTTATACAGTGTGGAATTCCCTAGAAATTTTGACTGTGAACTTTCCTGCATTACTATATCTGAAGAGCAAGCTCAATACTTTTCTCTGAATGCCCTAGATTTCATACAGTATTACAATACTATAAGTCTTCTGGTTTGCTTTCATTCTTCTTATAAAGAAAAGGCTGAAGTCTACCTAATGCCAAGAGGGACAGATTTACCCAATTGTTTACCTTTATTTGAATATATTATGCCTACGGACATAAGATTTAGTCTACATTTGTATGCTATAACCTGAATAAATGCCAATATTTGCATTGCCTGGAATGACTCTGCACAATTTACTCGCTAAAAGCAGGATGCCACTAAAAAAAAAAGAGTGCATCAAACTATAATCATGAATAGCCAGAACTATTTGGTAATTAGGAGCCCATTTTGAACTACATTAATCCACAGCACCCCTAAGAGCACTGTAGCTTCAAGATCACTGTCATATTTAAACAGAAAATAACATTCAGTAACCTACTGCTTTTCATTAAACATCAACTGGTTAGATCAGATTAAATAATTATAGAAATTGAAGCATTCTTGTAATGGAAAAACTGGAAGGTTAAGGATAACATAATCCCTAAATTTGCAATTCATAATAGTGCAATAGTCAGCACAGATTGTGCACAAAAGATGTCTAATTTTTAATTCGGAGCTGAAGCCTTTTATGACTCATGGCATATTGTAAGAAGTGCCTCTGCAAAGAGATTACATTTTTAATGTCTGTTAACAGTTTAATGAGACATCAATTGAGGCCCAGTTGTAATAGCTGTAAGCTTAGCCAAAACAAAGCCAGTTTCCAGTATTAGTCATGTGGAATTCTTGGTGCTGAGATTGGATGTTTGCTTTCAAATGTTTCATTACCAAGTAGGTAACATCATCAATGTCAGTAAGTGTGGGGTTTGCTGCCTGTTTAAGCCTCACACTTTCAATTGGGACTGGCAACTCTGGCACTAAGTGAAGCGATCATTAAGCAAAGCACTTTATGACTGTCCCATGTAGCGATGGAAGTTCTGGCAGTTCCACCACTACTGGCAATCCTTGTTGCCATTGTTAGATGAATTTTATGTGGTCATTAGATGCCACCCAGTGGTGGGATTCAGCTGGTTCACACAGGTTCAGTAGAACTGGTAGCTAATTTCTTTTGAGTTTGGAGAACCGGTTGATGCGTGGCAGAAACAGCCCCCCTCCCACCCATGCGACATCTTCTTTCTAGCTCCAATACGGTCCTCCGTCACTTCCTCCGCCGTGGGCAGTCCCACAAACAAAAGTTTGTGGGACTAAAAAAAAAAGTTCAATCAATCAATTCCAACTTCATGAGATCTTTTTTTTTTCATGAGAAATTGGAACTGATTGATTTAACTTTTTTTTAGTCCCACAAACTCGTTTTGTTTGTGGGATTGCACACGGTGGTGGAGGAAGTGATAGAGGAGCTGGAAAGATTAGAAAAGAAATGGTTTGGGAAGCAAGGGCATCTGATCAGTGATGGGTGGGCCAAGCTCTCCAACTCTGCGGCAGCAGATAAATGCTTTCCAGCTCCGGCGCTCCACCTGCCGCTTTGGTGGCTGTGTGGGCAGACCTGCAAAGAGGGCTCAGAAGGGGAGTGAAAGGGAAGAGGGTGGGTGGGCACATGAGGGGGGGAATCTGCCAAAGTCATCCAGAGAAGACGAAAAGCAGCCCCTGCCTAGCCCACCGCCAGCAGTTCAGAGAAGCTGCTTCTGAGCTGGATGTTTGGGCAGCAGTGAAGAGGTGCTGCAAGGGGTTGTGCCTGGGGAAAAAGAGCATGTGAGGCCAGGACCGGGGTGGGATGGAAACCAGCCATACCAGGATGCATCCGGCCACATGGGACCTCGGCGAGTTAGCGGGCGGCTGATTAAAGAGAGGGATGGTTGAAGTTCTGCCTGCTTTATTACGGGGCAGGCTATTAACAGGCAGCCCACTCCATTTCATTGAAAAATAAAAAATAAAAAAGTTTTTTTAATGAAACGGAGTGGGCTGCCTATTAAGAGCCTGCCCCATAATAAACCAGGCAGAACCCTCTTCAGCCACCCACCAGCTAACTTTGGTTGCATAGGAAGAAAGGTATCGAATGGTGACTTATTCTTTTTTCTCCAACCACCGGTGTCTGGTGTTAGAACTGATAGCTTTCAGGGAGACCGTGTCGAGGAAGGTACCACTTGTAATCGAAAACATAAGAAGTGCTATCCTGCATCATGGTGAACTGGCCATTGGCACAGGTGGAGATGGCCCCAGAATGGCCAGAGTCAGTGAGTGGACAGGGCCTGGGCTGGAAGAGGGCCCCCTTCTGGCAATCCTGGGACTGTCTCTGCCTGCACTGATTGGGATGTGCTGTGGAAGAGAGACAGCAGTGGCTCTGATCCCCCCCTTGCTGGCTATCCACCCTTCCAGCACCCTGCCTGGTGCCCCTTCTATACAATCCTATGTGACTGAGGTGTGGATGAGAGGCTTGGCTGGCGGCAAGGGCAGCTTTTCTCCATGGAGGTATCCTGCCGCTTCTGCCCCCATAGCTGGACCCCCTCACCTTTCCCCATCTGGGACCTGCTGACCTCCCACCCTCCTGTATCCACCCCAGTTTGAGACTTCTGCAGCCTCCCCCAACCATACCCTCCTGCCCCCCCACCTGGGACCTCCAGCAATTCCACAACTGGGAGCTTCTCTCCCTCCTTCTGGGACCTCCTACCCCCACCCCAGCTGACACCCCGAGCAGCCCACCCTGACCAAGGTGGAGGGAAGGCGAGGCAAAGAACCGGTTGTTATACTATTTGAAACCTACCACTGGTGCCACCCAAGTCCCTCTAAGTCCCAACCTCAGTTTTCTGGACTGCTTCCTATTCAACTCACCTACCTCCTGCCCAGTGCAGTAAGAAGCCCTAAAGCTGCAGCAGTATCACTAGTAATCCCAGAGCTGCCAAATGGCAAATAGAACTGGTTCCTGCATCCCATCAGCAGCTTCCCAAGTGGAAAGCCCCAGCAAAGGATCTCCCTGGCCAGTAGGGCCCTGGTCCCTTTTCTTCCCAGTATGACAGTGGCATATACCTGCTCATCTATACTTCTCACCTGTCAACCTACAGAACATTTTCCTGGCACCTGTCCACTTATGGATGGAATCATGAGCGCAGTGAGGGGAGCCAGGTGAAGATCAGCTGGCAGGGGTGGTCATAAACGTAAGTGGGCCTGGCGATTTATCACCATGACCGCAGGGGCATTGCAACAGTTGTAAATTCAAGGAACAATCACGAGACTTTTTTTTAGCACCATCATAACTTTGAACAATCACAGAATGAAAGGACATTAAGCCAGTGGTACTGATCCCAGTTTCCCTGAAGGTGGGTTTTTGGAGTGGATGTGTTATAGACTTTTTGTTCTCCTTGAAGGTTTTAAACGGTGTGTTAATCAGTTATAAAAATCCTGCTGGCCAGATCCTCTGAACAGATATGTAATCACCTCAGTTCAATTAGATAACCACCAGGAAAGCACATAAATCCATACCAATAGCTAGAGGAATGACAGGATCAATGTTCAAGGCCCAAATATATATTTAACCATAGGTTTTTCTCTCCCCAAAATTCAATCAGTGCCATTTGCCAGTCCATGTCTTTCAGATAAAAAAGCAAATGAGGACATTCAACCCAATAATTATTTTATAAGATTTTTATAATAAGACTGTTGACCTTTATTTGTAACATCCAGTGGAACAGATCTGCCACACTGAGACACCTCTTAATATTGAACAAGGCATTTTCCCCCAAAACATAAGTATTTCTGTATTTGTAACACCAAACCACTAAACATGAAGTACAGCTTAAAGAAACAGTACCTTGGAGTAGGCTGAAACAATTAAACAAATATTTTTATGTAGTTTTTTTGGTAAGAAATGTGAAGAAATGTGAATTAGTTACACAAATCTACATGAAATATGTTGAAGAAATACAAATTAGTTATACAAATCTGCATGAAATGTGTTAGTTGTACAAAAATGTCTGTTGACACAGATGTCTTCATTGACATTAATGAACCTGCTTTTAAAAAATGGTAATTTGACTGCCTAGCAGATTGGCATGCTTAGTAGAAGAATTCTGTTTTGTTCTATTTTTAGAATGAAAACTAGGCATTACAGTTTTTAGTTTTCCCAATTATTTTTTTTAAAAAAGACACACTTCTGTTCAAATAAAGCTGGAACCTGGCTATACTAAATTTTGAATTGGTTTATGATTAAAATGTGGGGAGTATTTCAAATAGGAAAACATTTTAAAACTCTGATGTCTATTCTGTGGTTTGATATGCCATCTTTCCTATCCATAGACGTACAAATACTTCTATGATTTTATTTTGTTTATAAAACATCCTACATCAGCAGTACTAGAAAAGGTAGAATTTCTTTTCCTCCACAGAAACCTTTCTGAAGAACTGACTGAAGAAAATGTTCAGAATATATTGGTTGAAAGGGGTGTCATAAAAGAAAAGTAAATTGTCATTGGACAACTACTGTTATAAATATGGTGGAAGAACAAGTCTCCCTTACTGAGAAATGTAATAGATAATGTAAAAAAAACCAAGAAACAGAATTCAGGTAAAAATAAAGAAACTGTTTCCAATTCATTGCTTCATTTCATATATTTTATGAAGACCACACATAATCTAGACATTAATCATTTATTATATGAAATCTGGAAGGATAATTATGATCTGTGACTGTTAATATCTCTACCACATTCTTCTTCATTATGTCTAATATTAGTATAAAATTGCTTAATGGTCTTATATATTTTCCCTAATGCGCATTCTGTATTATTTTCAAACTTGAAAATAATTGATAAGTAATTTATGGTTGAGTTATTCAAATAATATAAACCTTATTTCTTGTTACAGATGATAAGCTGTGCTGAATCATTTAGATCTAATCAGTTCCCGTACCTGAATTGGATGAATGTTCCAAAGGTGCTTTTTCAAAAAGCAACTAGACTTTTTTATTTTTCCTTGAAGAGTTTTCACTTCTCACCAAGAAGCTTCTTCAGTCCCTAGAAACTTCACAGACATGAATTGGATGGAGTTTTTTTTCAGTTGTGCAGAATAGGTCAGTTGCTGACCTACACCCTATACCGTATGCCATTTCAGACAAATGGTTGTCCAATCTCTTCTTAAAAACTTCCAGTATTGGAGCATTCACAACTTCTGGAGGCAGGCTGTTCTACTGGTTAATTAACTAATTATCCACAGACAAGCAAGGAATCTTGCAGTGCTGATGTACATTTCCTGATCGCAGGCATTTCGTGGCATAAAAAGTTAAGGGATAAAGTGCCATTCCACAATTGCTTTTGACTCATGAAACAACAGTTTCACCTAAGTTAAATCGTGTGGATGTTCTTGGCTATTGTATTATGACTAAACAGATGTATGTCTTGGCAACAGAAAATAACCCAATCATATTCACATAGCCTGCATAATTCAAGATTTCACTCCTAAACTTTTTTTTTGCCATCACACTTCCCTTTATTGTAAACTTAATGTACATCCCTCCTCTAAAAAGTTCAAAACTCAAAATTAATATAATTGAATAATGAAAACCATATAATGAAACTTTGGGGAGATTTTGGGATTCATTGTAGTAACTTAATTAAAAGATTCTTCACACCTTTCAGGGACTCTGCACTTCCCCAAGGAATAAACACTTCACAGCAAACCATGGTCTAGAGAAAACTACGTAGCTTACCAAATATTTTATATGGAAAAAAAACTTATTTACTATCATTGGCATTTAAAAGATAGCCACTGGAAAAGATTCCCATTTAAAGAAACTTATTTTTGGAATACAAGCACAAAGAATGGATTAGATATGCTAATGAACATCTGGCAAAAATGTAAAGTCACCTTTTCTTGGAATAAAAGGAAATAGAAATGTCCTGGCTGACTTGCTCCTTCAAATTATTTATTGTGGGGGGAAAAAACAATTAAGCAATCGTATCATACAAGCCATTTCAAAGCTGATATGATTAAACAAGCTCAGTGTAATGCTTCAGACAAATTAACTAAAAATTGAGTTATAAACCGAGAATCTTCTTATATTTTCATTTGATTTACAACCAGAATGAGAGTATTTTTTTCAGTTGAAATGATTAATGCAGAAGTGAAGAAATATGTTAATGTGATCCGATTTTCTCAATCACTCAGTTTCCAAGTAAGAATATAATTAAAATTATTACCAATTAAATGTGCAACTAAGCAGAATGGAGCGTTAGTTTAAGGAATAAAAATGTACAAAGAACCATTAATTTTGCATTATTGTCTAAGAACATTTAATTCTAAATGTGAATTTAATATTTCTGTTCATAATCTTCCAAGAAGATTATAAACATAACCCAACAAGGCATTTAAAGAACAGATATTAAGTGCATAAACAGAACTATTGCTTTTATTTTTACATTAAAAAGAAAAATAATAATAACTAACTGACCTTTGAAAACAACAATTCCAATCTAGTCAATCAGAAACCATTTGCCCCTAAGAGTTTTTCTGCTAATCATCTAATGTAAATCCTACATCTCTTTTCCACTAAGCATGGATAAAAGAACAGGAGAAGAAACAATCCCAAATATACCATTTATTTATTTATTTATTTTATTATGGGACTTATATGCCGCCCTATCTCCCAGAGGACTCAGGGCGGCTAACAAAAATAAAAAACCAGCAGTACAAAAGTTAAGAAAAAATTAAATAACAGCCCCAAATATTAATTACACAGTTAAAATTAAAACTTTTAAAAACCCATCATCAATCCAGGTCAGCCTGATGGAAAAAGAACGTCTTGAGGTCGCGGCGAAAGGACCGGAGGTCCAGGGCCATCCGAAGCTCAAGGGGGAGTTGATTCCAAAGGGCTGGCGCTCCCACAGAGAAGGCCCTCCCCCTGGGGGTCACCAGCCAACATTGTCTGGCCGACGGCACCCTGAGGAGGCCCTCTCTGTGTGAGCGCACTGGGCGATGGGAAGTCGTCCCCGGCAGCAGACGGTCCTGCATTACTCCTTATTGTAACCATACCCAAACCTGGATACATGGAACCAAAGCTCAATAATTAGAAACTGTTTTCAGATTAACTAATATTTCTGTCTAACCTTTGTTCAGTCACAGAAAAGGAAAAATAAAAAATAAAAATAACACTAAGAAAGCAGAAAAAATATGAATTTTATCACTTAGAATCTAGTTAGAAATCCACTGGACAGCTATAAAAGCAGTCTAGACTATCCACTGTCAGACTTATTTTATAGAATAAGATACTGGGGAAAAATGCACCTGTATAGTGAAGACAACGAGTAAGGAAATTCAGATTCTAAATCTATCTTCAGCACCTTCCCAATTATGGATATAAACTGGGTAAGGTTGAGTCTCTCTCTCTCTCTCTCTCTCTCTCTCTCTCTCTCTCTCTCTCTCTCTCTCTCTCTCACACACACACACACACACACAGAGAGAGAGAGAGAGAGAGAGAGAGAGAGAGAGATTGTAGACATTGTCTCTCTCTCTCTCATTCTCTCTCTCTCTCACACACACACACAGAGAGAGAGAGAGACATTGTCTCTCTCTCTCTCGTTCTCTCTCTCTCTCACACACACACAGAGAGAGATTGTAGACATTGTCTCTCTCTTATTCTCTCTCTCTCTCTCTCTCTCTCTCTCTCTCTCTCTCTCTCACACACACACACACACACACACAGAGAGAGAGAGAGAGAGAGAGAGAGAGAGATTCTCTCTCTCTCTCATTCTCTCTCTGTCCCCCACCCACAGGATTGTTTTTCTCCATAAAAGAGTAGAGAGGAATGTTGTCTATGCTGCTAAAATGAAAATTACAGGCTAAGACCAAATGTTTTTCAGAATGTTATTTATAATGCTTTAAAAAAAACTTGTGGCAATGATCTGTATATAACTAACTTTATATTTGCCTAATTTAAATATGCAGGAATAGAGACAAAATACACAGGGCGGAGATTAAGAATGTGGACAGTAAGAAGCTTGAAATGTGTTAAAATTGCAGAATCGTTTGGAATGGCTATGTGTGTATTTCTTCTGGGAACAATCTGTCAGAATATGACCAGGCATCTTATTGTGTACATAAGATGAGAAAAAAAGACTATATAAGAGGCGTCCTTTAGAGGTACAATTGAGAACTAGGACAAAATATAACAAAATGGTGCAGAGATATTGCTACTACATCCTAAAGCTACAACGGGGGGAGGTGTGCATGTGTATGTAATTAATTGATGCTCCTGATACTTTCAAAGGTACCTGTGGCATCATCTGAAAAATGGCTGAAAAAGAGGGCAGTTAGAAGCAAGCATGCTGCTTGTATAAAAATCAATATAATGACTCGATCAGGTCAAGGGGAACCATGCACTTACCTGTTTTCTGCTTCTGGTAGATCATCAGTAACTAGACAGAAAGTACAATATAATTTTAAGGCCTGAAGAGGGGAACACATTGAAATATTCCAGGTGGTTCTAAATAATAACTGCTTATAGATAATTATATTATCATTCATCATTCATAACCATAAAGATTTCTAGCATTGATTATTATTTGGTAGATGTCTGAGCTTGGCTGATCTCAAAAACTAAACAGATCCAGATCTGCTTAGTTCTTGGACAGGGGATCTTCAGGAACTACCAGCTATAAGATAGGGAACTGCCAAGACATTCTGAAGAATACAGTGCCAAACTACTTCTATATTGCTGCCAAGGAAAATACATAGATATCTTTGTCAGATGCTGAGTTTAGCTCAAAAAATACCTCTGTGTTGCAGAAGCTGTTATGGGGAGGATCTGATAAGCAATCAAAATCCTAGGACAAGCAATAATATATCTTTTTATTGTTGTTTTTGAAGAAACAACTAGAATGGGTGGACTTTGACTGAAAACTTGTACTAAATGTTTTGACATCTGTGGAGCATGTAAAGGACATCAATTTTGAATAGGAATAGGACACTTTTTTTCAAAATCATAGATTATCTTCAACAAAAACTTTTATCACTGAAGATATTCCTTCTCTGATTTTGAATACTAGTCAAGGAGAATTAAAAGAACCAGCTGGGAGGAATATAGAATAGCAAAGTTATATATTATTTTTTGTAATATATATGCAATTAGCAGCACACTTTTACAGTAAAAACAGAAATGTAAACATTACATCATTGGACACTGGCTAACCTTATGAGGAAATCTCCAATTTTCAATGAAATATTCATTCTGATTTAAATGGTAGAAAAATGGTAGTTTCTTTTGCAGCTACTGATGGAGAGATTTATGTTTTAACTTTATGAAAGTATCTATTACACTGTGAGAAAACGCAGCATACAAGCTAAAGTCATTTCTCCACATTGACTTATAACAACTTCATAGCATCACCTGGCTACCATTGATATGATAGAAAGCCTGTCTGCATTGCTATTATTTTGGCACAACAGTGATTGAATGACTCCAGAAGATGCTATAAGTCACTAATAAGAAAAATGAGCAAAGACCGCCGGCCTTAATGTAGCAGCAGAAAATAGCAAATATTAAGAAAAGAGCTGTCTGTGCTCTTGAGTCAGTGTGAAAGGCAAATACAATTCCCTCCACACATTTCCTAGCAAGGCTGGATTGCAACAATTGGTCAAACCAAGAATTTATGTCCAATATTCCAGCTTTGTTTCAATCTACTCTGCTCCTCCATCCCTCAAATCTAGCATCTCCCAAGTAACTAAGAAACCTTATGCACAACACTAGAAATGATGCTGAAATAACATGGTAAATGGTGTGAATGCTGAAGTACATAAGAAACAAGGTCAGCCTGATTTCATACTCAAAAGAAAAATACTTGGAAAACTATATACCAAAGACATTCCTGTCCATTGCCTCAAACCGAACTACAGGCAATTGACATAGTGGTTCATCCACTTCTGGTTAGTATATTTTGGGAATGAGTTACTTATCCCATCACATATCTAGAGAAAGTTTTCTTCAACCTAGCATCCATCACACTATATCCTATTAATATTATCACACATCTTTCTTGTTAATATTTCTACAGCTTGGGGTTTCCCCTCACTTTACGCCAATTAATTCCAAATGTAAATCCTTTCTGAAAAACACAAACTACCCTTACCATACACAAAAGGGCTGTCAGAAAGGACAGCTAGAATTCTCCAACCCCTAGGGATAGCAATAGCCCACAAACCCACAGCCACACTCTGCCAGGAATTAGCCAGAACCAAAGGCAAGATACAGAAGGATGAAAGAAACAATGTAATGTACAAAAGCAACTTTAATCATTGCAACCAATTCTATGTTGGTTAAACATCATGTCAATTACACACTAGGATCCACGAACGCCGGCTGGCAGTCAAACGCCACAATCCCAAATCTTTAATCTCTATCCACTGTGACACCAAACAGCACCAGTTTGATTGGAGCAACACAAAAATCATAGGCCACACTACCACCCGCCATGCTCGTGAGTTCATCAAAGCCTGGCACTCCACAAGCAGTTCCATCAACAGACACATTGATCTACAACCAGCCTACAAACCCCTCAGAATCCAAATCAACTGCACAGCCAACCAGAGACAGCCCCGACCCTCAACCAACCAACACAAGCCCCCTCTCCCCCACCAGCAGATCACCTCCCAATGGTCCTGACCTGATGTAACCTCCCCATCACAAGACCCATCACAAGACTCACTGATGACTCACACCTGACCCATCACAAGACCCTTACTCGACACACCCACACCTGAAGCCCTTATAAACACTGACACTGGCATCCCCTAAACTCTGCTGAAGATGTTACCTAGCCTGGTAATGAAATGTTCTAAAACCAACCCACAAGCTCAGAGAACAAACCTTCACTCTCATCCTACACCCGAGCTACAGATATTATCTACCATTGCAAAACACAAACTATAAGAATCAGCCTTCTCCCCAGCCATTTCCCATAAAGGTTAGCTGCAATTGGCATACTAATCAAAGTGCTACAATTTTCCCTTCCACAAAAACTGCCAATATCTGCCAGTGAAAGTTTTAAGCTAAAGCACTTAAATTCTTGTCAGATTCCACAAAATCCAAGAAAGAAGTTTCCCTAGCTTTATTCGGTATGCTTCAAAGAAAATAGACATGAATAAATTAAATTTAACAACTGCAAGTAGTTGAAGGAAATAAATACACAGTCACTCTGAATCTGTATTGAGCTGCTGCCAAAAAGTTTTACAGTCTTTTATTAATTTGAAAAGAATTCTTGCAAAATTGATAGAGCAATTTCTGACTTACAATTGCTATGGAATACACTTTTCCTATGGCAGGAGCTACTATTATAATTTGAGGGTTGTTACTCAAGAGTCACATGGTAATGGTCATTTTCATTTCAAAAAGGTATGAAAAACCATAGGTTTCCACTACTCAAAAGTATGGGAAATAGCAGGTTTATGCAGTTCCTATTATTCTGATTTCCCACTCCCACCCTCTCTCTTTCTACCAAACCACAGTTCTTTTTTTTTCCTTATTCCACAGTACATTTTAACTTCTTGTCAGGTAAGTGTCTCTTTGTCATCTCAGTTATCGAAGGAAAGAAAGAAGCTCAGAATCAATTTTAAAGACAGCATTTATAAGAAATGAAAAGATCCATGAAGATGAAATTCATAAATACTACAAATAAGTGGCATACAGCAAAGTGAATGCTTCTTCTGACAATATATAAAAAGTAAAAGGCATAGTGCTTCTAAGGGAAAAAATCACTTTATAACCAGTTTATAGAGATATTTGTAATATCCTTATTTTTCCCCTTTTGTCTGGAGTGCCTGATCACTCAACTCAAACCAATTTTACGTCTTTTTTTCTCTCTCTCTCTCTTACAGTAATTTTTTATAACACATAGTGTTGCAAAATCTTATTCTGCAGCATGTCAGTTTATAAAGGACACAAATAGGTACAAATTTTTCTGTTGGTATATATAGTAAATATTAATCTTCATTCTACTTGTATTGTAGACCTAAAATGTTCTCCTTGTCCTATTTCTAATTGGTAATTATAATATCAAATGTTATGAATTATATTTTAAATTGCTTTAAATAGTTATTTAAAGCCTCTATGCATATCATTCATATAATATTTTTTTTATTTTTTACATCAGAGTTATTTCTATTTCATGTTGGTCAAAGACCATAATTTCATTTTGTTTTTATCAATTTACAGTACAGCAAAATATAAATAATTATATAACCACAGCAATTCAAGCCTCTTGTTAGACTTTAAATTGTGCTGAATATCGGGATTGCTTAGATGCTCATATCATGAACTGAATTACAATAATCTGGATATCCTCAAGCAGTTCAATTAATTTGAATTTAATGTCTGAAGATTAATCTTTAATCTGAAGTTGATGTCTGAACTGAGATCTTATATTTCTTTTGAGCCAGCTTTTCTTCCAAGTTGTTCTCCAGTCTGCTCTTGCCAAGAATGGAAACTTTTGTTCCAGTGCAACATCTGCACAGAAACCTTTCTGGTTTGGGCAAGGAACTACATTAGGTGGTACTTTGCTTTGATAGAGAACCACTGTCATGGTTCCGATAGGTGAAATTGGTAAAAGAACTTCAAGGCAAGAATTCTTCCTTAAAGAACATTTTATTAGGAAACAAAGTAACAAGTTTCAATTTCCACCTCACAAACACTGTCATAAATCACATTCCCCAATTAACGCAAGACACGGCTTTTCTCGCCAGCTCCTCAGCCCGCCAAAACCTTATCAAACCATGTCCTTGAGTTCCCACACCTACATCGTTATGGCTAGCTAAACCAGGGGTGTCAAACTCAATTTCATTGAGGGCCACATCAGCATTGCGGTTGCCCTCAGGGGGGCGGATGGGTATGCCTGGGTGGGTGTGGCCTACTGGGTGGGTGTGGCTAGAGTGCGTATGGCCTACTGGGTGGGCGTGGCCAGCTCTACATCATTTGCATCAAGGGTGCCTATGGGGGCCTGGGCAGGAGTGGGACAGATCTGAGGGTTTCTGGCAGAAGGAGGGTCTCTGGGCCACAGCCAAGGCAGTGGGGGCCGTTCCCTCACTGTTTCCAGGATGGCTTCGGGGACCACATGAAACCACTTTGCGGGCCGGATCCGGCCACCAGGCCTTGTGTTTGACATGTCTGAGCTAAACCCTCAAGCATTTACCCCACCCACCCCTTCTACATCTGAATTCTAAAAGGCACGTTAGAAGGAAAAGTAAAATGGCTGCTGATTCTCAGTTGTCAGAGCGATGACATCCATTGTCACAGCTTTGACATCCACATTACCTCCATGGCACAAATCTCTTTACTTGTGAGTTCCACATGGGCCTTAACATTAAACCATTTTTTTCAAAAAAAAAAGAAGTCTTGCCCAACAATACCACCTAGAATCAGAAAAAATGTACCTATACTGAACTTAAAGTCACTGTAAACTCCAGAGGAATGATTAAACCATATGCAAAGGCTAGCTTTTAAATGGTGCTAGAATAGTACAACTGATGATATGCTATCTGCTGCATATACTATAAAACCATACAGAATCTATTTCAGTGCAACCCACTACCATATAATTGAGTATCATTGTACCAGATGCAAAGTAGTAAATGCTTTAAGCACATGTCTAACAGGGAGCCCAGTTAGTCTTCGGAATCCAATTAAAAGAATGGAGTTGGTGTTAATGAAGAAGAGTTGCTATATAGGTGAAATTTAACAAATAAACAAATATGTACCTTTTTGCATGTTTCAGCCCAGAGCTAGCCCTGCATGTATGCAACTTATAATGCCAAAACTATTTATTTCAATATTTTTCCATGAATGCATAAAAGGACATCTCAGTCATAAAAACAAATTATTCAGAGAAACTTTTGATAGGCTTTAAATCTCCCAAGGTATCCAATGAAGTCACACATGATTCTTATATCATTTTTCAAGAGGCATTGATTTGATTTCTCAAGCACACTATTCTTCTTATCAGTGTAATAAGCAGCATCCTTGACACCTGTATGACAAAGCTAAACAGACCAGGAGATAGCACTTTTGCATGTTAAGAAGCAAATCTGTCACTTAGGAACTTCAGAATAAAATTTTCTCTGGATCATCTGCACTTTCTAAATAAAAAAATTCAAGTGTGGGCAATATTATTAGTGCTGCCACGGAGACTGAACTTCATAATGAGACACTCTGCATGATCTTTGTTTCAGCTAAGTATTTCTCACTAGATTACAATCAAGCTACTTTCAGCAGCATATTATTTACCTTCACAATAGGCAGGGTCCCCTTGGACAGAGACATAACCACTTTTGCATTCACAAGTAGCCCGTGTGTTCCAGTTTCTGCACTCTGAATTTTCACCACATTGGTGCCCCTGTGCACAGAAATTATGACCTGTAAAATGAAATGCATTTCCTTTTGAATAAGTCTGTAAGGAATAAAAAGTTAACTGTTAAATTATCATTTAAGCAATTCATTTATTTATATTAAGGCATCTGAAAATAGATATTACTGATTAATATACACATTTAACAGGGCACATAGACTTTCTTCCCCAGAGCATGCCACTTACTTACAATATATACTAAACTGATAAGCCTTGCTTTTCCTAGGTCCCTCAGTGATAGAAGGATCTACTACCACTTTATTCTGGAATTCATCAAACCATTTAAATATCAAAATTATAATGTACCTCAACCTCATCCTGGCTGCTTATTTGAGGGAATTCTAATTAGCTGTTACATTTATATGTGTGTGTGTGTGTGTGTGTGTGTGTGTGTGTGTGTGTGTGTGTGTTTTCATAGATTTTCACGGGTACAGGTATGTAGGTCTTGGCGTATTTGGGTCTTTTCCCGTGTAAGATTGATAGTGTCTTGGCGACATTTCAACAAGGTCCCACTCGTCATCTTCAGGCTGGTGTCTTCTGAGTATCTGATGTACTTTACTGAGTCATGCCCACATCTATTAATATACATTAACAGAATCCATTCAGGATGAACAGATATTAAAGGAAAGTTTAGAAAGCCAGGTTCTATGCATTGAGGGCTTTAGAAAAGATAACCAGCACTTTCAGTTGCTCCCAGATGCCCACCAGTAACCACTGTTAACATTATTGCCCATGCCACTGTATTTTGAATCAGCTGCAGTTTCTGAATGGTCTTCAAGGCCAACTTCATTGCAGTAGTCCATGTATGAGGTGAGCAAAGAGCAGTTCCATAAGATGAAACTGTGCAAAGGCCTTTCCAGCCACACCTGCCAAGTGCTCCTCAAGCAGAAACGACAAGTCTGGGGGAGGGAGGAGGGACCAATAGTGCACTATTCTCAAATGTAGACATGTAACCTCATACAAAATTAACAGAATAACAGAGCTGGAAGTGACTTTGGAGGTCTTCTAGTCCAACACTTTGCTCAGGCAGGAAACCCTATACCATTTCATATAAATGGTTGTTCAATCTCTTCTTAAAACCTCCAGTGTTGGCATACTTACAACTTTTGGAGGTAAGTTGTTCCACTGATTAATTGTTCTAACTGTTAGGAAATTTCTCCTTAGTTCTAAGTTGCTTCTCTCCTTGATTAGTTTACATCTGTTACTACTTTTCCCGCCTTCAGATGCTTTGGAGACTAGAATTCTTTGTGGCAACTCCTTAGATATTGGAACTAAACATAGAAAGTCTCCAGTTCCAGGAGGTCCAAACACCCAAAGCCATTTGATCTTACTAGAGTCAAATTTGAATCCATTCTTCTTACTTAGACACACACACACACACACACACACATGCACACCTGAATATTTTAGTATATTGGCAACATCTGACCCCAAATCATTGGATGAAGGCTAGCAGACACCAACTCCATTAACAAAGCCAAAACTACTGCATGAACAACTACTTGAACCTGCCTCAAGCACACAAGATCATGCTTCCATCATCTTGCCAACAGTTCTTCAGGTACCTGTTCTCCTGTTAACCACCTAGGACATGGGTGTCCAACTCACCACTTCCCGTGACGTGTCATGAGGTATCGCAACTCTTTTTGCATTGCCAGCAATGGGGTGGGCATGGCTTCAGTATGATGAAACCAGCCCACGGGACAGCAGTTTGACACCCCTGATCTAGGAGCTTAGGTCAAGTGAAACAACTGCTCCCTCCTGAATCCCAGTCTACTATTTCCATTATTTACTCTCAAGACCATTTTAAATTTTAAGAATAATTCCCTTGAGTAATTAAATTGTAGTTTGAGTGGCAATCAATAGGCAGCAATGATTATTACCCCTTCCCTTTGGGGCCCTGAAATGAAAAGTAAAGGAGTTAAAACAGTTTGTTTCATGGATTTCAGAAAAAAAGTAATTTTATTTAGATTTTAATTTTCTGTTTTGATGTACAAGCTATCAAAAGTGAAACATCATAGACGTTTTATTAAAAATACATTCAGTTTCTCACAATTACGCTTGTATGACAAAAATGTTTTGGCTGATTTGAGTTTTCACACTACAGGAATTGCTGAAGAGCAGATAAAACATTTACAACATGTTTTTTCCCTCTTCCTTTCTGGCTTACCCCATGGCATGAATATCAGTGATGGAGTAATTTAATAATGATTTTATAAATCCTAAAATACACTTAGAAATTTCCAAATTGTGAATCTTATTGGAAAAACCCTACATTCAAGGCTTTTGACCTCTTCAAATATTACAGCTGAATCCTTCACACCTCAGTCAAGGTTGTAGTGTAATTTTCCTATACTTGGCTTTACTTTGATGAGGTCATTCTTATATCTTTATTACAATTGCTTCCACTAGATTAAATTTTGCTTTAAGTTATTTGATTGTGCAATGACCCCTTTATCATTTTAAGCTAATTATAACAGTAATCAAATTCCATGCTCTGGGAAATAGGTAGA
Organism: Vipera berus; assembly: GCF_964194415.1. NCBI lineage: Eukaryota > Metazoa > Chordata > Lepidosauria > Squamata > Viperidae > Vipera > Vipera berus. The sequence continues at coordinate 89,220,854 of NC_138202.1, read as the reverse complement.
CAATCTTATTTCACATTGGTGAAGAATATTGTAACTGGTTATGTCCATGTCCTCCAAAGGAGACACTCAAATTAGACATAGGTTAATACCTCCCCCCAAATTGGAAGAATTTAACAACCCACCTCTTCTTTCAAGCTATTCTGATTGCAATCTTATTTATCTAATTTTTGCTATTTTTCCTTGTCAACTCAAGGCAGTGCTGAAAGCCCCCACTTCCTATTTGTCCCACAACAACCCTGTGAGGTGGGCTGGGCTGAGAGAGAGCGATTGGCCCAAAATCACCCAACTGACTTTCATGTCTCAAAAAGGACTAGAACTCAGAGTTTCCTGGTTTCTAGAGCAGCACTTTAGTCACTACACCAAACTGGTTCTCTCTGCACATTAAATCATGGATAGGTTAGTAAGACTTATTTTCAATGAAACAAGGATTTTATTAGAATGGACATAACCTTTCTCACATATAATCCAATTGTTTGATGCCCTATCAAATTTCTTTTGGCTACCTCAGATAAAGAATAAGGTTAAAAAAAAGCGTATATGATAGTAGTAATGCACTATATTCCTGTTGTGGCCCCGACCCCCACGCCTGTCCTAACCGAGGAAGAGGACTCTGAGGATGATGGGGAGAAACTGGCAAGGCCTCCTTCTCCGGGACCCTCCCCTCTGACAAGGCCTCCGTCTCCATCTGAAGGCCGACAGGAGCAGCCTGGGAGTAGCCAGGCTGGGGGCCAGGCTGGGACAGAGCTCGAGCAGCTGCAGCAAATGCAGTCTAGTGAAGATGACTCATGGCTAGACCCTCAAGAAAGACACAGGGCCAAGTGTTTGCAGCAACTTAGGATGAGTAGGAGGGCCAGGGAGTAGCTGAGTCATTGAGCCACACCCCATAAGGTACAAAAGGGGGTGTGGCTGCTCTCAGAACTTTGTGACAAACAATTTAATTCAACACTGCTTCTGGTCACATCTGTTGAATTTCTCTACCTGTGTGAACCCTGGTCTGGATTTTGTGACTACGCTTCTTCATCTCTGATTTTGGTTTGTTTGCCTGGATTTTCTTGGACTTACTTGTTGGCAGTTACCTCATGTCAGCGAACGTTTGAGATAACTAGCTTATTTTTGGCTGACTGTGGGTAGCTTGCTGCCAAAACGTTATTGGACAGCAATTATATTGTGGTATAAAGACTTAACCCTTTTGCTTAGTACCTGCTTGTCTGTTTGTTTGTACCTTGAGGGTGGGGGAACAGAACAATTCCCATATTTTATATCAGGGGTGTCAAACTGGCTTGCATCACGGAGACCTGGTTGGGCCAAGAGTGGGGTGTCCCTCTCTCGGAATTATGCCCACCAGGTTTCCGGGTGTTTCACCAGCTGTGAGCCCAGGGTAGGGGCAGGGGGGGTGGCAGTTATTATTAGGGAGAGTCTTTGTCCGAGAGAGACCACTGTCCCTCAGATAGGCGGGTGTGAGTCTCTCCTTTTGAAGTGGGGTCCTGGAGTTCAGTTGGGCCTATTGATCACGTACCTGTCTCCCAGCTGCGTGTCATCGGCTCTGCCCAAGCTTCTCGACAACTTGTCCAGGTTGATGATTGAGTTCCCCAGGCTTATAGTTCTGGGGGACTTCAATCTACCTTCCGTGGGTAAGGCGTCTAAGTTGGCCCGGGAGTTCATGGCTTCCATGTTGGCCATGGACCTGACTCAAATAATTCAGGGACCGACTCCCGGCCCCCGGAGCTGAAGACATGGTTGTTCCAACAAGCGGGCTTGGACTGACTGGTTTTAATTAGCTTTTTACTGGTTTTTAAATTGTCATACAATTATTGTATTTATTGTTTAATTCTTTTTTAAATTTTCTATTCTATGTTTTTAATTTTTATTGTTGTGAGCCACCCTGAGTCCTTAGGGAGAAGGGCGGCATATAAATTTAATAAAATAAATAAATAAATAAACTCACAATGTCACATGACATGTCGTGATGTATCGTGACTTTTTTTTCCATTGCCGGTAATGGGGTGGGTGCAGTTTTGGCATGACACATCCAGTCCGCAGGCCGGCAGTTTGCTACCCCTTTTTATATAACTGCTATCACTCCAAACAAAACTGTTGAGCTAACAATTCCATTTATGGGAAGCATTCTGAACTATGAGATATATTTTCTTATGATTTCATTCCTGAAGGTAATCAAGAAAAGATTGTCTGGAATATAAATGTCAAACTACAGTGTGTGGATAGGATGAGAAATTTAGTTTACTATACTACCTTGATGTGTAATGCATATTATTTCCATTGAAAATACTGAATAATAGAGGCCTTTTTGAATTTAACTTACTTTCTTGCTCACTTTACTTGTGTGCTGCCCTTTCAGAAAAGCTCCAAGAAGTCAACAATATATTTATTATTTATTTATATTTATTTCACACATTTAAGAATTGAACAGGATAGTTCAAACAACTGGAATAGAATTCCAGTCAACTGGACTTAAATGTCATGAACAGAACTTTTCCAACACAAAAATAAATATTCTATCTAAATAAGTTCCAACAACATTAAAAGGAACAAAGAAAAAAAAACACACATACAAAGTTATGTGTCTACCTAAGCACCCTCACATTCCTATATAGCAGTGATGGCGAACCTTTTAGATACCGAGCACCCAAAAACTGCCCCTCCCATCCCCACTCCACCCCACCCACTCTGTCCCCACCCACATCACCCTGTCTCACCCACTCCCGCTCCACCACTGCTCCACCTGCCCACAGGGCCACCTACCACCTCCACGGCCTGCTCCAGATCGCCCAGGCGGCCCTGCAGCAACATGGTGGCCATGCCCTCTGCCTATGCCCTGCAGCATCATCTGTGCATAATGGGGTGCAAGGGTAGATATTGTCCTTGTTGCCCAGCTGCCATGTCCTTAGCTGCACTGCTCCCCATGGGTCATGCCTGGGGGCAACTCTCCTCCAGGGGGGCTGTGGTGAGGAGGGGGCCACAGGGAAGGCGGGGCTGGGGTGACGGCATGCATGCCCACAGAGAGGGCTCTGCGTGCCGCCTCTGGCATACGTGCCATAGGTTCACCACCACTGCTATATAGCGTTTTCTTGAGGCTGCTGGGAAAGGCAATTCTTAACTGTTTTCTCTGAAACCCAAGAAGAAAGATAAATTTCCTCTCCATAAAGAGGAAATCCCAAAGCATAGAGGCAGCCACTGAAAATTTCCCAGGTCATATGATGAAATGCCAATTTAATCCACAATCAAAACTGGTGTTGTTCTGTGTTAGAGAGATAGCTCTATCTAGTTTATTTATCAATGAGGGCAAGAAAAAAAGGTTCCCCGTTAATTTTTATTTATTTTACTTACACTACCACAATCCACAATGATCCATGGCAATGCAAAAAGATTCATGGCAGTGCAGAATTAAAATAAACAAATACAATAAATCTATGAATGAATGTATCAAAACTACTAAATCACTATTTAACATTACAATTCAAATTGGCAAATATTCAAAACAACTAAAAAGAACTTTAAAAAAACCCAATTCAGTCTGTCATATTGCAAAGTTTGGAGGATATTTTGAAAACAAAGATCCAGAATGCCTATAATTATTGAAGATTACTTAATTCCTCAAGCTAATTAAAATTCACACCATTAAGTATCCTAAAACCTCTTCAGTCAAATCATGCCTATAATGATTGGGGAAAGATTGTAACAATACCACACGTGGTTTGAATGCCAAATATCATATCAGTCTGACACCCATAAAAAAGGCTCCTCTCTGAACTCCTAGAGAACATTTATTCGAATGACTCACTAACTACATTCACAATCACCCCAAATCACAGTAACCTTCAGCTCAGACACCACACCTTTTTTCTTCTTCTTCATGTAATTGGGAAGAAAAGACCAGAAGATTTGCTTTTGTTTCATTACTGTGTGAGGTATCATCTAAGCAACAAACTGTAATTAACACCACAATTTTAAAAAGCCACAAATGTGGCTTCACTGAAACTAAGCATAGCTAAACAACCAGTGGTAAACTGAGATTTAATTAAAAGAAGAAGCAAAGCCTTCTAAAATCTTATCCCCACCCTTGTAAAATGGGAGATTGAAGGCTATATAGTTCAGTTCCTACACCTCTTTTTAAATGATGACTTTACATCACAATCGAATGTGATCATTATAAGACCTGCTCTTAATTTCTAAAAATAGATATATAAATTCCAAAGCTTAGAATTCCAAAGTCAAAATTCTGAAAATGCTTGTATAGCTACATAATATGTGCAAAGTACTTATTAAAATCATGCTGATATTACCCTTTCTGTCAAGGAAGTGTAACACAAGAACATTTAAGGGATTTATAAAAGGTCACTAGAACTGTGTGGGGGTTCTTTTTCTCCCTTTCCTAAAAACAGAAAAAGAAAAACCATCACAAGCCTCTCTTTCCTTATTTATTTATTTATTTTATTGATTTGCCCTTGGGCCATATCAAAGTGCAAAGCTCCAGAAACAAATTATTATTGCCATCCTCAGCTCCGGGGGCAGTTCATTCCAGAGGGTCGGTGCCCCCACAGAGAAGGCTCTCCCCCTGGGGGTCGCCAGCCGGCATTGCTTAGCTGACGGCACCCTGCATCAATTGTATGAATTCCCAATTCAGCTCTAACTGCTGAAGCAGACGTTCTTAGATCTACACCCAAAATACATCTCAAATGCTGGGACTGTGTTTGTTCTAGAACTGTGGTTGAGAATAGACCCCAAACTTCTGCTCCATACAAGAGCATAGGGGTAACCTTAGCTTTATATACTTTAATTAATGGGGCTAGGGACCCTGGGTAACTATGATTTGTTACTTTAAGCAGTAAATTCAAATGAGCTTTTGCTCTGAGTGTAATCCATTGATGATGGCAGGCCCAAGATCAAGTCTTGGAAAAAGTTACGCCTAAATAAATATAAGAGGTGACTAGAACTGGTTTTTTTCCCCTCCCTTTCCTAAAAACAGAAAAAGAAAAACCATCACAAGCCTATCTTTCCTACCGTCTTCAGCACAAACATTTAGTTTACATATTTGCATGTCATTCTGACAAATACCTGACAGATAAGTACATGCACACTATGTGAACTCAAACAGCTGTTCCTGAGAAGAAAAATTGTGTCTCAAAGAATTCTTTTTAAGTAGGCAACCTCATTTCTGTGATTAAATTCATATTTTTCAGCATCTACTTAATATTTAATAAAAATTAAGTTGTAGAAATAATTCAGATCTCACAACAATTCACTAGATTTTATACCTCCCACAGCAACTTGCTAGAATTTTATATCTACTGTATTCTCTAGAAACAGTCTAATCTTAGGGCTAAATTCAAAGAAGTGAGAACACTGTTCTCTAATGTGTCTCCTAAAGCAGCCACTCAAATAAATTATAAATCTTTTTTATGTAAGTAAATTATGAGGATTAATAGAAGACATTACTACCTCTCATTGCATGTTTCCATATAGACCGTAACCCAAACGTATTAAAATCTGTTCTAAAATAAGTCCCATTTTATATTTCAGCTATAGGTAAAGGTAAAGGTTCCCCCGCACATGCATGCTAGTTGTTTCCGACTCTAGGGGCCGGTGCTCATCTCCGTTTGAAAGCTGAAGAGCCAGCGCTTGTCCGAAGATGTTTCCATGGTCATGTGGCCAGCATGACTAGACGCCAAAGGCGCACGGAACGCTGTTACCTTCCCACCTTAGTGGTCCCTATTTTTCTACTTGCACTTTTACGTGCTTTCGAACTGCTAGGTTGGCAGAAGCTGGGACAAGTAACAGGCGCTCACTCTGTTACGCGGCACTCGGGATTCGACCCGCCAAACTGCCGACCATCTGATCAACAAGCTCAGTGTCCTAACCCACTGAGCCACCACGTCCGTATCTCAGTCATAACAATGAAAGTTCTTCCAGGAAAAAAATCATCACATTCATCACACACACATTATCATACATACTCCAGTCACAAATTGTGGCAACAGGGAAAAATCACAAAACCTACTCTGGTTACCATGAAGAAATTATTCCACCATTCTACTTATTTATTATTTAAGAAAATTTAAATGGGTGCTCAACTCATTCTCGTTGACTCCAGGTGGCTTATGAGACAAACTATACTCTCAATTATTTTAGTTTTTAAAAATAGCAAAAGAGAATTAACTGCAATAATAATTACATGTCAATCTGAATACTTAGAATTATTCTACATCATTTTTATATGCAAAAATGGAAAAAAATACAATTGTGGTGTTTTATAATTATGAATGTACTACTTTCAGACTAGGTTTGGAAAAATTCTATAAATCCTGCTGAAACACCAGCCTGGTACCTGAGAGTCCTGATATTATATCTACAGAATTTGAAATACAGCTATAATAGAGCACTAACTGAAATACAGTTATATATGGCAATACTAAAAATAACACATCTGGAAAAAATGCTGTTATTAAGGAGAAATAAACCAGAAAATCCTAAAATCTAGTTAAAGTAAAACATTAAGGGATGTGATATAAATTATGTCAAACTAAGTTTGCTATAAACAGCAATAGGAACTTGGTGAGATATAAATTAATGTAATGAAAAATTATTTCATGATATATTCATTGTCTAGTATATAAATAATAAAATAAGTACTAACCATAATGGTTAAATTTCTCTGAAAAGACTAATGAATGCTCCATAAATAAGAGGAGTTCAATTCTTGGGTTGAAATGTGTCTGGCCCAAAACTTCATCATTTATATTTCCGTGTATATTCTACAACTGTTTTTGTAATGTATTGGGCTTAGTCTTACCTAAGTATATCACATGGGGTTAATTGCTGGAAGGAAGGAGCACTAACTGAAATATAGTTATATATGGCAATACTAAAAATAACACATCTGGAAAAAATGCTGTTATTAAGGAGAAATAAACATTTATTTTTCACTGCCATATTTTGTTCTATTAATTGCCTCAGAAAATTAAAAATTACTACCAAATTTTTAACGTAATATAAATACATTTCTTTGATTTGAGCCAATTGGCTTTTTTTATGAATGTGGGGTTCAGATTTGGGTTTAGTTTACAATATCTAAATGGCTTGCCATCTGGGTGTTTTAAGGATTGCTTTCTTCCATATACCTTTCTTTATATGCTACACGTCCCACTGCTTTGTGATGCAACCATGATGAATAATAGCATCCATCTGATAGAAATATATTTCCTGCTGATATTAGATAGGTGTCACAGTTTTATTTATTTTAGCATTTGGATAAACTTAGCTGTTAAAAATAAACAGATTTCTTGATGCATGACCTTAATAATGTTTCTTTGATGGCTCATGTTTTAATACATTTCATAATTTTGTGAATCTGCTGTTTTTAAACCACACTGGGTGGAAAAATTATAACTTCAGGCTTCGTTCATGGAACACAGCAGCATTTGAGGGACTGGGATTTTATGATGCCATCAAAAGAGATGGGAATCATTTTTTGGCCCATATCTTATTTTAAAGAATTAGGGTAGAAATAGTAGCAGAGATCTTTTGGGAGGCAAATCATTGCCATAATCATCATAAAACACACTTCTAGCTTAAAATTCTGAAATTCAGCTATGTTATAACTTAATTTAAGTGGTGTGATGTGGGGAATGCTGGGAAGTTGTGTATGGCCTATAAGTTGAAACCCTATGTGGTTCTCCTATATGGTCTTCTTATTCCTAGTGGAATAATAATGTTGTTTTCTGATTCTATGTCTAGGAAGCTTCATTTAGCTAAATAAAATCTGTTCAAAGAAACATCATAGAACCTATAAAATTCTTCCACTCTAAATTCAATAAACTACTCAAAAACCGCTTAAATTGTCAAAAATCCACGCAGCATCCTACTTACCTTTACAAACACTGCAGCACTGATTCTCTGGGAGTATATAGTCTTTTTCTGAGCAGTTCAGCGGAGGACAGGTCTCTGTTACTCTTACTAAAATTCCATTCTGGAAATAAACAATGATTCATAATTGATAAAAATGAAAGCTACACGGTCAACTCATAATTCTGAAGTTATAACATGAATGGTCTTTACCAACAACATTATAAACTGTCAGATACATTTCATAAGCTAAACACATTTCACACAACACCATTTGTATTGCCAAAGTTAAAAATGGCATTATTCTTAAATTCAAGACTGCACAGCTTATTATACTTTCTATATTCTATTTAACTATTTTCATGAATCAATTTTCCATTGATGCTATTGGTTTTTATTGTTATTATTTGTTTCATTTGTTACTGAAGTCACTTTAGACCTAAATTTGAGCTTCAATCTATGGCTTCATTTTAATCTATTGCAAAATTCAGAATCTAGAAATTTGGCATTCTTCAATCTATACAGTTCATGTACACATTTTATTATATGTAAAGGTAAAGGTAAAGGTTCCCCCGCACGTGCGTGCTGGTCGTTTCTGACTCTAGGGGCCGGTGCTCATCTTCATTTCAAAGCCGAAGAGCCAGCGCTTGTCCGAGGACGTCTCCGTGGTCATGTGGCCGGCATGACTAGATGCCAAAGGCGCACGGAACGCTGTTACCTTCCCACCGTAGTGGTCCCTATTTTTCTACTTGCATTTTTATGTGCTTTCGAACTGCTAGGTTGGCAGAAGCTGGGATGAGTAGCAGGCGCTCACTCTGCTACGCGGCACTCGGGATTCGACCCACCAAACTGCCGACCATCTGATCGACAAGCTCAGCGTCCTAACCCACTGAGCCACCGCGTCCCTTATATGAGTCACAAACAAATCATTAAGCTTCCTTTTTTAAAAAAAGTATTTTATTAATTTTCTATCATTACAATTCATTTGTGCTTAATGAACAATGAATTGACTGGGTTGATTTTTGCTTAGTCATAAAAGTTAAGTTCTTACTCTCTATATCATTTTTCCAACCATTGATAGAATAAATTCCATGTTTGAAAGTATTCTGTGTCTTCTTTTTCTTTAATTCTCAATGTGAGTCTATCCATTTCCACACAGTCCAGTATTTTCTTAATTATCGACAAATCATTAGCCTTTCTTTAGTGGCTTGTAGCCATCCTATTTGGTCTAACAGGAAGTGTATGTTAGGTTTTGTCAATTAAAGAAGACAAAATTGCAAGATCAAGGAAGGTTGCCTTCTTGTCCTGGCACCTATTCTCCAGAAAATCTTATCACCTGAGATCAGATTATCTCCACACTGCTGGTCATCCAAAAAATACTGAAGACCTGCCTATTTGCCCAGACATGGGAAATGAGTGAAGCCCAGATGTTTAATATTATTTGGTGCTTGTCTGTATTCCAAGGTGTCGTTTTTCATGGATGTTGTGTTGTGTGTTTTATTAGTTCTAATATTGTTTTTACTTTGCAATGTTATTCATCACCCAGAGTTGCTTTGGTGAGAAGGGAGGCTACATAAATGTAAAAACAAACAAACAAACAAACAAACAAACAACCAGTAAATACAACAATGGATCCCTATACACAGTACAAAAAACTCATTTCACTATAATAATTTTGCCCAAAATACAATGTCTACTTTTTAAATGCTGAAAGGAAAAAGGCAACCTTTTTCTAGTGATGCAGGGATCTTAAATATTAGCAGTTCTTTCAGACTGTATTCTAAAATAATAATAATTCAGAGCATGAATGTTACACATTTTTGCAACTCTGGTCTCCTTTAAAATATGGGTCTTTCCATGGAACATGCAGCAGATATGAAGGACAGATACACAACCCCGGGGGGGGGGGGAGCTTCTGCACAACAGTATGCATAGCATATTATATGTGTACTGTATATTACACAATCCTTGAAGACATGACCAGGCAAATAGAAAAACAGTTCTCTTGGAAACCAGAATCTACTCTCATTTTGATCAGCTTGTTCATAATGAAGCATTTGTGTCACTAATAGTATAATTCATGCAATTCTGTTCATTATGGCTATGAATTCAACCCATATCTCTGCACAAAAAAATATATATTTTTGCAAATGTCTAAGTATTTTCCATTATTTTAGCACAATAAGCCAAAGTTATTTTTAAAAGTTTAAAACTGAAAACACCTCAAACTGAAAGACTAAGTAGGATACATTACATTCCTTTTATTTTACAAACAAAAAGTACATAACAAAAATAAAATTATTCTATAGAGAGAAAATTTTACATATGTTTACCTCATGTGGTCTAAAATATTGAAAATAAAAATAAACCAGAAAATCCTAAAATCTAGTTAAAGTAAAACATTAAGGGATGTGATATAAATTATGTCAAACTAAGTTTGCTATAAACAGCAATAGGAACTTGGTGAGATATAAATTAATGTAATGAAAAATTATTTCATGATATATTCATTGTCTAGTATATAAATAATAAAATAAGTACTAACCATAATGGTTAAATTTCTCTGAAAAGACTAATGAATGCTCCATAAATAAGAGGAGTTCAATTCTTGGGTTGAAATGTGTCTGGCCCCAAACTTCATCATTTATATTTCCTTGTATATTCTACAACTGTTTTTGTAATGTATTGGGCTTAGTCTTACCTAAGTATATCACATGGGGTTAATTGCTGGAAGGTTGCTTAAGCAGGGAAGCTTGCTAACGGCTCCCAGCTCCTCAGACAACCCGTCTCCAGCGCTGCCATTGGCTGCTTCTAGGGCGGCAGTAGGTTGCTTTAAACCTATTGGCCGCCACCTAAAGGCCAGGGTATAAATTGCTGCAGTCACAGCCCTGTTTCTCAGTTCAGTTTCTGCACCTGAATAAAGAATGATTCTTGCCGAACTCACTCACCTTATCTCGTCAATCAAGCAATGAACCCAGTATCTAGCACTGGCGACGAAGGTGGGCTCCTGCTCCTCCAAATGGGAAGGGGAGAGGCCAAACATGCCTGGTGGGAAAAGCAATTCCCCCCTACAGTCGGCCTAGCACAGTCACGCTAGCGACCATGCGCCCAGAGGACCAGTCCCTGGGCAATGGAGGAGCAGGACAAGAAGACAACAAGCCCCAGCCGTGAAGACCAGCAGAAATGGCAAAGGTTGGAAAGCTGGAAGAATTTGATATAGCTCACCCAGAAAGATGGTCTTCGTATCTATCCAGGGTTGAGAACTATCTACATGCAAATCAAGTTGCCAAGGACGGCCTGAAGGCCGCTAGGCTCCTGTGTGTGTGTGGCCCAGCCACGTTCGACATTGCAGAGAACTTGTTCACGCTACCGCCATTGGAGTCCGTAACGTTCATGGACTTGAAGAAATGGCTCGGAGACCACTTCCTGCCCAAACTGTTGGTAATCACTTGGCACCATGCATTTGAACAGAGGGTTCAGCAACCAGGTGAAACCGCATCTGAATTCATCGCCGCGTTGAGGCAGGCTGCACGCCTGTGCCAGATCTCCGACGTCGAGGAGAGGCTACGAGACCAGCTTGTCTGCGGTCTCCGGAATCAAGAGTTACAGCAAAAGCTCTCCGCTAAAGAGACTCTGTCGTTCCCAGACACGCTGAAAGAGATCATGGCAGACGAAGGTGCCAGTGGGGCCGTACGAGCCATGCGGCCTGCCAAAACAGCACAGCACAAGGAAGCCGTCCACCACGAGGACGTCGAACATATGGAAGACCCAGAAGACAACACAGAAGTCAAGAAGCTACAAAGACACAATGACCAACAGTGTCACAGCGACAAGCAACAAGGGGCAACTTACAAGGCAGATCCCTTCCTTAGGTGCTCAGGTTGTGGCGGCTGCCACCAACGCATGGACTGTAGGTTCCGGATAGCCACGTGTTGGGCCTGCAGAAAGACCAGCCACATCGCATCCATCTGCAGAGGTCGCCAAAGGGACCGGCAATTAAATTGCCAGTCAGACATTCTGACGAGGAGAGGTACCGGGGCCCCGGGACAGTATAGTGTAGGGTTTTGCTCCAGCTGCAGAAGCATTTGCTGCATGGGAGCTCGCCGCCCTATTAAGCCAAAGTTTAGACAGCAGGTGGAGCTGCAAAGGGGTCCCCTGCAAGATGGAGCTGGACACGGGCTCAGCCATATCCATTATTTCACTTGAGACATTTAATTTCGTCTGCAATCGCAGCAAGAGATGGGCCAAGCTGAGGCTATCTGACATTGTACTTCCAGAATGCTAGAGTCGCAGTCAAGGGTGAGGCCACATTAGCCATTAAATTTAAGGGGTTTTCTGGGCACCTGGATGTTGTCATAGTAGGGGGTCAGTGAATGAGCCTGATCGGGCTCAACTGGTTTGATGCACTAGGCATCCAAGTAACCGTGATCAACCGGATGCAAGTCACGAGTCTAGCAACAGTATGTGAGGAATTTGCAAATGTGTTTGACTCAGCTCTGAGGACATACACAGGCCCGCCAATAACATATAAACTAGATCCTACTGTAATGCCGGTGGGGATTAAACCTTGTAGGGTGCTATTTGCTGTTAAACACAAAATAGACGCTGAGTTAGATAAACTTGTAGAACAGGGAGTACTTCAGCCAGTAGATGGGGGTGAACGGGAGACCCCAATTGTAATGCCACTAAAAGCCAACAGGGAGGTCCGAATCTGTGCCAATTACAAATGCACAATTAATCATGCACTCAAACAGCATGCATACCTGGTACCAGTAGTAAGCCACATCCTGGCGTACTTGCAAGGTGGTAGAATTTTTGCAAAATTAGACTTGGCTCAGGCCTACCAACAGCTTCCTGTTGACGAGGCCACAGCCACGGCACAGACAATTGTAACCCACAGGGGGAGTGTTTAAAGTAAAACGCCTGCAATTCGGGGTCAGCATAGCCCTGGCATTTTTCAAGGCATTATGAAGCAGACGCTCAAGGGCATTCTGGGGGTTTGCCCCTATTTTGATGACGTGTTCATCGCCAGTGAGTCCACTGAGGTGCTAGCAAGGAGGCTCAGAGCCATCCATCAAAGGCTGCGCAATGCAGGCCTCAAGCTTAAACAGAATAAGTGTAGTATTGGAGTCCCTTTAACTGAGTTCTTGGTTTCTGTATAGATGCTGACTGCATCCACCCCACTGAATCTAAAGTAAAAGCCATTCAGATGGCACCCAGCCCCAAAATGAAAGGAGAGATTCAGGCATTCCTAGGCCTCCTAAATTTTTACCATGCATTCCTTCCTAACAAGACTGCAGTGGCAGAGCTGTTACACCGGCTCTTGGACAAAAATACTGCATGGAAGTGGACTAATGTTCACGAAAGTAGTTTTCAGGAATTGAAGGCTCTACTGTCCGTCAGTTCCATGATCACTCACTTTAAGGAATCGATGTCGGTATGCCTTGCGTGTGACGTGTCCCCTTACGGGGTGGGGGATGTCCTAAGTCATTTGGAGAGCAATGGGACCCAAGTTCCAATTGCCTTTTATTCCAGGACACTGTCCTCCGCAGAACATAATTACGCACAAATTGATAAGGAGGCATTGGCCATAGTAGCTGGAGTAAAAAATTCCATGACTACTTATACAGCAGGGACTTCACGGTCTTCAGAGACCATAAACCACTACTGAGGTTATTCACTACAGACAGACAGACACCCGACATCTTATCCCCTAGAATGTTGAGATGGTCCATTTTTTTTATCGGCTTACAGCTTTAAGTTAATTCACAAACCCAGCAAGGACATGGGCCATGCAGATGGCCTGAGCAGGCTTCCACTGCCTCAAATCGAGTGAGATCCGGCCCCAGCAGCCCACATTTTGTCCATTCAGGACCTACCAGAGTTTCTCCTCCACACGGGGAACCTAGCCGCAGAAACAGTGGCAGAGTGCTATCTTGGGTCCACACAGGGTGGCTAGAAAAAAGCCCTGGCCCAGAGTTCCAGAGCTACTTCACTAGGAGACACGAGCTCTCAGCTCATAAGGGTTGTATTCTATGGGGGAACAGGGTCATTGTTCCCACCTCATTAAGGGACAGGGTATTGCAATCACTTCATGAAGGTCATCCGGGTATTGTTCTCATGAAAGCTTTGGCACGAAGCTATTTATGGTGGCTGGGATTAGATAAAGCCATTGAAGCTCAGGTACACAGGTATTACACATGTTAGCAGTCGAGGCCTGAAATGCCGCATGCTCCCATCCACAGGTGGGAGGAGACACAACCCACCTGGTCGAGGATTCATATAGACTTCGCTGGGCCCTTTCAGGGACAGCTCTTTCTTATAGTGGTCGACAGCCACTCTAAATGGCTGGAAGTTATACCAATTGCAAATATGACTACTGCTAGGACCATCCAGGTGCTTAGGAAACTCTTTGCAATGCACGGGCTACCGGACGTCGTAGTGTCCGATAATGGGGCCCAATTCACTGCAGCAGAATTTCAGGCTTTCCTGAGGGCAAACCTCATTAGGCATGCGACATCGGCTCCATTTCACCCATCCAGTAATGGTCAAGCCAAACAAATGGTGCGCACCATATAAGAATTATTGAAGCGTATAATGACTGGAGACTGGCACCACAGACTGGCCGACTTTTTGCTCTGCCAACATTCCACGCCATGCATGGCAATGGGTAAAAGCCCAGCAGAGCTGCGCTGGGGGAGGCGACTAATCACGAAGCTGGACAGGCTGCACCCAGATCGGGTGGCAGCAGAGGCCTCTCGCCCAAGACCCCTGAGGGGGTTGCAGGTGGGTGACAGGGTGTGGGCCCGGAACTATGGGCATGGGAACTTGTGAGTGCCAGGGAAAATCACCAAAACATCGGGACCCCTCTCATACAAAGTGGGCCTAGAGGGCGGGTGAGTCGTTCGTTGCCACATAGATCAGCTTAGAAAGTGTTTTCCAGAACAGCCACAAAGCGAGGACTTCATCCCAGGTCCCATCCACAGACCACAAACCGGCAGCCTGGCCGATCAATCCATATGCTCTGAGGTCCCAAGCAGTCAGAGCAACAGGGAGGTGGTCATAGGGGGGCAAAGCCCAGGAGAGCAACATGGGATCCCTGACAGAAAAAGCCAACCAGAACACTACAGCTGCTGTGTTAACTCTGTGGAACGATTGGACTCTGGAGTGGGCCGACCAGAAATGGCCAGCCAGAGAATTCTGAATCAGCCAGACTCACTTGAACTTATGGATCCTGGTCTACCCAGCCCGGCGGGCAAGCTGGTAGGCCAGGGAGTGCCTGGCTCTCCCAGGCGTTCCACGAGGGTTCGCAACCCTCCTGCATATTTACAAGATGTTGTTTCTAAATAACTGAGCTATAATGTTGTATGTGTCATTGATTGATGCTAGCCAGGAGAGCCTCTGTATTAGCAAGTACAGGAAAATGTGTGCGCTTGCATACTACTTTTGTATCTCTGTAAAACTTGTAATTGCTGTAATCGTTCCTTTGTTGTTATAATGTGTGTACATTCTAGGGGGGAGGGGTGTAATGTATTGGGCTTAGTCTTACTTAAGTATATCACGTGGGGTTAATTGCTGGAAGGTTGCTTAAGCAGGGAAGCTGGCTAATGGCTCCCAGCTCCTCAGACAACCCGTCTCCAGTGCCGCCATTGGCTGCTTCTAGGGCGGCAGTAGGTTGCTTTAAACCTATTGGCCGCTGCCTAGAGGCCAGGGTATAAATTGCTGCATTCGCAGCCCTGTTTCTCAGTTCAGTTCCTGCACCCAAATAAAGAATGATTCTTGCTGAACTCACTCGCCTCGTCTTGTCACTCAAGCAACAAACCCAGTATCTAACAGTTTTCTAAATTTCTCTTAATTATGGAATATACAGCCAGGAAAGGAGAGCATATTCCAATCCACTATTATAGCTTAAATGTTTCCAATCAAGCAGAGTCCATCTTCTCCATCAAATGACAGCCCTAAGACCATCTGTTCTATTGTTGAACAGCTTTTGCCATAAGGACATTTTTCCTGTTGTCCAATCAAAATCTACTTCCTTGTAATTAAAACCCACTCTCTCTTTTCCTGGAACAACTCTGAACAATTCCATCCTGATCTCTACATGCAGTTCTTCACATATTTGTAGATAGCTATTGTGTCTTTTCCTCACTAAATTAAATATGCCTGATGCCTCCAACCATTTTGGTTTTCTCAACTATTATTACATATTTGATATGACTATTCCAATTTTACAAAGAATAAAATTGCAAAATTTAGACATGATTTTTTCATATGCTTTGTTATAACTTATATAGTATGGATTAGTGTGTTCAGTGCAATGTGTAAACAACACTGAGATCAATGAAGCAGATTAGATATAAAGAATGATCCCATCTGGGCTCAGTTCAATTTTGGACTGAATAATCAAGCTATTTCCCTCAAAGATCAAGTGAGTAGCTCAGTTTATGTCACTCCAACTCCAAATTCAGTTATCTTAATACATTCTTGATGCTAAGACTTTCAGAAGAAAAACAATTCATTGAGCTTTCACATCCCTACAGGACTCAGAAATATTAAAATTTCTGACTTAAGCTGGAGAAAAAAATCAGCTGTGGCAAAAGGATGATAAATGAATGTATTTCCAGTGTAACAACCAGGTATATGTAAGTTATAGTGTACACATACAATATGCTTTGCATACTGCCATTCAGAAGTGAAGGCTGGTAACAAACATATGTATGCAACCACAGAGTTATAAAAGATGAACACATCTTTTGTATTTTGAAAATCAGGTGGGTTTCATATAACAATATTTTTTAATGTACAATGCTACACAGTCCAAACTGCGCAGTCCAATAGATCAGGGCAACCTCTAATAGAAAAGGCTGATTGCAGCCCTAATCTTTTATTTTTTTCATTAATATAATCTTTTTTATCTTCTTCATCTTTCCCAAGGGTTCTGTATAAATAGATTATAGTGAAATAATAATGTTTTAAAAAAGGTAAAGGTTCCCCTGCACATGTGTGCTAGTCGTTTCTGACTCTAGGGGCCGGTGCTCATCTCCATTTCAAAGCCGAAGAGCCAGCGCTTGTCCGAGAACGTCTCCGTGGTCATGTGGCCGGCATGACTAGATGCCAAAGGCACACGGAACGCTGTTACCTTCCCACCGGAGTGGTCCCTATTTTTCTACTTGCATTTTTACAAGCTTTCGAACTGCTAGGTTGGCAGAAGCTGGGACAAGTAACAGGCGCTCACTCTGTTATGCGGCACTCGGGATTCGACCCGCCAAACTGCCAACCTTCTGATCGACAAATGAAGCCGCTGTCCCTCTTATGCTCCCTGGGATATTCTAATGGACATTTATGAAGATCAATAGGTCACCTGGAAGAAATAGAAAAATGTGTGTTCTATGGCTGCTTGTGTGGATGAATTCAAGGACACTTGCTTGGCCCTGGGAATTAGAAACTATTCCTAAGGACAGAAGAATGAATCTGATTCGATCAGTGGCATGAAATGTGAAAGAGGCTGGGCCCTCACTATCATCAATCATAACTGGAAATAACAGAAGGAACGGAATAGATAGTATAGTTGAGTGCCTGCAACTTACACAATTACAAAGGTACAGAAAAGAGTCTGAAGATGATGGTTGTAAGATAGGTGCTGTAAATGCAATCTTAAACCTTGAAGAGATGATTTCTTCATGTATTCCAATAGGTATTTTGAAAATCAGAAGAAATCTTTCTAAAACAACCATATGGAATGTCAGAAACCTTCACCAATCTGGAAAAAAACTAATAATGTCTTACAAGAAAACGTTGCCTTGAAAGTAGACATTGATGAGTACAGCATACAGAAGGAAGAGAAATAGTATATCATGATCTATTCCAGCTGTATTGCCAATGCAAGCAACACTGCCATTACCATAAAAAGGAACGTGGTATAAGCTTCTAGACACTAAATGACAAAATAAGCATGACCAAAATTGATGTCAAACCTTTCACCATAGTAATATCATAGATTTCTAATCTGAATTTATTCTCTCAATAGGAAATCATTCAAAACAAGAAGAGCTTCATGAAACAATACAAGAAGCAAAGTCTACTGTATGAACCTAATTATTATGGGATATCTAAATGTGAAAGTAGAGTAAAAAATATCTTCTTGTAAGGTAAAAAATGGTATTAGGCATAAGATAGTTCTTTGAGGAGCCTGAATCTTTCTGTTCTTTCAAAAGTTTGAACCTTTCCATACTTAGTTCCATGTTCCAGCAACTAGACAGAAGATTATGTACTTGAAACAAAATCAAAAGATGCAACAAGGAACCAAACAGACTATGTTATGATAAAAGATAGATTTAAGAATTCTATTAAGACATGTCCTGATGTAGATATTTATTCCAATTACAGCCCTGTTGTAATAAAATTCAGTCTAAAAACAAGAATATTAGAAAAAATAAAATGTTTCCAGAAAACATTTGGAAATATGCAAAAATAAACATAAAAAACATTTAAAATAGGTTTTACAATATTTTGAAAAAGATAATAAAGACCAAACTGTTATTGTAGAAAAACAGTCAATGTTATTTACCAGGCAGTGAATGCACTTAAAAAGTGCAGAAAGTAACTAACTAAAGATAAAAAGGAAAACGAAGGAAGTTTAGATGACAGAAGACACTTTAGCAATGATGAAAATGAGGAAAAAGGGTAAAAAAACCTATTTGCCAAAGGACTCTAACACTCAACTTTTATTTCAATTCCTAAGAAAGCAAGAACTGAACAATGAATCCCATTAGTCAGACATGCAGCAAAAAATGTTATTAAAAGTTAATTTCTTTAAAAACTCAGAATAGTTTAACAATGCAATAAGTGAAGTTCAGAGCATATTTATGAAATGGTGGCACTAGGGACGACATTTTTAACAAGAAAACAAGAATCAAGAGATCATTTTTAAAAACAAAACAAAAAGGCATCTCTTTATGCTTTGTCGATTACTGAAAAGTCTTTGATTCTATAAATCATGAAATGTTGATCAAAACTTTGGAGCAAATTGGGATGGATGACAAAGACATTAGAATTATAATGAATCTGTACTGGGAGTAAACTTCTTTTAAAACTAAAAGACATTTTTCAAAAGATTTTTCAGTCCAAAAAGGAATGCATCAAGGGTGTACGTCCTATCATTGCTCCTTTTCAACATCTATCCTGAGAAAATATTTGACGAACCAAACATTGCACCAGGTCTGTTAATAGGTACTATGAAAATAAAGAACTTATGAAGAGAACCTGAGGCTTCTAATTTATAAAACAAAAACAGGTGAAAAGTATGGACTATAGTTTAATTTAAAAAAAAAATAAAGTGATGGTCATCTTGGAGAAAAAAAGTCTCTCTGAAAACAGTGGTCAGTGATGCCCTCTTATCAAAGTCAAGCATTCTGTCTATCCTAGACACTTAGTAATGGAACATGGGAAAATTGATGAAATAAAAAGGCGAATAGAAATTACCAAGCATTTTTTTTACAAATGAAGAATATTCTAACTTCAATGGGAAACAGACTTAGAAACTAAGGATAAGAGTAGCCAAAATCTATGTCTAGTGGAGATATATGGATCATATATTTAGAATACTGCATTTAGTTCTGCTTCCACACAGTTCCATATTTGGAATGCTGCATCCAATTCTGGTTACCACATTTTTAAAAAGATGTTGAGACTCTGGAGAGAACGAGCAAAAAAAAGGATTAGAGGAGACATGATAGCAGTGTTCCAGTATTTGAGGGGCTCCTATAAAGATAGAATGAAATGAAATAAATAATACACTCCGGTGCTTTATTCATTTCCACTTAGAAATCAATAAAACCATTTGCTCTAATCCAGAATAGTATGGATTAATTCTATTACAGTCATTACAAATGGCATTGATTTCTGTCTGCATTGTTAGTGCAGCCCCTTTGGGGCTGGTAGACATATCTGGAATACTGAGTACCTTGTGCAAGTACTAACACACAGCAGTTGCCCAGGTGGTCACGTGAACAAGTGGCATTGAGATCACGAGATCTCAAGAAGTTAGAAAGTCTGATTGAACTTTTATTTTTACCAGTAGTCCACAAACATGCAGTGAAGGCTGAGAAGCGAACAGAGAAATGCAATGCAGCTGAAAGGTAGATTAGTAAGAAAAAACACTTGGGTGAGGCGAGGGCATCTGGGCGGGGGCGAGGACGGCAACCTTACCCTATGCAGTGGTGGGATGATGGGGCACATGCCCCTCCCATGCCAGGCCAGCCCTTGCAGCCCTGGGGTGGCCATGCTGGGCAGCAGCAGGAAAGACACAGAGGTGGGCCCACCAGACCAATCAAAGCAGCAAGTGGAGCTCCAAAGGTTCGGGGAGGGTGGGCGAGCCATTGACAATGCAGCTTGGCCAAAAGCAGCCTTGGAACAAGTGGGGTAGGTAGGGAAAGAAATCCTTGCTCCCCCCAGGAATTGTCTTTCTTTGCTTACCTGACTCCCAGCCTCATGCCGTTTCTCCTTCGTTTCTCCTTCGTGATCCTTCACCACCGTGTGCAGAGAAACAAAAGACTTTTTTTTGGGGGGGGGAAAGGTCAATCAATCTGCCCCACTTGTTCCACAGCCGCTTTCGGCCGAGCCACGTTGTGCTCGCCAATAGCGCAGCCATGAGGCCTGGCAGATTCCCCATCTGACCCACATGAGGCCGTAGCTAGCCATACCATATGTTAACTCTAACCCCCATTGCCCTCCAACACTAATGGGAAATGGGAAGCCCTAGGGGGGAAAGGTAAGGTGGGAAAAAAACTTTTTTTCTCATTTGTTTCCAAAGCAGTTTGGAAACAAACGTGAAAAACCTTTTTTTCCCCCACACAATTTTTTCTGGTTTTTCCCCAGGGCTTCCCATCTCCCATTAGGGTTGGAGGGCAGTGGAGGTTAGAGTTAACATATGGTAGGCCTGGCAGTGGCATTGGGCGTGACGCATGACCTGGCAAATGGCCACATCGTGCCAAAACCAGCCATTTGCCGCCTTCTGCCCAATGCTGCTGCCATGAGGCCACGGAACAAGCCAGGTGATGGTAGGGAACCGGTATAATGGCACGTGGGTCAGAGGGAGGGGGGATCCACCAAGCCTCATGGCAGTGGCATGGGGTGAAACACGTGAAGCGGCAAATGGCTGTGGCTGGTGGCAAATGGCCGTGTCACACCGAAATCGGCTGTTCGCTGCCTCACGTTGTGCCCAATGCCACTACCATGACACCGTGGAACAAGCTGGGTGGCAGTAAGGAACCAGTACCGTGGATCAGATCCACCCTCTCCCATCAACTTCACCTCATCACAGGCAGCCCGTCTGTGCAGGCCCTTAAGCAGGTCTTACTTTCAGGGGGAGGGCTTATGTTAGGCCCACCCATCCCCAAAATCAGCTGGGGCTTACTTTCGAGGGCAGGTTTACTTTCAGGGAAACACAGTATACCAACTCAGACAAGTGACTGTCTAGCCCCGTTTTAAAAATCTCCAGTGATGGAGCACTCACAATTTCTGGGAGCAAGCTATTCCACTGGTTAATTGTCCTCACTTCAGGAAGTTTCTCTTTAATTCCAGGTTGCTTCTCTCTTTGATCAGTTTCCAACCATTGCTTCTTGTCCTGCTCTCTGGTGCTTTGGTGAATAACATGACCACCTCTTCTTTTTGGCAGTCCCTCAAATACTGCTATTATGTCTCCCCTATTTCTTTTCTTTAGATTAGCCAACCCAAGTCCTGCAGCCATTCTTTGTATGTTTTAGTTTCCATGCCTTTCATCATCTAGTGCTTTGATGAATAACATGATCCTCTCTTTTTTGTGGCAGCCCTCAAATACTTGAATATTGCTGTCATGTCTCCCCTATTTCTTCTTTTCTTTAGACTAGACAAACCCAAGTCCTACAGCCGTTCTTCTACATTTTAGTCTCCAGGTCTTTGATCATCTTAGTTGCTCTTCTCTGAATTTTTTTCCAAACTCTCAACATCTTTTTTGTGATATGGTGACCAAAATTGGCTGCAGTATTCCAGGTGTGGTCTTACTAGGGTTTTATGGGACGTGGTGGCTCAGTGGGTTAAGACGCTGAGCTTATTGATCAGAAGGTCGACAGTTTGGCGGGTCGAATCCTGAGTGCCGCGTAGCAGAGTGAGCGCTTGTTACTCCTCCCAGCTTCTGCCAACCTAGCAGTTCAAAAGCACGTAAAAAATGCAAGTAGAAAAATAGGGACCATTACGGTGGGAAGGTAACAGCGTTCTGTGCGCCTTTGGCATCTAGTCATGCCGGCCACATGACCACAGAGACGTCCTCGGACAAGTGCTGGCTCTTTGGCTTTGAAATGGAGATGAGCACCGGCCCCTAGAGTTGGAAACGACTAGCACGCATGTGCGGGGGAAACTTTACCTTTTTAATACTTCATGTGATCTTGATTCTATATCTCTGTTTATACAACCCAGGATTTTATTAGCTCTTTTGGCTGCTGCTGCTGCACACTGCTGGCTCATGGTTAAGTGATCATCCACTAGGACTCCAAGGTCCCTGTCATAGTTACTGTTTTTAAGCCAAGTCTTGCCCAATCTGTACTTGTACCTTCGATTTTTCCTACCTAAATGTAAAATTTTGCTTTTCTTGACATTGAAACTCATTTTGTTGGATAGGGCCCATTGTTCAAGTTTGTCTAGATCTTTTTGGATCCTGAATTTGTCTTCTGGTGTGTTGGCTACTCCTGACAGTTTAGTGTCATCTGCAAATTTGATGAGTTCCCCTTCAATTCCCTCATCTAAGTCATTGATGAAGATATTGAAGAGTACTGGGCCTAAGATGGAACCCTGTGGTACCCCACTACTTACTTCTCTCCATGTGGATGTAGTGCCATTGAGGATACTCATTGAGTACAGTTTGCCAGCCAGCTAGAGATCCATCTGGTGGAGATGTTGTCTATTCCACCTTTTTCTAGCTTACCAAGGAGTAGGTTGTGGTCAACTTTATCAAATGCTTTACTGAAGTCTAAGTATACCACGTCCACAGTATTTCGCTGGTCTATTAGTTTAGTCAATTTGTTGAAGAATGATGTTTTTTTGATTATCTTTTCTAGGATCTTCCCAGGTATTGATGTTAAACTGATTAGTCTGTAGTTTCCTGGGTCTGTTTTTTTTCCTTTCTTGAAGATGGGAACCACATCAGCCCTTTTCCAATCCTTAGGTACTTCCCCGGTCCTACTTAGCAATCTTCTTTTGTTTTATTTCTATTGTTTTTCACTTTCCTTTCACTTAAAATCTGTTTGCTTATTAAACATCTACTTCAATTTTTCAGCTCTACACCACTTTTTTCACAACCACTTACGCACATTCGGTCCATAACTTTTCTTCAATTTAAAGTTTCTAAATACATTTATTTCCCTATCATTTCCTGTTTAATGTTCTAATTGACTTTTTATTCTTTTCTTATTTTTAGGTTAATTGCTGCATTAATTGTCATTTAATTAAAATGGATGCTCATTTCCATTGCTTACCTACTCAGAGCTAATATGTGATAAAGGCAACGTCCATTATTACAAATCTAAGGAGATCAAGCGAGAGGATAAATATAGCTTTCTCGACTTTTTAAGTTACTGTAATTTTTATAGCCGAGTGAAATTGGCTGTTCTGAGACTGGAGGTAGCTTTAATGAATTTTAAGCAGCTTTGCTCCCTTTTTTTCAACTAATGAAAACTTTTCCCCACTACTTTCACAAGTTGAAATCTTTTTTCTCCCGTTATTTTTAGATTGCAATCTTTAAAAAGACTATGATAGATACCTTTATAAATGGAAGTTAAAAGAGATAGCCTGCTTTCTGTATAATAAGATAGTGAAGCCAAAGAATAGCAGAAGGTGGTAGTTTACAAACTACCTTTCCTGCTATTTTTTAAAATTGAGGCCTTCCTGCACACCTGCCATAGAATTTCTTTTTCTAAAGGAAATTCTGTTTCACAAAATATGCTCCAGTCTAAACCAAACCCTAACAGAATCCCATATTGAGAGTTTCACATTGTCTCATCAAATTTGCAGGCAAAGTTTTCCACAGATGACCTATTCTTACTAATTTTGTTGAAGAACTCAAGTTTACTTAATAATAAATTCATGTCCAGCTCAGTTCCTAGTGAGTTCAGGGATTTCCATGTCATTTTTTTCAGTAATCATTCCAAAATAGCTTGCTGCTAATTTCTTTCACATTCTTTTTTTCTCCTGACTTCCCAGTCTAGCCTGTAGTTCTATTATTTCCTGGTGTCTCCTGTTCATGTACAAACCAGGTCTGTCTCGACTTATCATTCTGAAATCAGTCCATCAACACATTTTTAGGAACCTATTCAATTTTGCCATATTAAAGCCTGGCAAAATAAACTGATGAGTAGTTTTTCAGAAATCAGCATATAAGAGTCAAAAACCTTTACAAGGAAGGGAAAGAGAGATGTGGAATGTGTGAATGAGTGTTTATGAACATACTGATATGTATAACAACAGGGTAAAAAATAAATCTGTTGTCAGAGCTCCTGATGTAGGAAAGGATAAAAACAACTTCCTAAATCATAAAAACACATACTGTATGATGGGCCTGTGTAGTTTTTCCACCCAAAGACTTATAAACAGGGCTTTTTTTCTCATAGAATGCTCAGAACGGAGTTCCGGCACCTTTTTTGGATAGAACCTTGTAGGGTAGGCAAGGCAAGTTGTATGACGTGTGTGAGTTCCGGCACCTTTTTCTTTTACAAAAAAAGCACTGCTTATAAATATATATTTTTATATGCTATTGTTACTTACAAAGTTTGTACATTGCTGAAAACTTGTAATTATTTATTGCACAATGACATGCAAGTTTATTCTGAAGAAACTTTAATGGGGAAGTGTAATGCATAGGATTGCAGCCAAATAATTAAAAAAAACTTACATGACATTCTCTGCAGTTCTTGATTATAATCTTCTGACCTTCTGCCAACACTTTATCTCCATAGATGCATTTTGCTAAAAAAAACAACAAATCAGACATTACTATTTAGTCCTAAGAGTATATAAATTATACACTTTAATAGAAACAATATTGGTTAAGTAAATATGATGTCATCACTTTGCTTTCAGTAGCAGTCAGTGTTAATTGCTCTCATTTATTTTGACTGCAATAGTAAATTCATTACAAACACTATTATTTTGAAACATTTTACCACTCACAATGACAAAATAGCTACTTAGTGGCCTGAAGTAAAAGAAGATCTGGAACAGATATTGAATTCGATTCATTAACAGAATTGCTCATGGCAGTGACATTCTGGAGGATCAAGTACATTTGTGTTAAAAATGCTCATATGAAAGAATTAAATAGAATGTGAAAAATGGGCCATCATGCAGAAATAACTAAGCAGAATGCTGAGCAATGAGTCCTAATATATGGATTAGATTAGCCCCATATACTAAAGGAGAAACTTCAGAACTATTTGCAGTTAAACAGAAGCAACTTCCATAGACATAGCCATCAGACCTGTGTCAGCCACTACCAGAAAAACAAAGTTATATATGGATGTATGGAGTATCCAAAAAGAGAGCCTACCATTTAATATTTAATATGTTATTGTTATGTATATGTAGGGGTGTGGGTCTATATATATGTTGTATATAGTATGCTTTAGGTGTGTGTCATGTATGTGTGTCAGGACCCACCCCAAACCACAAAACTCTTGGAGTCA
The DNA here is from genome assembly GCF_964194415.1 of Vipera berus. NCBI lineage: Eukaryota > Metazoa > Chordata > Lepidosauria > Squamata > Viperidae > Vipera > Vipera berus. The sequence continues at coordinate 89,195,286 of NC_138202.1, read as the reverse complement.
GTTCTATCCACATATGCTCCTCCTTCCTCGGGAGATGGCAGAATCCGTATGGGGGGGAATAATGTTTTAAACATACATTTATGAATGTGATATAAATGGATTCTGACATCGTGTTTCACTTTGAGAGTGGGAAACTAAATTTCATTTTTGATGTGTGCTGTTATGCCCACAGTAAAAAATGACAATAAAGATTATCTTATTTTATCTTTACTTACATATAAACAGTAAGTCTTTAAATTCCTCCCTGGGCAGGGGAAAAATTCTACCAATTTCAGCAAGGATGACTGCCAAGTAAGTAGGTTCAGCATTATCTGCCAAATGTGTCACTTTTTGAAAATGAGTAATTGAAATAAGTTATCTAAACTTGATTTTTATAGGCTGCTGGTTGCAAAAATATCCATTATTTATAACCTTTTAGGATACAGTTCTGCTTTATGTGCAGGCCTCTAATTCCAGGTATCTGTTAACAGGAGGATCTTTTAAGGCAGGGGTTCCCCAACCTGTGAGCCAAGGGCTGTGGGACAGGCTGGCCAGTGCGTGTGGGCTGTGCATGCACACCCCCTCACCTGTGCTAGCACCACAGCCACAGGGCGCAAAAAACAGGCTGCTGCTGGGCCTCGGGACATGAAAATGGGCTGCCACTGTGCTTGGGATTCAAAAATGGGCTGCTGCCACATCACGGGGCACAAAAATGGGCCGCTGCTATGCTGCAAGGCACAAAAATGGATGCCATTGTACCACAGAGTGCGGATATGGGCCACCGGCGCACTATGGGATGCAAAAACAGGGTGCCACCACACCATGGGGCATAAAAATGGGCCACCGCCATGCTGCAAGATGCAAAAAAGGCTGCCGCCACACCACAGGGTGCAGAAACAAGGTGCTGCACCATGCAAGAATGGGGCAAGGATAGTGAGTATCATGTGGGCACTAGCCCTGCCCCATTTGCACCACATGCAAGCTTGCCACCCCATGCGCACAAGAGTACACACATACATGTAAAATGCTTCTCCCTCCCTTTTCCTCCTGTCCGCTAACTGATGAAGGTTGGTGATCTCTGTTTTAAGGGATACTTTAAGAAACTGTAATTGTCAATTATGCATGACATAGCTAGAATGTCTAAAGAAGCCTTTGGGCAAAACCAGCTTATTAGACAGTTGTAGAGATAGTTATAATTTGTTCATGATCTATATCCATGCTCTAGAAGATGCAACTTCTTTAACTACGTTTCTGAACCATGCATCCTGTTTTATTGCTAGATTTCTTTCTTGCTTGATTCTTATTCTTTCAAAGACATCCAAAATGGAATGTAGATCTTCAATATTATACAGAGATATTGACCTATACTTGTTGCTTTCCCCTGCACTGGTATCTTATATGCAGGAGTGTCTGCAATGTGTGGTAAAAAAAAATAAAGATGGCAACTGTGATGGTATAATCGAAGCTGTTCATATTTTTTAAAAAATGATTGCATCATCATGGTCATTTTCTTGACTATTTTGACCATACCCCTGCATACCTATATAAATTATATATTGTGCTGGGCGAGGCCAGGAAAGAATGTTTTCTGTTGCAAGTTCTAAGTTGATGGAAATGTGTTGATACTTGAGGCAGAAATATATGAAAGAAATGTGACCAGATCACACAAGTGAGGCCACCCTTGAAATATTGCATCCAGTTCTGGTCTCCACAATATAAAAAGACTGCAGAGAAGAGCAACAAAGAAGGTAAGAGGTCTGGAGGCTAAATCATACAATGAATAGTTAAGGGAACTAGGTTTGTCTAGCCTAACAAACATAAGCAGTGGTGGGATTCAAATATGTGAACATCATCTCTGTGTGGATGCCGCTTCTGGAAGTCCATTCTGGGCCGGGGCAACAAAAAATTAGCTACTGTTTCTGCTGAAGTGGTGCGAACCAGTTGAATCCCACCACTGAACATAAGGATTCGAGGTGACATTATAGCAGTATTTGAGGGGCAGTCACAGAAACAAGGGAGATGACTTATTCTCCAAAGCACCTGACTGCAGGACAAGAAGCAATGGTGGAAGATTGTTAAAGAGAGACGTAACTTAGAAATAAGGAGAAATTTCCTGACAGCGAAAGCAATTAAGCAATGAAACAGCATGTTTCCCAGTGTTGTGGATGCCCCATTGCTGGAGATTTTCAAGAAAAGATTGGGCATTCATTTGTCCAGGATGGTGTAAGGACCCCTGCCTTTGGCAGAGAATTGGACTAAAAGACCTTCAACGTCCCTTCCAGCCCCATGATTCTAAAACTAATTCAAAGGACGAAAAGTGGTTTAGACATATTTACTTAAAATGTGCCATGTCCTGAATCAATAATACAAGATAAAGTGATGCCTCACAGCAATGTGCTACAAGTCCCCCATTCAAGCCTTTATATATTATTAAATTTATTTATTAAATTTATGTGCTGCCCATCTCAACATTGAAGCAACTCTGGGTGGCTTCTTCACACAATTTCAACATTAAATGTTACACTAAGCATATATATAAATAAAATTCCACTTCCAATAGCAATATTAAGTAACCTCATTTCTCAAATAATTTTATAGCCTTCCTTTTTGATAAATTGCAAGGGGAAAAGAAAGGATTTGAACTTAGATTTTGTTTAGTTATATTTTCAGCAGTGTGTGTGTGTGTGTGTGTGTGTGTAAACACAAACACACTTTTCTACATTTTTACAATCATGTAAATCAACCAAGTACTGATTTGAATTTGAGACTGAAGCATAATATAAATTGATTCAAACATCTGAATTCACAGCAGAAAGATCAGATTCAAATTAAGCTGGTAAAAGATTTTATCATGGGCTTTAATGGAAAAAGATCAATATGCTTGTAGCTACATTTGTTTTGTTTTTTTCAGGAATGGATGAAAGTAGTAACGAAAATCACAATATTAGGAGCAGAATAAAATAAAAAAGAGATTAGCCCAGCAAATACTTAACTGGATACCATCAAAGGTTCTATACAATTCATTCTGAAACATTTCCCCTGCACTTCTTCTAAAACAGAGATTGTAGACATGAAGAAAGCTAACACAGCAACCTCCCACTTGGCTAAATAGAAAATGTGCTTACTAATGTAAAATTTATCTGACACCCATTGAAAAATAAACATTTTCAAAAGTTCTTTAAAAGGTATGTTCTCAGAATGTGCTGATTGCTTGCTTTTTCGAACTGGTAAGTTTGTTGCCATGGATCATTGTTTTTTCTGTATTTTTTAAAAAGAAGTCTGGTTTGTGTAACACAATGGTATAAAGAAGCAATTTACATTATGCAAACTAGTCTCTCAAAAAGCATCCTCACATAATTAGTTGATGTTGTTATTGTTCAGTCACTAAGTCCTTTCTGACTCTGCGACCCCATGGACCATAGCACGCCAGCCCCCCTGTCTTCCATTGTCTCCCACAGTTTGCCCAAATTCATGTTCATTGTGTTGATGACACTGTCTAACAATCACATTCTCTACACACCCTTCTCTGTTTGCCTTCAGTCTTTCCCAAGGTTCTTTTCCAATGAGTCATCTCTTCTAATTTGGTGACCAGGTTATTTGAGCTTCCTTGAAAATAGACCGATTCATAATTAAGACTCACTCAAAACAAATAAGCAGCAGAAAGAAACAAAAGGAGAGCATATGATAAGAAGGCATGGACTTGAAAACAATAAAAGATAAAAAATAGTAGACAGAATTAATCTGAGGGACTCTATCCCACTCATTTTTTCCTTCCTTCCAAATGAACCTGTCTAAACCTATTCTACTAGGAGAATAGTGCACAGGCAAAAAAAGAACAGGCAGAGTTTTCATAGGTAATACAACTCATGTCAGTCTGACAAACCCTTTCATGCAACTCATCTGCTCCTCACATTAGTTATATGAGGAAGCCATCTTTAACCATTTTTAACTTTAATTTTTAACTTATTTTAATTTTAATTTATTCTACAGGGGCCATTAATTTATTTTTCTTTTAACTTCTGTATTATTGTATTTTATTGTTGTTAGCTGCACTGAGTCCTTCGGGAGATAGGGTGGCATATAAGTCCCAATAATAAAATAAATAAATAAAATAAATCTTTAAAACTCTCCAAGTCTCTCTCCAGTCTTCTAATCTCTTTGAGCCAGTTTGAAGGTACCTTAGACATCATGCATTCATTCAAAGGTTCAATTTGAAGGTGTGATTCTTGCCTTCAAGTCAAATCATCCTTCCCTAACATAAAAGAGAAAGGCATTGCTTGAGCGTTTACTCTATTTGCATAATTTAAATTGTGTGAATGTATCTGAGAATTCATTTCATGAAGTAATAGGACTGCAAAGAAACAAACAAAAAGAACACCTAAAAACTTACAAATCCTATGCTGCCATTGTTTTAACTCCCATTATAAGAACAAGTGTATATTTTAAAAACTAATATGCCTAATCCTCACCTTACCCCCATCTGACATCACCAAATCAAATGATACTAATTTGTGCAACCTTCAGAACATTACAAAACTACAATATACAAATAGCACAAATGAGATAATGCTAAAACAACCTGTACAACAACTATAGATTTAAAGCAACATCCTGGAATAGGACTCAATATACTATATTCATTGATCATAATTTAAAACAAGTGTTAACCTAGAAGTGTCAGATAAATAAGAATAGGATATAGCAATCTGACCCTTCACTAGTCCATTAATCAAATAAAAACATCCCTGAAACTTTTTTAAAGACCACCACATTTTCTCAGGGATGAAAAGAGCTGATTCTAGAGCAGTGAGGCCAAGTCTCTAAAGGCTTGGAACTTGACATCATGATCCTGGAGCCAAGGACCAAACAAAGCTCTATTCAGAGAAATGTAAAGAACAGTTTGTCCACAGAAATAAGTGGAGAGTGATACTGTGGAGAGTTGTAAACACGAACACTAGCAATAGACTAGGAAAAGGAGCCAATGAAAAACTCTATGTTATAGTAAAACTTGAAAATAACATAGAACAGTTTCTCAAACCTTAGCAGCTGTAAACTGTGTGGACTTCAAATCCCATAATTCCCTAGTTAGCATGCTGGCTAGGGAATTGTGGGAGTTGAAGTCCACCCAACTTACAGCTTTCAAGGTTGAGAAACACTGACATACAGTAGAAAATTCTGAACAGCCAAACAGCACTACTCTTGACTCAGATCAAGGGCATAGAGAGGAACCAGGAACACCTAACAGAAGATTATAAAATAATATGAGACACCCAAGACATGAATCAACAATGTTACAGATCCTAGAAGTATTCATCAAGTGAACATTAGGAATGCAAATTACAAAATCATTAAATAGGCAGAGATCCAGCTGATCCTCAATCAAGTCTCCAAGGCTACAGGAAGAGGAAACTGAGGCACTCCAGGTGTCTTGAAGAAAAATTGGGAGAAGACTCTGCAAAGAATAAAAAAATGCATGCGACCTGAAACATGACAATTCAGCTTAAAGTGGTAGGAGAACTTCCAAAAGGAAATGCTAGTAAGGCCTTCTACCATTGGTGAATATGCTTTGCTATGAAGAGCCACAAAAAACACAGATGTGAATATCATTAGAATAACAATGATACTGAACATCCTGGGCATGAATCAGGACATCTATGGGTGGAATAAAAAAAACTCCCTTTTTATAACCCTGTAATCCCTTAATTCAGGGTAGAGTTGGGGTGACTAGATGCAGCTGAGCATTTACTGGCAGGATGCCCTTCCTGACACACAGAGTTTGCAGCAGATTTGTGTATGTGTGTGTACCCTAAGGGAGAAACATCAGCCACTACCTAGGATTGAACACTCAATCTTCCAAGTGGGAGGCAAGAGTCTTTACCATTGGGCTACCACACCGCTCATCTATAAAAAATAAAATATATCCTTATGATAGGATATTGCTGGAACTGAATTTAACTATGCAGTTCTACAAAAGAATGAGAAGATAAAGGGATTTACACCAATCACGTGCATTGCCTCTGATGTCCAAGGACCATAAACTAAACAATAGAATGTCTAGAGAATGAATGAAAGGAAGTGACTTCTCAGTTGACCAGTCTGCTCCAAATCATGATTGATATAGATCAAAGAGGCCATTACAAGACAAATAGAGACTCAGTTGTGAGAGGACAATTCTGTCACAAGGGATAAAAGAAACAAAGAAACAAGCTAGTGTAATTTGAGCACAAAGAAGAATCCAAAGAGAATTTCTTCAGCAAGGGATGAATAGAGGATTTTTTTAAAAAACCACCCAGTAATTAAACAATGTTTCATGAATTGGTAATACAGGGCAGCAAAAGGGGTCAAAAATAATAAAGAAAGGAGGAGAAGTAATCAATAGGGAAGAAGTACAATTATCAAATGTCATCTTCCAAGATAGGAGTAAATTCAGTGGTAGGATTCAAATATGTGAACAACCAGTTGGATGCCGCTTCCAGAAGTCCATTCTGGACCTGGGCAACAAAAAATTAGCTACCGGTTCTGCCGAACTGGTGCGAAGTGGCTGAATCCCACCACTGAGGAAATTCCAATGTTGTACACAAGAAGAAAAAGATAGAGGGGGAGGGGGAAAACAAGAAGAAAAGAGAACTACAGATTTTATAGGAAATGTTCATCTTCTCCTTAATTACCTCTGTTGAATTCTTAAAGGCTCCCCATATACTCTCTACAATTGCTAAGGCTTATATCACAGCATGCTTGCAGCAAAAAGCAATATTCTGTAAGATCTCCATTTTCATCATCACCTGCTTTACAACCTCAGTTTATCTCATATGATTGGATCTTTTAAAAATGCATTGCAAAATATATACTACCATCCTGTGTACTATCCGGGCACAATATACTACCCAAAATATTGTTTTGTTTTTTCATTCTATTTGGAAATACAACTGATAATTACTCAACTGGTCTATGTAATTATAGGAACTAGAAGAAATACAGTGCCAGATGTTTAACAATGAGAAACATAAATCCATGCTACACAAAATGAATAGGACAGCCAATGGGAATCTGCCTGACTTGTGCCCATTCAGGATAGCTAGCTGCTGAGCGCATATAGAACCAGCAGCAGATGTTCTATCAAAGTATATACTGTATAATGTGATGGCAATAAATATCTATATGTTAAGATAATGCATTTATTGCATATGTATCACAAATCTCCAACCCCAAATACATAAGATTCAAGGTTGTTAATCTGATGTATATGTAGAAGAGGTAAGTATGTTCATTTTCTAATATGAGAGTTTATATTCCAGAGTTCAGAACAAACCAGAAAGAAACCCTGTAAAAAGTCAGATTGTGCTGCAAAGAAATCCATCTATAGAGGACTATCACAATGACTAGCACTATGTGCACAAAATAACATTTCTGTTGGAAAAAATTGGTTTTGATTTAGGGAGTTGTGTGAACCAATTACAATTATGTAAACCTACTCAGTTCTGGTTCATTCAATAAACTACAATTAAAACAAGCAATGATTTTGGTTTGTTCTGTGATACTAGTCATTAAGTGGAGTTCTATTTTCCTATCAGTTTTCACTACAAGTCACAAAGCATATTTTTCTTTTATGCTTTCTGCTACATTAACAATCTAAATATAATATCTATCAATGTAGAAGATAGCACTTTAGTGTCTCTTGCTGAGATTATAGAAATTATCCTGCAAACTCTTCTATTATTAGATTCTCTCAAGGAGTAAATAATTTTTTTGTTGAATAGGAGAGCTCTGCAGGAGAGGAAATATACCATGAGTTCAGGATACAGACACTTAACCATTGTTTAGAAACCTTAAAAAATTACCAGGCTATTTAAAATTCTATAAATTATAAACTATTACAGCAAATCATGAGATTTCCTAAAATTAGCTGCTCAAGATAGTTCTTGAGAAATGTAGACTTATTGAGATTCATTGGTCTAAACTTTCAGAGGAGAATGACAGAACTTGATTCCACTGGAATTATCTGGAACTGAATTTAAAATTGTACAAAGAGTAATGGTATATTCTGCTTCTTTGTAAGTATTATTGTTTATCTTGGATAATGATTTTGGAAAAATGAATTATTAAGCTCCTTTACCTCCTTCTTGGGATGTCTATAATAAATATGTAGTATAAGATTATTCTCCAACTGTTTGATTTATTTCTGGTATTCATTTACAATTTGATGTCACTAACTATCTACAGTTTCTGAAAAGAAACAGGGACACCTCAACATACAAAACTTTCTCTGGCATATTCTGTTTTTTATGTAAACATACTAAAATATACTTTTTCATGTAAGCTTGTGTAATATAGTCTTTCTTATGCAGTTAACTATAATATATGGCATTTTAAAGATATCATCTTACCATCTGGCAAGTCAGTATAGAACATACCTTAAATATATGATTACAAAAGCAGAACACAGGTTGTTTTCAGGTTGGTGTTACCAGATCATAAGAATTTACCCTAAAGTCCCTAAATTAATATTTCTAGCCTATATTAATCAGGCTACAAATTGGGGGACCGTAAGTTTGAATCCCACCTTAGTTTCCCATATATAGTGGAACCTCGGTATTCATCGTTAATTGGTTCCTATAGGAATGATGAGTACAAAAATGATGAGTACCAAACTTTTTTTCCCCATGAAGGAATGATGTAATGAGTCACAAGGCAGCTGACACAAACAAGCGTGGCTGGTGTCAATAAGTCTGGTTTGGTGTCAACAAGTGGTTGGTGGTCACAAGCTGAGGTGCTGATTACCAAACAACTGATGAGTACCAGGACAAAATTTTCATGTCAGAATGGGTCAGGTATCAGGTTTGATGAGTTTCAAAGCAGTTGAGTACCAAGATTCAACTGTATATAAGAGTGGAGGGAGGGAGATTTATACACATATATACTGTACATATACATGCATGCATACAATTTTAGAACAGAAAGAGGAGAGATCTGTACTTACATTTGCATATTTTGCAACACTGGCCAGTTATATGGACTGGAAGGCCATCAGAAGAACAATTCAATAGTGGACAGGCCATTCGTCGGCATTCCACCACTCCATTCTAAACCGAGAGCAGATAAAGGCAATAGTGAATGAATGAAATGTTATAATTAGTAGAACCTCAGTAGCATTAGATGTCATTCTTCAGCATGCAGAATCTTATCTAACCCCTACCACTATGAACAACTACTAGATTTCTGGGGGGGGAATCTTTCTTTTATCCCACACCCCCAATCCCAGCAATTGCCTAAGTATGGCAACACATAAATAACGCCTTTCACATTCTGTCAATCATCTTCAACATTTTAATGAAAACGTTTCTATTTTCTAGAGCAAACAAGACCTTTTTTCTGATACTTATCAAATAATTTCAACCAGGAAAGGTTTTCATACTAATTCAGTTCCTCTGCTATTCAAAATGATAAATACTAGAAACAGAATATATATATTGCTGCCATCTCCGTTCCAACTTAAGCATAATATTAATGTTTATTTTTCCTGTTATCACAAAGATGCCATTTAACTCTGCACTGAAAGCTCTGAAATGTACAGGTAGGTCACAATTAAGTTGAGTATAATATAAGTAGTTCTTAACTTGTGATCATAATTGACCCCAGAATTACAATAATAAATTATTTCATTTGTAAATCAAGGCATCATATATACATGGCCAGACTCATTTTTTTGCAGTGCAAACACTGCATTCATTAAGTGAATGCCACAGTCATTAAGCACACACAAGTATTGTTAAATGAATCCATTTTCCTCAATAGCTAGAACCTGGAATTACAGTAAATACTAAAAGCTGGCAAAAAATATTGCAAACCACTGCCTTGTGATTATGAGAAGCTGCAAATGGCCATAAAGTTGAGCTGGTTGCCAAGTGCCCAAAATGTGATCACTTGACTATATATCTTGGGGTGGGGTGGGGAGCTGTTTTAACATTGAAAATGGATTATTAGTAGCTCTGAGGAGGTCGATTGTAACTTTGGATGGTTGTTAAGCATCATAAGTTGAGGTCTACCTGTAATGTGATATTATATTCCATTTAATACAAATTGTAAATTGGTACCAGGTTGCATTTAATGCAACCCAAAAATTCTGTTATCGTGAGGCTAGCAAAAATTTTAATAAGAAGAGGCTCCTTAATACATTAGAGCAAAAAATTGATGTCATTGAATGACATGAACATGGTTATAGCAACACTAAAATAGGATGAGATGTTGGAATGTGTGGATCTACAGCATATAGATATATTGCTTTAAGTTTAAATTATACGTATTTTTTATCCTTTACTGTAATCTTTCATTGCTATGCACATAGAAATTTATGTTTAAAAATTTTCATTGCCTACTTCCATTGGGTGGAACCAATCACCCAATATAACTTTAAATAATATGAATTCAAATAATGCAATCATTTTGTAAGATTCATTAACCATGCCAATCAAGACCTACAGTATACATATTACTGTTTGTGAAGGTTACTACAAAATTTGTATGATCTACCCAAGAACCAATATCAAATTGTAATAATTTGCTTTATCCTCATATATAAGTTAGAAGTGTCTTACTTTACATGTGCAATTTCTGCAGTGATCATCTTCTACCCATGAATCTTTGTCTCGGTAGATGACTCCATTTACTTGGCAAGTCTTCTCGCAGTGACAGTTTTCCAACTGACTAAGTCTCATTTCTGCATAATTTAGCTATAAAAGAAAGTTACTTGATTTGATTTCTGGAACATATGTAAACCGCTGAAGTAATAAATTTTACAATAAGGAGGCGGAGAATAGCAACTGGCTAAGAGGTAAATTTACAATCGAAATAATACAAACAAAGCACTAATTATGATTGAGAGTGGAACAGAATAACATTTACAAATGTCTCATATAAGGAGGTCATCACTATATAATACAAACCAAACATAATTATTCAATTAATTTATTTAAATGTTACTTGTTTATTCATAAAAAAGCCAGAAAAAGCAAGAGTTTCCAGATATTCAATGGATATGAGAAGACCTTTTCAAAATCATAGTTCGACAAAGAAGGCATCTCACACTCGAGGACAAATTGAGTCTCTTTCCCCACCCAGCCCTAATTTACAACATCCCCGTTAATCTGGAATGTTCTGAACAGTCTTGTATCCAGATCTTCTGTTTCTTGAACTCCTTCAATTGAAAATACTGAGATTCTGCTTGAATAGTTCCCCCTAGATACCAAATAACTCCACAGCCTACTGCATAAGTAGTGTGCCATATCCATAGGACAAGTTTCTGACAAATAATCAAAATATATTCTTGGCTGAGAAACAAGGGACTATGATTTCTGGTTATTTCAGAATTGCACAAACAAATATCAGTGCAGTTAGGAACAGTTGGATTGCAATTACAAAGATACAGGTGTCTGGAAGTAGGCACTTATATCTACCATCTGATCAGCTCATACAAAGCCCTATTCTGAGCATTCTCAAAAAAAAAACACATGCTATTGCAGGCCATAGTGAAAGCAATTGCTCTTAATTTCTCTTCCTTCTCTTGCCTGCCTTGAAGAGAAGAGAATGTTGCTTCCTGTGCTGCTTGTTAATACAAATTGCTGAAAGCCAGTTTCACTGACAAGCTGCACAAATTTTCTCTAAAAGAAAAGCTTTAACGTGCAGTAGGAGAAAATACTTCTTTGGGAATTAAGAGCCGATTCAATGCAGCCACAAAACCCTGGGAAAAGACTTTTTAAAAAAAAATCAAAAAAATGTGCTTCGTATCTGCTCCCAATTCCAAAGGATTTGAAGGATTTGCAGAGCTGTGTGTACTGCCATTAATGTAAAGCACATGTACCTGTTTCACCATTATCAATATGTGTAGAGACTGACCCATTCAGAACAGGCTTTGTAATTATTTTTTTAAAAAAACAGTATTCACACTCACCCACATTCACACCTGTACTACTATTAGTTTAGCCAACAGTTGTAATTACTTGGTGTTACAAAGTTAATGATGACATTAAACTTTTTTAAAAAAGAAAGAAAGAAAAGCTAAAAATAACATTATATACATATGTATTTGTGAATGTCTATGTATGTGTGTATGTATACTGCTCAAAAAAATAAAGGGAACACTTAAACAACACAATGTACTGTATTTAATAGTAGGATGTCTTATCTTGTGTTCCCTTTATTTTTTTGAGCAGTATATGTATGCACATACCTATACACACACATATACTCAGGGCTTTTTTTCTCATTGAACGCTCAGAACGGAGTTCCGGCATCTTTTTTGGATGGAACCTTGTAGGGTAGGCAAGGCGGTTGTATAACATGTGTGAGTTCCGGCACCTTTTTCTTTTACAAAAAAAGCACTGCATATACTTATATAAATAAAAGAAGAATATCCAGCATTAATAAAAATTCCAGGTATCCAAGCTAGACAGCTCAGTTTTATTTCACTGAGATAAAAAAATCACTGCAAATTCAAAGGAAGTCAGAAACAATTTGGCCCAATCTGCTAACCGATACAAAATTGTACATTGTATGGCAATCATCTCTGCTTAGGACCCTTTTGATTACTGAGATGCAGTATAAAGAATCTAGAACTCTATATTGATTATACATTTAATATTTTGATATAAATTATGTCAGATGTAATTCTCAAATAGCCAACAGAATTATTTACTTAAACTGCAGGAGAAAGATCCATTAAGATTGTATATTGCACTTTGTATGTACTCACATAATTTTCTATTTTAAGCCATGCTATGGTAATATGTCCTATTTTCACTCAGTTGCACAAGATTTATAAAAATATCTTCTAAAGCTTTTGTATATGTTTCAAATCTAGATAATGTAAAGCACAGAAGAACGGAAAAACCAGAAAATAATATTCTGATTATAGTTTTCGTATCTCAATTGTAGAGCCTTATTTGGAATTGGGCAGCTTCTATTCTGAATCAGACCTAATGCAAACACAAATCATATCTAATTTATGGAGGAAAATGCATCATTTACAATAGGGATTTGCAATAATTATCAAGTGATGTGAAAAATGCAATCCTTTATTGAAGTGCTACTTTCTTGAATTTTACATTTCTCTGCAGCTCTCACAAAAAGATATATTTTTATGAAATAGTATAAGAGTATGGAATGTATAAGGGTGTGGTCTATTATCTTCGTCCAGGAGTTTTTTCACCTTTTTCAGTCCAGCTTCCCATGACCTGGAATTTGTTCACCAGGTCCAGAGCTGTTTCTCTTCTAGGCGCAGATATAGTCAACCTGGGACGCCCTCTATTTAGGCACATCTTATATTTCCAGATTAAGGAAGATAGAATCAATATGTGTTTATTAAATGATGGGATGTTTATAGTTTTGTTGTTCATTTTTTTAAAAAAAAACAACAACGATCTGATTCTTCTAAACCCATAAGTGATTCGAGTTCATCATTAGAATGGGTACCTGTCACTTTTTAAATATCCCTTGAGTTCAAAAAATTATTTTATGCTTCAAAAGTTATTTTTCTTTGATAAACCAATAACATTTTTCAGCAATTACTATCAAAACAGTTCTGCATTTACTTTTATTAAAATATTGTATATATTCATAATTAAGCAATGTTGCTTCAGAATGTTTACCTTAAAATATGGACTAATTTAAAATATAATGCATTGTTAGTTATTATTAGGCACTTTAAATGGCTTCTAAAAGTTTAGCAAGGCCATCTGGCTATCCTTCCAGAAAGCATTGTGTCTTTGATGGAATACTTAGCATTATTTATTGCCATTTATTAGATTCTATACTGTGATGTTAAAAACCAAATTTATGACGAGAGAAGCAAATGAGAAGTCTCATTTCTATTTAAAGGTTATGAAAAGAGTATTAAGGAATATATACAGTGGTGGGATTCAGCCGGTTTGCACCACTTCAGCAGAACTGGTAGCTAATTTTTGGTTGCCCAGAACCAGAATAGACTTCCGGAAGCAGCATCCACACAGAGAACCAGTTGTTCACATATTTGAATCCCACTACTGAATATATACAACACACACACACACACACACACACACACACATTTTTCTTCTCTGTTCTTAGTGCTCCACCCAATTCAGAATTAATATGGGTGGGAGAACACAAAGCATGACTCACAGCCACTAGCTAATAGTGTGGGGAGGGAAGCATCAACATCAGCAATGGTAGAACATCCAATGGAAGCCTTGCCCCTTTGAAACATGCACAAAATGGACAGGACTTCCATTGTGATTCCCTGTTTTTCATGTTGCTGACTTTGACAAGTTCCACAGGGACTGCTGAAACAAAAGTAAATCATGAATTGGGTATTCATTAATAAAAATAGAGACAAATGTTCCATTTGCTAAATTAAAATTATTAATTAAAAATTAAATGATATATGTATATTGCAAATGTCAGAAGAAGCATTAAGGGAAATAAGGAACATGGATTTAAAAGAATACTCCCTTTGTATGGATACAAGTAAACTTCAGAATGGTAATAAAGTATTCACTAATCATAAAAACAATAAATAGCACTTAGCACTTAGAATTATATACCACTTCACAGTGCTTTAGAGCCGTCTCTAAGCAGTTTACAGAGTCAGCTGCCAACAATCTGGGTCCTCATTTTACCAACCTCAGAAGGATGGAAGGCTGAGTCAACCTTCAGAATCGAACCTTCAGGCAGCCTCAGGCAGTAGAATTAGCCTGCAGTACTGCATTCCAACCACTGTGCCACCATGGCTCTTTAATTGCAACAAATGACAAGCCACTCACTTAGGACTGACTCCGCATATATTAAATCCACTAGAATGCTTCAGAATTGTCTTATTTCTTTCAGTTACATGAGAAGAAATCTAATATTTTTCTTTTTCCAAACAAACCTGTTCAAAGCATGCTGTAAAAATAGGGCATGCTTAAATGAAGATGGAGCATCAATAAACAGTCTAAAGAAAAAAAATGAACACTGAAACAAGATATATGTCAGTGAATTCATGCAGAATTTGCAGCCTGGTATATTTTTCATTCAAAGCTTTTATTTAAAACAAAAAGGACAAGAAGTTTAAAATTTTAATTCCACTGTTTTCAGTTGGAAACAACACTACAAGTCTGCACATGTTTATTCAGAAATACTCTGTGTGCGTATGTTCAATGGGTTAGTCTCAGATAATAGATTTTTTTTATGGAAATCAGCAGGATTTGTAACATTTTTTTATAACCATAGCAATCATTTCTCTGTTTTACCATACATAAATGTTGACAATTCTGGTAGACTCATCCTACCAATCCTGGTCTAGAATGAGACACAGGTTTGCCTGCAAAATAGCACAATTCCATACAATTAACATTTTCCATTGCAATAAAAAACAAATTCCTTGTTCTCTGTAGACCCACAGTCTATTCCAGGGGTGTCAAACTCAATTTCATTGAGGGCCACATCAGCATTGCGGTTACCCTCAGGGGGCCGGGTGGGTATGGCCAGGGTGGGCGTGGTCTACTGGGTGGGTGTGGCTAGAGTGCGTATGGCCTATTGGGTGAGCATGGCCAGGTCTACATCGTTTGCATCAAGGGTGCCTATGGGGGCCTGGGCAGGAGTGGGACAAATCTGGGGGTCTCTGGCAGAAGGAGGGTCTCTGGGCCAGGGCCAAGGCAGTGGGGGCCATTCCCTCACTGTTTCCAGGATGGATTCGCGGGCCACATGAAACCACTTCACGGGCCGGATCTGGCCCCTGGGCCTTGTGTTTGACATGTCTGGTCTATTCAAAGCATTATGAAATGCACATGGAGTATACAGAACAACGGATGGCAAAGCCAGCTATCGGTTCCACCCATTTTTGCTCTTTCTCTTTGCTTCCATCTTCTTTCCCCTCCTCTTATACAACAGACAGGATATGGACAGAACATACTTGCCAGAGTATTGAATACTTGTTTGCAGACAGTTTTATGACTTTGTCAGGTCCTGCAGATGTTTCATTACTAGATGACATCATCAGTACTTTGAACACTAGTGATGTTACCTAGTTTGGGTAATGAAACATCTGCAAAAAAACAACCAAGCTCAAAGATCGTGATGAATCCCTCGTTTCAACCCTGAGCTACAATTTTTCTCCTTTAGCAATTCTCAGGTTTCCCATCCATGATTTAACAAGTTCTTATAGTATGGGTTAAGTTGATATAAACCCATTGACAAAAAGTGTTGGGGGGGAAATACAGACATAGTGGTCTTCAGAGATGGAGGAAATGGCAACTTGGATTAAAAATTGTGAGTAATAGCCAGGTACCTACTTTTGCTGTCATTTTAGCCAGAAGCTCTTGTAAATCCATGATTCCTTGAACCAGGCTTAAGAAGTCACTGCAGGTAGGGCAGGCTCAATAAAAAGAAAGAATAAATACCATATTATTAAAAACCAAACTGAACAAAGAAATAAAACACAACATGTTTACCATTTAGAGGCCAAATAGATGATGATTGGAACATGGTAATTGTTACCAGACACCTTTACGATTTTGAAAGCCTGATCAAACTGCTTTATCTTTTTCTTAGTATCATGGTGAAACAACCTGTTGCTATGCAAGCCTATTGTCTTTCTCATTTGAATAGGTAACATTCACAGTTCACAATTTGTATTTTCCACTTATTGCCCTTCACTTGCCTAGAATGAATGAGAAGCAATCTGACATAAACCAGTAACATGACTTTGACTGCTGCTCCAAGCAATAATTGGCATTTTCATGCCTACCCAACCAGATATGAAGAAGCAAGCATAGCCTCTGGGTTAGTTTAGCTCTGGAAAGCTCCTGTTTTCATTCCAAAAGGGACTTGGAAGGGGGAAAACTTTGGGTGTACTTCTACTGCAAAATTGAATAATAAATGTAGAGTAATTATTGGATAACTATCAATTTGTATAAAGTAAACAGAATGGGCAAAGGGCTATAGTTGAATTGTAAAATTTATGCAATCAGTTTCTATAGTCATTTTATTTGCACTGTTAATTGAAAGTTAACCCATTTTAATTGCAAATTCTAATTTGCCATTGCTATTTTTGTCCTGTTGCTCAGAAATCAGATAGCAGAAGAAATGCAATTGAAATGGTTATAATTCTGAGGACCAGAAGAACTGACAAAATTACAGTATGGAGCCAAACATGAAAACTGCATATATCTCTTAAAGGACTTTAAGGTCTACATTACTTGAGATAATCTAGATGTGTGCTTTTAATGTTGAGATTTGTTGATATACACACAGATCTACATGCAAATAGACTAGGGTTCTAACTGAAAACATTTCTGCAATTAAATCTTAGAAGGAGTCTTTCTATATTAACCAGGAAGGATAAGCAAAGAATACCATTATTCATGATGATAGATAGATAGATAGATAGATAGATAGATAGATAGATAGATAGACAGACAGACAGACAGACAGACAGACAGACAGACAGACAGACAGACAGACAGACATCTCCTAACAAGATAAAATAAGGTATTCTGCTTCTACCTAAAGTTAGAATAGCAGATGTCATGCTTTTCTTGATAGCACGGATACTCTTGTCCTTTATTTATTCCTTAATTTAGGAAGTATTTTGTTAATAATAGTAACAGTCATAAAGATTCCCAATACTATAAATGGGCAATACCATAATTGCCATAGGGCAAAATTAATGGAGAGACAATCAACTATTATTAACATCTTATAAAAACTTGAGAATCACTGGTTACTAATGGTTGGATTTAAAAATTCGAAAACTTCCAAATGGAATTTTAATAGTAAATGACTTCCCTTTGTAAAAGTAAAGATTTGGCAATATCATACAAAAACACCCCAGGTATTTGTTATTTTAGAAACATAGAGTTACAAAATTAGAAGGCCTCATTTAGACTAGCAAGTCTAATTACTTGCTCAGTGCAGAAATCCAAATTAAAACATCTCCTAATAAATGACTACCAGCCTCTAGTTCAGACATGTCAAACTCGCGACATCACATGACGTCTTGCAACGTATCAGGACGGTTTTGCCATTGACACCCCTGCTCTAGTTGAACATATCTAGTGCATGGAAACCCATCACTTATTTAGATTCCTTTCCAAGATTCCCGATTACATTGATTGCATGTTTGTGAACAATGGGGATGTGATGGCTCAGTGGTTAAGATGCTGAGCTTGTCAACTGACAGCTGACCTGAGTGTTATGCAACAGGTGAACTCCCATTATTTGCCCTCTGCCCACCTATCAATTAGAAAGCATGAAAATGCAAGTACATAAATAAGTACCACTTTGGTGGGAAAGTAACAGTGTTCCATGTGCCTTGGCATATAGCCATGCTGACCACATGACCACAAAAGCATCCTCAGACAACGCTGGCACCTTCAGCTAAGAAAGAGAGATGGGCACCACCCCCTAGAGTCGGACACGACTGGACAGGGAAACCTTAACTATGAATAAACTGCATGATACAATCCCATGTAAGAGTATCCAAGTTCTCTTGCTTCTTAAGAATGCTGATAACTCTCCTGCCTAAAGGCATAAAAAAGGTAGCAATATGTGGGAAAAGAAAGAAAACAGTTGTTTAGGAACCTCTAATTCAGCTTTATGGGAAGTACAATTTATAAAACAAATATGTTTTTATATAAAATGCACATTATCATATAGGACTACTAAGTCTAGGAGCTATATTCTCCCATAGCCCCTTGTTATCTATATTCTGGAAAAAAACAGTGCTCTATTTCCTAAAAAAGAAAGCCGAAGGCAAAAAAAGATGGAAAAGAGGGACTAAGAATGAATTACAATCTATTTTAACAGTTTGGTGAAGGCTGGTTGCAGAAGGGCATAACACATGAATTCTCAAACTCCATGAAACAGCAATTTCCTAAAAACAAACTAATTTATGTGACACCCCTCCTCCCAGTGAATAAAATTGATGATTTCTTTGGAACTGGGGTGGGCCCTAAAGAACTATATCACTTCATAAAATATATGCAGTCTTCATCATATGTACTCTCTTGACTTGAACTGAAAGAATGCATATTAATTCCTCACGCATAATCTGGGATTAGCACATGCTTTAGCAACAATGAACAAAGTTTGCAAAACACACTACATTAAGCAATATAAATATAACTTAATGTGCTAAATATAAATTGCTACTTACTGCGATTCAGATTAGGACACTGAGTTATATATCCATTAGGCATAAAGATGACTTTCGCATCTTGAATGATACCCTTTGTAATAGAAGAGAAAGCTGATAATATGTAGCAACGTAATTAAAATGCACAAAATCTTTCACTACACATCTATTGTTAGGCTCTAGAAATTGACACAATTATAGTTTAATTTAAAATAATGAGCCATATTTTCATTTTTAAAAAAAACAAAAAATCACTTAACCTTATTCAGGCATCTTGGCAAATTTAAGCAAACTAATGATCTCAGAGACCAGGATGAAAATTTCTGACATCAGCAAGATCCTAAACGTCACAGAATAGAAACTCAGGGACCAGAGGCCCCATTGGAATGGAAGTGAGGAAGAAAGCTTTGTCTATGGAAATCTCTTGATACAAAGATAAAAAAAATTCTACTATCATCACTGCTACAATCCCAATATAGGGTGGGGGGGAAATAATGAGAAGCAGACCAATGGAAGATGTGGATGCTCAAATTCATAGCTTTAACACTCTCTGGACATGCCTGTTGAAAGTGAGAAGAAAAGTCACCCCACCAGGCATCTTCAGCCCTGGTTAATATGAAGCCTATGCCCACAATTCTCCTGTAATTCTGTTGACCTGGATGTGGATCCTATGAAATTCATCAGAGTTCTGAATAGATATGAATGCACTGTTAAAATAATTCATATTCATGGTTCTTTTACAATTTTTCTTCATTGAAATTGATTATGAAGCCCACCTTGGTTTAGTGCAGAAATACAACAATGCACCTTTTTATAAAAGCACCAAATCTGCCACATTTGCACGCATTCATACTGAAACTCATGTTTCAAAACAGCAACATACGTAGGTCACGTACATAACTCATCGTTCATGTACAACAGGCTAAAATTCATACATATCAGAATGATATGGACTCAGTTCTTAAATACACTGAAATAGCTTTGAAATTGTAGAAAATTGATATAATATATACCTACATATGTATAAACCTTTATTGTGGTATGACTAGGCTCAGTGCCTACTTAATCCAAATCATTATCATTACCATCTTCTTCATTTTTTCAGGTACTAGTAAATGCAGTACCTCCCCATCATATAACATAAACTGAACAAGTATCAAAACTATCACACCTATAAGATACAGGACAGAAGATTCTCTGAAAGATGGAGTCAGAACAAAACAAAGCATATAGTTACCACTATATCACCATATAATGTTGTTTTCTCTCTCCAATTTCTTGGTCTTTGGCAATCTCTTTTCACTTTTATGCTTAATAATCTGTTTGGTTTCATCTCACAGTTCTTCTGCTTCCTTATCAATGAGGTCCAGGGCTTCAAAGCAATTTTTCATGTTGTCCTTGAAAATTATGGATGTATATACTGTATTCACAAAGATGTACCAAACACAAAATTCCGAGCAAGCCTGCAATGCACCTTAAAATCAATAGACCTCAGTGAAGAAGCCCAAAAACAAATATGTCAGACCATCATTCTGATGCTGAGACACAAATGAAACTCCAGCATCTTTACAAAACGTGAACTGCAGGCAATGAAATCCCCCAAAACTGACAGCAACATCATTATCCTACTAGTTGACAAAGGCTGAATGATAGTCATACTAGACCAGGGGTAGGCAACCTCGGCTCTTTTATGACTCATGGACTTCAACTCCCAGAATTCTGGGAGTTGAAGTCCATGAGTCATAAAAGAGCCGACGTTGCCTACCCTTGTACTAGACAAAGCTGACTACATACAAAAAGCCAAACAACTCCTACACAATTCCTGAACAAACTCAAAATCCTTCACATTGACGAGGATGAAACCATGATGTCATTCAATGTTACTGCATTATTCACATCAATAGACCTGAAACTAATAGTTGACCTAATCAGAGAATTTCTACACAAGACATATCCACCAAGAGGAACACTGGGCGCTATCTAACAAAACGAAATTCAATGGTGAAAAAAGTAAGGTTTTACATTTAGGCAGGAAAAATCAAATGCACAGGTATAGTATAGGTGCTCAATAGTAGTAGGGATCTCGGAGTCCTAGTAGTAGACAATCAATAGTAGCAACTGTGAGAGGGATCTTGGAGTCCTAATGGACAATCACTTAAATATGAGCCAGCAGTGTGCTGCAGCTGCCAACAAAGCCAACACAGTGCTAGGCTGCATTAACAGAGGGATAGAATCAAGATCAAGTGAAGTACTAATACCACTTTACAATGCTTTGGTAAGGCCACACCTAGAATACTGCATCCAGTTTTGGTCACCACGATGAAAAAAAGATGTCAAGATTCTAGAAAGGGTACAGAGAAGAGCAACAAAGATGATTGGGGGACTGGAGGCTAAAACATATAGGGAACAATTGCTGGAATTGGGTATGTGTAGTTTAATGAAGAGAAGAGTGAGGGGTGACATGATAGCAGTGTTCCAATATCTCAGGGGCTACCACAAAGAAGAGGGAATCAAGCTATTCTCCAAAGCACCTGAAAGCAGGACAAGAAGCAACGGATGGAAACTAATCAAGGAGAGAAGCAACCTAGAACTAAGGAGAAACTTCCTGACAGTTAGAACAATTAACCAGTGGAACAACCTGCCTCCAGAGGTGGTGAATGCTCCAACACTGGAGGTTTTTAAGAAGAGACTGGACAGCCATTTGCCTGAAATGGTATAGGGTTTCCTGCCTGAGCAGGGGGTTGGACTAGATGACCTTCAAGGTCCCTTCCAACTTATTATTATTATTATTATAACACTCACAACAGACAACACATGCGAACTCCTCCAGCTACGCCTAACCACCTACTTCACCTACAGTGAGGCCTATGAACAATGGAAAGGATCATCTACGGGATCCCCCATATCTGGCCTGGTTGCAAAAGTCATCATGCAAAAAAATTGAAGAAATCATCTTCCTACAAACCCTAACTCTAACAGATATGTTATTTTATTTATTTATTTATTTGTTTTTTTTATGTTTTTATGTTTATGTTATGTGGATGACACCTTCATGATAATCAAGTGCAACCAAATCTACCAAATCTACCAAAAAAATCAACATCTTCACAGACATCTGATTCACAATAGAAACCAAGAACAATGAATTGCCATTCCTAGACGTCCTTGTAAACAGAACCACCAATGGCCAACTTCTAACATCTGTATACAGAAAAACAACACACACAGAGACACATCTCATCCAGAGATCCCTACACACAAACAACACAAATGCCCAAAACAACACGACTACAACAGGAATAGCAACAACCAAACAAATCACAATTCCTTACATAAAGAACATTTCAGAGATGACAGCAAGACTGCTATGCCAACACGACCTAACAGTAGCTCACAAACCAGCCGCAAGTCTGAGACAGACCCTATCAAAACCTAAAGAGCCAACAGAAACAAATCAAAAATCAGGCGTCATATACCAAGGCGAGTACAACAACTGTGAAAAGAAGTATGTGGACCAAACAGGAAAAAAGCTATCTACCAGACTGCATGAGCACTCCCTGGCTATCAAAAGACATGACCCATTGTCTCTCATGTCCATCCACGAGAACTCAGAAGGACACAAGTTCGATCTAACCAGGACCACAATTATAACCCAAGCAAAGACAAGGACAGAAAGAGAATTCCTCAAGGCCTACTTCTCCACCAATCAATCAGTGAACCGACACATTGACATCAACCACTGAGAGCAAGAGAGCTGCTTCAACTGAAATACCAGAAGCAACATTCCAAACAAACTGAACACAATTCAAACTGCACTGAAGATGTCCCCCTGAACAGAGACAAAACATCTGCAACCTAATTACCAAGCCCGGAGATTAAACCAACAGCCCATACTCTATTCAATATATTTGAACCTGGTTGGTTCTTTGTATCAATTTTATTTTATTTCTTTGTGTTCCGTACATGTATCAAGACATTGGTTTGGTTGTTTGAAGGCTATGTTAACATAAAAACAAGATTGGATTGGAAGATACTGGTAAGTTATTATTCTGTTTCATTAGCCACATTGTATAGTTACATTTTGATCCTTACTCTTTCCATTCTTGATTTTCCAGTCTCCATCCTCAATAGCACATACTTGCATGTTCTGTTGGTTTCAAATTGAAACCAGCCATAAAACTATTCAAATTCCTCTTGGTTTGCCTCAGTGTTTGGAGCATCAACTTGAGTAAGAATAGTAAAGGGATGTCCACACGTTTTAATGATATTATTGAATCATTGATACTATACCCAAGCACAGCACTCCATTATTATAGTCTTCCTATGAAAGCAGTGCCATCCCTTCTTTGTTTTTCATGTCCTGAGTAGTGAACAGCATAATCTTCTTATGGAAAGTGTCCAATTCCAATCCATTTCAATTTGATAATATCTAAAATGTCAATCTGTAATTGATCCATTTCATCTTTCATTGTATTGGATTTTCCTATGTCCATGCTACTTCTGTCCATATTCCTACTGTAATTCTGTCTTTACAACTTTGGGTAGTCTTTTCTTGCATTGCAACATCAGCAGCTAGACGTATGGAAGTCTTTCATCTGCACCACAAGCACCATTCCTTTTCTAAAGATCTACAATTCTTCCTCAGTGTTGAGTGTCCCCTGATCTGAAGGGTCCGTCATCCAGCACCATATAAACAATTGCTGTATCTTGTTGACCAGTGTTGACTTTGTTGAAAAATATGCCATTATCTTCTTTTGCAAGTATGAAATTATGTCTTTGCTGACATCACTACTGCAATGTAAGTGCCTGTTTGTTTTAGTAGCTGAGATGACCTTCACATGATGAGTGACCCTACTGAGAGTATACATTCTTGGTGTGCACCTCATGCATCACACCACCACAATGAGGCAGCACAGCAGGACTTGGAAAATTCCTAGCAGTCTATTAAACCTTACAGATGTTCCATTTTGTCTTTATGCTAGATAGGGGACTAAGCAACATGTCCCTCACTTTCTCATCACTCTCCCTCTATTATCAATGATGTTTGGCCTTTCTCTTTCATTTCAGCAGGTGCTATTCCACTGGAAAAAAATGTAAACATGCTCATTTTGAATATTTCATTTAATCCCAGACTGGTAAATTTGGCCTTTCTAGATGTAATGTTACCCCAATAGGTTCATCAGGTCCCTTTATAACTGAGCCAGCTTTTTGTGCAGAAGAGGAAAGGAAAATAAACTGAGAGCAAAAAAAAAAAAAACCTTGGAAAAAAATTCCAGATCTATTCAGAACTGAAGCTAAATTTGTCACTGGTCCTACATTCATGTCTTCACCTCCCAGAAAATGTCTTTATTTTATCTTCTCTTGATTATCTCACTATCTTCAGTATGATATGAGAAGAAACAAGGCAAACTCTTGTTTGTGGAGTTCCTCAGGGGTCAGTTCTCTCTCCCGTCCTGTTCAACATCTATATGAAGCCACTGGGTGAGATCATTCGGGGTTTCGGGGTGGGGTATCATCAGTTATCATCAGTATGCTGATGATACCCAACTTTTTTTCTCCACCCTGAACCAACCCAGTGATGCCCTCACCGTGATGTCCCGTTGCCTGGAGGCGGTCCGGGTCTGGATGGGGAGAAACAGGCTTCGTCTCAATCCTGCCAAGACTGAGTGGCTGTGTATACCGGCATCTCGGGTTAACCAGACTATTCCATCTTTAATGATGGGGGGTAAGGTGTTACCCCCCGTTGATACGGCTCGCAACTTGGATGTCCTCCTGGATTCGCAGCTCAGTTTTGAAGACCATATAGGAGCCGTGACCAGGGGGGCTTTTGCCCAGGTTCGCCTGGTGCGCCAGTTGTGACCCTACCTGGACCGAGATGCCCTACGCACAGTCACTCATGCACTCGTGACCTCCCGTTTAGACTACTGCAACGCTCTCTACATGGGGCTGCCCTTGAGGACCACTTGGAGGCTTCAGCTGGTGCAGAATGCAGCCGTGCGAGTTGTGATGGGGGTTTCCCAATACTCCCATGTAACACCTCTACTCCGCGAGCTGCATTGGCTTCCGGTTGCCCCCCCGGGTGAGATTCAAGGTGCTGGTGATGACCTATAAAGCCCTAAATGGCTTGGGTCCGGGATATCTGAGGGAACACCTGCTGCCGGCATCAAGTTCCCTTCGTCCTGTGTGCTCCCACAGGGAGGGCCTTCTCAGGGTGCCGCCGGTAAAAGATTGCTGGCGGATAACACCCAGGGGGAAGGCCTTCTCTGTGGGTTGCCCCCCGGGTGAGATTCAAGGTGCTGGTGATGACCTATAAAGCCCTAAATGGCTTGGGTCCGGGATATCTGAGGGAACACCTGCTGCCGGCATCAAGTTCCCTTCGTCCTGTGTGCTCCCACAGGGAGGGCCTTCTCAGGGTGCCGCCGGTAAAAGATTGCCGGCGGATAACACCCAGGGGGAAGGCCTTCTCTGTGGGTGCGCCCGCCCTTTGGAACCAGCTGCCCGTGGAGCTTAGGACTGCCCCCGACCTTCATTCATTTCACCAGGACCTGAAGACCTGGCTCTTCGAGCTTTCCGGCCCAGGCTGAGAGTTTTAATTGGGGTTTTTATATTTTTTCAGGGATTTAATTTAATCTTTTTAATTGTTTTTAATTTTGTATCGATGTTTTAAGTACCCTGTAAACCGCCCTGAGTCCTACGGGAAAGGGCGGTATATAAATTCAATAAAATTCAAAATTCAAATATTTGTGGCAGATAGTACTACTGCTTTCATTTTTTAAATATAGCCTCAGTCTAGAATTTAAATGAAGTATTTGTTCTGAAAATTCTACAGAGGTAAAAATAATAATAATTGTTTCATTAAAGCTTGCTTTTGATAATGAAAAAGACTGACTTGATGAAGATTACTTACAACTAGAGTGCTGCAGATGGAGAACACTGTATCTTACCCAGAATACAAAGCTTGTACTATAAATAAAATATAAGCCTTAGTGCTTCAAGCATTGCAAATGCAGCATCATGTAACATTTATATGTTCCCTTGCTCTGAAAGCAAAAGACGATCTGTGTGTATTACTTCCCATTTGCTATTTCAAAATCAAATATTAATTGAAAACCTTAATGAAAATAACCTGATTACTGCACAAGTCTCACACATTAATAACATTTTTTTTCCAAAAAAAAGTCTGTTGCCCAATCAGTAGAAAACAAACACATACAAGCTTCACACAGCTGAAATCAATATTTAAATAGGTAGAAATGAAAACCAAGGTTTTTTAAAATCGAAGAGGACATAGTTTTACTCATAAAATGAACATCCAGATGGATAAGCCCATTAATCTATTTTCTGGTGCTTGTAAAGATCCATACCTGCACTTAGGGCCAAAAGTAGTTTTCTGTGATTAGAAATGGATTGAGGATTTTAAATTAAAATTAGTTTAAATAAGCACTCAGCTGAATATCACAATTACACCCTATCACATCACATCACCTCTGATTAAGAATAAAACATGATTTGTTCTCTTGATTTAAGTCTCACTATATATTTTTCTACAGGTTTTGGGTTTTTTTTTAAATATGTCCATTCTAATCAAATAAATGTTCCCCATTTGACTTATTTTAAAGCATTACTTCTAAACTCAAAAAAGATACTGGCCAAGCTTAGCCCAGGCTACATGTTATCTAAATGTCAAAATCCTATTCACTGCTTTTGGAGCATTGAACTATATGTTTAAATGGTGTGCTTTTTTTCATTATGCAGGATAGTTAGTTATTTATCAGGCAGATAGATCATTTTCAATCATTTAGGTGCAACTACAACGGGTGTGTGACTGTAAAAAGCAGCTTTCAGAAAAAAACTAGTCAAACAGCCACTAATGGATTCCTGAGACATGGAATGTCAAGCTGCAGGCTAAACTCTAGCCTGACTTGAATGGATCATGACAGCAAATGTTGCAGGAGAACATCAGTTGCAGATCCATTGGCGCTGTAAGACAGCATTCACTAATGCAGTAGCTATTATGCTACAGCACCTGGTCCAAGGTTTCATTACACAGCATTCTGCTTTGTCTGGAAGAGATACTTTATTATAAGAATTCATTCATTCTGACTTTTTAAAAGAATTATAGCTATCCAAAAGCCATAAAGTAATCAGGCTAAAAGAAATGAAAACTAAATAAATTCATCATTTTAATTTAATCACTTTTAAAGGACACAGCAATAAGCATAATAACACTGCAAAAAAAAGAGAGACTCAGAATGATAGTTAGGCTGCAGACATTAAGTTCTGAACATAAGCATTACAAATCCAGATCATAATCTAATTGTGAATGATAGGTGTCAGTGTCACACTGGCCAGTCTAAACTAGAGGTACCACAATAGCTACAAACCCATTATTATTTTTATTATGGTTCCCTGTGGAAATTCATCATGGGAAACTGAGAATCCTGCAGAGCCCTAGAAGAATGTTGAGTAAACTGTTCTTAGAATGCTCTTTATTTGCTTCTGTGGTAAATATCTGTAGGACTAACAAAAACCAGTTAGAATAGGACCATCCTGGCTTGAGAAAAAAAATGGGACTTTGTTTCTATATGTGATAAGAACAGTGGGAGTTTTGCATGCACAGAGATGGAAGGAACCACTTGATTCCCACAATGGAAGAATGGATGGTGAAGTTAATGGAATTGGCTCAGATGATGAAACTGCTTTATCAAAGAAAAGACTTTGCCTAGCTTTGTTTCTACATGGAGACCACTTTTTGCTCGAAACTGAAGGAAATGAAATTTTAATGTTGGGATTTCATGATTAAAACTGTTTAAGATTATAGAAATACTACGTAATATTGTATTTTAGAACAAAAGGTTAATGTATTTCACATTTGTACCTGTACTGAAGAAAGTCAGAAGTTACTTTTTTATTTTTTCTTATTCTTTGCACATCACCCCTTACTTTTTTCTTTTCTTACATATATTATCTTTTGTAGAATTTTAATAAAGTGGAGATGGTGATGGTGATGGGGGGAAAGAGAGATGACAGAGATAGAGATGACAGAGAAAGACATGATAGAGAGAAGAGATGGTAGACAGAGATACACACACACACACACACAAACACACAATTATATTGACAAAGAGACAAGCAGAGACCTTTCAATCCACATGTGCTAAGTTACTGCCAATAACAATAAAGTAAAAACCAACCATTTCTGCAACAACTCTAGCAAAAGGACATTTCTGAAACAAGAAATTGCAGCAGGAAGAAGTTATGAAGTGTTGTAATTGCACATTTTCATCAATGCTGCTGCTGATGTGCCATAGAGTACCCTTGATAATTAATCCAAAGCATGGATGGATCAGAACCTCAATCTGGAAGTGCCTATAAGCAATGCCCATCTCCCAAGTCCAACATCTGAAAGCTTCCTGATTAAGGAGAAGAATTCTAAGATCCATCTAAAAAGAAGAAGTCAAATTTAGATTCCTAGAAGGAAGCCCATGGCAAAAACACCATGTCCAAGAAGGCACTAGGACTGAAAATGGCTTTCCATCACAAAGCAAATATAGTCCAAGCAGAAACTTCCCACCAGTTTTGAATGAATCACAAAGAACAAATGGAAGGCACATCTTGAGATCTAAGACTATGTAATATTGTAAGCAAAATTGTTTTCAGGATGTTAATGAAAAATTACTTCAGTGTCTTGGTTGAAGAAGTGTGGGCTTTGGGCTACCATATTATTAGCATATGCTCTTTTATTTCAAAGCAGAAAAACTACTGAAGAGCTTATAGCTCAATGATACTTAAGGCAGAACAATAAATCACTGGGGTTAGAAAGGTCTTCTGTTCATTATTATAATTATTCCTATATTTCTATAGGAATGTTTGAAAACATATGCTAGTCAAAAAGATCTTTCTGCTTCTCTGTTTTGAGATTACACACACACACACACTATATATATATATATATATATATATATATATATATATATATATATATATATATATATATATATATATTGTTGTTGTTGTTAGTTGCGAAGTCATGTCTGACCCATCGCGACCCTATGGACAATGTTCCTCCAGGCCTTCCTGTCCTCTACCATCTTCTGGAGTCCATCTAGGCTCACGCCTACTGCTTCAGTGACTCCATCCAGCCACCTCATTCTCTCTCGTCCCCTTCTTCTATTGCCCTCAATCTTTCCCAGCATTAGGCTCTTCTCCAGTGAGTCCTTCCTTCTCATTAGGTGGCCAAAGTATTTTAGCTTCAGGATCTGGCCTTCTAAAGAGCAGTCAGGGTTGATCTCCTCTAGGACTGACCGGTTTGATCGCCTTGCAGTCCAAGGGACTCGCAGGAATCTTCTCCAGCACCATAGTTCAAAGGCTTCAATTTTTTGGCGCTCAGCCTTTCTTATGGTCCAGCTTTCACTGCCATACATTGCAACTGGGAAGACCATAGCCTTGACTATACGCACTTTTGTTGACAGGGTGATGTCTCTGCTTTTTAGTGTGCTGTCTAGATTTGCCATGGCTTTCCTCCCAAGGAGCAAGCGTCTTTTAATTTCTTGGCTACAGTCCCCATCTGCAGTGATCTTGGAGCCCAGGAAAATAAAATCTGTCACTACCTCCATTTCTTCCCCATCTATTTGCCAGGAATTGAGAGGGCTGTATGCCATGTTCTTGGTTTTCTTAATGTTTAGTTTCAACCCAAGTTTTGCACTCTCCTTCTTCACTCGCAACAAGAGGCTCTTTAGTTCTTCTTCATTTTCTGCCATTAGAGTACACCTTCAACATTGTGGGCTTTTTTTCCCTCTTTGTAAAAAAGACCGAATCAGAATGCTCTTTTTGTAAAGCTTATTTCTAGGTACTCTTTTATGAAGATATTTTGCATGTAAATAATTGGCTTCTGCTCTGACTAGTGCAAAATCATATTGATTTTACTGATAGAACTTTTCAATGAGAATCACTATTTGGAAAGGTGCTATGAGGATTTCTTTTATACTGTTAGATTTTTTTTCTTCTTTCCAACAAAATAAAATCTTCCCCAAACTATAAGAATTCAGTATAATCCAGTTTGGACCTAATTATCATAAGGGGAAAAATATTTGAATGTTGCACTGGATAACAAAAAGAACAGAAACAGATCACATTCCTGAATATTTTGAGTCATTCTTATCTTAAAAAGAGGAGCTGAAGATATATATTGCTTCTTTCTTAGCAATCAAAATAAGCTTAGTATAATTTTCATAATAAAATAGAACTTTGAAGGCACTATTTCTACCAAAAGTCAAAAGAAAGGTGTTTGTTTAAACGCACACTTTTTTGTGTGAAAATATTTACAAAAAAAGTTTTGTACACTAAAACTCTGAAACAACTTATTTTGATAAGAGAAAGGCTAGGCTGCATTAACAGAGGGATAGAATCAAGATCACATTAAGTATTAATACCACTTTACAATGCCTTGGTAAGGCCACACTTGGAATACTATATCCAGTCCCATGATGTAAAAAAAGAAGTTGAGACTCTAGAAAGAGTACAGAGAAGAGCAACAAAGATGATTAGGGGACTGGAGGATAAAACATATAAAGAACGGTTGCTGGAATTGGGTATGTCTAGTTTAATGAAAAGAAGGACTAGAGGTGACATGATAGCAATGTTCAAATGTCTTGGGGCTGCCACAAAGAAGGAGTCAAGCTATTCTCCAAAGCACCTGAGGGCAGGACAAGAAGCAATGGATGGAAACCTATCAAAGACAGATGTAACTTAGAACTAAGAAGAAATTTCCTGATAGTTAGAACAATTAATCAGTGAAACAACTTGCCTCCAGAAGTTGTGAATGCTGGAAATTTTTAAGAAGAGATTGGACAACCATTTGTCTGAAATGGTATAGTTTTTCCTGCCTGAGCAGGAGTTAGACTAGAAAGCCTGCAAGGTCCCTTCCATTATTCTATTCTATTCTATTCTATTCTATTCTATTCTATTCTATTCTATTCTATTCTATTCTATTCTATTCTATTCTATTCTATTCTATTCTATTCTATTCTATTCTATTCTATTCTAACCATTGCAGGTTCTCTTGTTGAGTGTGTAAATGTAATAATAAGGAATACATGTTGCTTATAAACTATCAAAAGGATATATTTAGCACTAGTTAATAAGAACAAAATATAACACTTGTAAAATTATAACAGGCAAGCTTAAAATACAACCAATTAAGTCTTTTTGCCCTGCAGAGTTAGTAAACACTCAGACGTTCATAAACCAAAGAAAAACACTTGTCTGCTCTCATTATGATCTATAGAAACTGGCAGTTTGTTATCCTATTAGCAGCTATCCTGCAGTTTCAAAGTCTTGATGTATAAAAAAAATATTAACTTGGATAATATCCATCAGTTCTTCAACATCAGCTGTTTCTATCAAATAAGAATTACAGATGTCTAAATCATATGACTACTATTACTAATAGTGTATGTCTGCGGTTTTGTGTGTGTACACTGTATGTGCATAAACATATGTTTTCCATCTGCAGAATTATAGGAAGCAGCTGAAGTTAAAAAAAAACCCAGCACAACAGCTGTAAAAAAATAATGCCATCAATTTCACTTCAGGGTGACAGCTCAACCATTAGGCAGAGAAATAAAGGGTAGGCATTGAAACATTTCTCTATCAAAATTTAAATGGGGAAAATGCATTAAAATTATCTGTAGATATTAAAACCTCTTAGAGTCTTCGTACAAATTGAGCAATCTTTTGTTTGTGTAAAGCCACCTCTGTGACTATTTCATCTCTGCATCTAATGGTTCGTTCAGCCATTGTTAAGTCCTGAAGTTTTGGCAGCCCAGTGTGACAGTTTCAAGAAAATGCACACACTATGAATTGTCTTCCAAAAGCTATTAAAAGTATTCATCTGGGAAAGAACCAGAAACAGCCAACTAGTTTTTACAATATCCTTCACCTGTAATCAGAGGAGTTATGGGGTGGGGTGGGGGAAATGCCTCAGCAGTTAAAAACATTGAGCTTGTCAGCTAAAAAGCTGACAGCCCAGGTTCAAGACCCGAGTGCTGTGTGACAGGGTGAGCTCCCATTACCTGTCCCAGCTCCTGCCAACCTAGCA
Organism: Vipera berus; assembly: GCF_964194415.1. Classification (NCBI taxonomy): domain Eukaryota; kingdom Metazoa; phylum Chordata; class Lepidosauria; order Squamata; family Viperidae; genus Vipera; species Vipera berus. The sequence continues at coordinate 89,163,064 of NC_138202.1, read as the reverse complement.
CTTGAAAACATTCAAATGTGAGTAGATAAATGGCACCACCTTGGTAGGAAGGTAACACTGTTCCATACATCTGGGTGTAGAGTCATGCTGACCACATGACCTCAGAAGTGTCTTCAGACAGCACTAGCTCCTTCAGTTAAAAAACTGAGATGAGCACTACCCCCTAGAGTTGGACACGACTGGACAGGGGAAACTTTTACCTTTACGTTATGGAGAGGTTAAAAATCAAGATGGATGCTGCAATCATACAAAGCACCAGCCTTTTAAAAAGTGTGTTGCTTCAAGACATGGCATCTTGATTTTTTTCATTCTCTGTATGTCATAAGTGAGAAGAGCAGGATAGGGCAGAATCATTGCCATTCAAAAAACTGTAAGCTAACATGCTCATTGAATATTGTTTTAAAATGTATTCTGCTTTCATTCTGGTATATCCTTTGAATATTTATGTCTGCAATAAAATGTTTTGAATCAATATAACTGATTCATCATAGTATTATGTTTAAGGGGAGGAATGGATGATATGGTAATGTCCCACATGGTATCACTGTTCCTTGACTTCCAGGCAGTGAAAGAGAGAAGAAAACGTTCTTCCCGAGTAAATATAATATCTGGACCAGCATTTGGTGTTTAGAATAAGGAAGCAACCAACAATTCATAATATGCCATTCTTTTAATAAAAAAAACCTCACACATAAAGTAAAATAGTATCTAGCAACAGAGCATAATGCATAATGATTTTACATGTCTTTACAATGTCCTGATTAAATAATGTCATAGAAGATACAGGGACGAAATAGAAAGGAGAGGCCCATCTTTGCATAGAAACAAGGGATATCAATCTATGAATGAATGAATAAATATAAATACATGCACAGACACAAATAGTAAAGCCTCTGTGCTGTCAATAGGAACCTTAGATATTGGCCTTCCTATCAATGACATGAAGGCTCCATGACTTTTTATAATTTAGTAGTAGATTCCAAGTTGGGTGGGGGGGGGGACACGGAATCCTTTGCTTTTGCCAGCTTTGGAAAAATAGACAAAGCAGAACTACTTCTTCTAAGGACTATCACATCACAGACACTTGCTCTGTTGATAGATTAGTAAAATCATTTTTGTACCAGTGCCACATTCAGTGGAAATATTTGAGCTGGCTGACATATATACTGTAGGTACCAACTGGATTTTTAGAAATGCATTTCTAATATTAATTGCACTCTCCCCATATTAGTGCTTTTCAGATACAATATAATGGGATGATTGGTTGGGACTTCTAGGACTGCAGATCCAGTACACCTGAAGGCAGCTTGGGGAAAGCCCCTTAGCCCCTTGATGCAACTGTGGACATATTTTTGACATGTGCAGATTAAACTAAAAGATTCCAGCAGCATCAGTAAGATTCAGCTAACATTCCCTGTAGAACCTATAGAAGCCAAACAATGAATGAAACTAGAAAGGAAGCACAGGAATACATTGTTTCCTATAAATAGCAATAGCACTTAAGACGGATACTGCTTCACGGTGCTTTACAGCCCTCTCTAAGCGGTTTACAGAGTCAGCATATTGCCCCCAGCAATCCGGGTCCTCATTTTACCAACCTCGAAAAGATGGAAGAACCTTGAGCCGGTGAGGATCAAGCTGCCAAACTGTAGTCAGCCGGCAGTCAGCTGAAGTCGTCTACAGTACTGCGTTCTAACCACTGTGCCACCACAGTTCCTTTGGTGATTTCATGAGCAGCCCTCTTGGTTTTTCCGGGCAGCAGATTCTTCAGCCACCCACAGTAATGACAAAATGATACACGTGCATAGACATGCCATAAATGCCACCTTTATGTACCTGCACTACCATATCAGATGTCAGTTCATACACTGAGGCATTTGTGTGATAACATATCCAGGCACATTTTGTCATTTGCTTTCTTGCCTGCTATGGGTCCCCATGCCTATGGATGTTTTCCTTTCTTTTTTTTTTGTCTAGTCTAAATTACAGCCTTGGAATTCCTGGTGGTCTCCTTTTCAAACACTAACCACATCTAACTCTACAGTTTGGGATGATCCAAGGTCATCCAAGAACTGCCAGGTAGCTAGGACTCATTCTCTTTACTATCCTAGGTAACCACCCATAATGTATTTTGGGTATGATCTTTCACAACTTGGCGTCTCTAGATTTATGTTGGAAGTATGATTCCCATCATCTCCAAGTAATATAGCATTATGGAATTTGGATGGCTAAGAATTACACTGCTTGCAGCCCAGCGTATCCAAAGAGTGCCAGGTTAGATATTTACTGCAAATTGTAATAAAATTACTGTCCAAAAGAAATATTGCACACAATCAGTGCAAATGACTGAAGTTCTATAAGCACTTTTACCTTTTGTAATACAAATACACATTCAAAGAGAAAAATAACTATTATTTGAAATAGCAATAAGTATTTCAAGTTTCACTCTATTGCTTTTTCATCTGTGGCTGTGTTTTGCATCCTTACCTTAAAAAAGCCATGTTTTCTGTTGCGTTGTCCTAACCACAAATTGCTTCCTGGAGTCAGATTTGTTTCTGGGCGATCTATCACCCGTTCATAAATCCTGTAAAGCAAAATGGTGTTGTTAGAGAAAAGTAACAGCTTTGTTGTTGTTGTTGTTGTTGTTGTTGTTGTTGTTGTTGTTGTTTAAAAAAGCCTTTTAAAAAATTGATGTTGAGTATAAAGAACATGAATAGAAATGATAAAATGCAACCCAGGGGCAAATCAAACCACCATACATTCTATTTCTAACTCTGCAACTGAACAATTAAAGACAAAAGAATATTGATTTTCCAGAATCAGATGAAATACAAGATTTCAAAATAATTGCTCACATAACATGTTTTAATTCAATAATACATAGTGATGCTGTACTTCAAATAAAATTAGCTCATAAGAGCAATAATTGACTTTTTTCTTTTGAATAATCAGTATACTCCCTAATCAGAAAAAAATAGTTACCCATTTTTGTATTAAAAGTGCAATTCCTGAAATTGATGGATGATGAAGCAATGGTCAAGGATAACAAAGCAAGAGCTTCTTAAAGGTTTATTTTCTATCTGCTCAATACAGATTTGTAAATTGGCATCTTTTAATCATTAAAAAGAAAGGTGTAATTTTATAAATCATGGTTTGCCTTGACATCCTAATGCCTTGCCATCCTAATACTAATTATTGGGTGCAAAGAATAAAACAAAAGAATAGTTTGAGAATTTCATTATTCACTTCATCATTTATAACTTCTGCAAAAACATAATATAGGTGACGACTAGTTCTGAAAAGTAGCTTTTTCAGGGAACCAAAATACTTGAGTTTTAATGAACTTTAACAAAAATTACTGCTTAGTTAAATAAAATGCACAGTACCATTTTCTGAACTGTTTGGACCAATTAACAAAGTACTAATATTTATGTAGATGATTAAAATCTTTTAATCAAGAAGGAGGAAACCAACAGAATATTATCATTTAAAGCCTATGGCTTAGAAACATTAAATGAGCTCACAAGTGTTATTCATATAATTATGAAAATAACTGCTTATCTGCATTGCAATTACAATCAACCCTGATACCTTAGAATACCTAGGCAAAAAAGCTATACCCAAAGCTGTAATCATTAATGGAGCACTGAAGAGCGGTCCCTCATTTGCTTGAAAATAATAACATCTTTCCTCTTGAACTGATTTACCTCTTTGAGTAGTAAAACAAGTAGCCATCCACCAAGTCTATGTTTTTGAAATCATCAAAAGTATTTATTATGTCTCTCAATATTTAAAGTATACGTGCATCATTTCTTCAACAATGACACAACGATTAAACTTCTCAAATACAAAAATGCTTTAAGAGTCTATGTACTTACTTATCAAATAGCATATCAGCCTTACAATTTTATCGTTGGCTTCTTACTGCCAATGTTTTGCATTATTTATTTATGACTTTAGTATTTTTCTCTAGAGTGTGTCTAGTCTTCCCAAAGTAACAATCAATATTCCATGAAAAACTCCACATTCTCTTAAAAACTAACACACTTTCCTCAAGGGTTTAAACAAAAGAATGCACTGCTGTCTGCAGTGCAAAATACAAAGAGTATTGCATTTTATTTTTCTGTCCAAATACAACTTCAGAAGCATCGCATTAGATCTGACTTCCCTGACATAATAAATATGAATTTTCCAATATAGAAACACACAAATCAACATGTATTACGTTGCAGTTCAATACTGTGATATAAAGGAGACAAATGAGACAAAATGTTACTTGCCAGCTTTGGGAGAATTTAATAAACGATTTATGGAAAACAGGCATAACTTCTCTTCCTGACAATCTTTCAGAAAATCCCATTCATAAATGTAGCTTGGCAAGCAACTCAAGATTCTACCCTTTTTTCACATATCACTCTAATTTTCTTTCTGAAATATCTACCTATTTTGTCCTTTGGTCAGTCATTTGGGTTAATAATGAAGGACTTTTGGGGGGTGGGGGTGCTTATATAAGGGATGTTTAAGATATCACAGGAACACATAATATTTCATAATTTCTATAATTTTGATAATTGTATTAGATTGTATTAGACTAATAAGTTGGGGTTACTAATAAAAAAGATCTATTAAAGCAATTAATGCCATCCCTCTCTCATTCTTTCCAGATTTTTTGTGAATGACTGCTGCAATCACAGTAATTTCATACACCAATTCATTACTGAACCTTCTAGAAAGCAGCTGTGGTTTAGTGGTTTGGGAAACAAAGAATCTAAATGCCAGTCTTTAACATCTCTTGTTCAACTTAGACAATAAACAAGAAACAAAGAAATAAAATTTAAAAATATCTTGAAAAGGAAGACTCGGAAAGCCCTGTGGGAAACAAATGACCTGCTCCATTGCAAGACTTCTTCACAGTTTACAAGAATGGAATGGAACCGAACGGAACGGAACAGAACAGAACACAACAGAACAGAACAGAACAGAACAGAACAGAACAGAACAGAACAGAACAGAACAGAACAGAATAGGCCCAGTGTGATTGGACACACAAGGAATTTATCTCCAGTGCATAAGCTCCCAGTGTACATACAAATAACAAAGTGATATAAAATGTAATTGATAAAAGTATTGAATTATGAATGGGAAGACCCAGGACCCAGTTCACCATCAGGCGTGAAAGCTCACTCTGTGACTTTGGTCCAATAATTTATTCTGACCCCAGCCTACTTCAGAGATTTTGTTGCTGTTGTGGGAAATCACAGGAGGAGAAAGCACTATGTATATTGCCTTTGGTTTCTTGATAAATGATGTGTGATACATTTAAAAAAATAAATGAACGGTTCCCATTTTTACCCTTTAATCTCTCCTCCCAAATAGCCCAACAGTATAATACAAAATGTTAAGCTCTTTGCAACTGAATGTTGATGGTGTCATTTAGTTTGGGCAATCTGGGGTCTGAAAAATGGAAATGGGGAAAGTTTGCCTCCCACAGGCACCTTGCTCACATTTTCACCCTTAAAACCACACAAACCAGCAAAAATGTTTGGGGGGGGAATCATCCTTAGGCCTTTTGGGACATCATCCCTCTTTTCAGCTGTAACTCCAGCTGGTCAGGAGAATGAGTTGCCTTTCTGCCTCTTGGAAACTGACCAACTCATAATGTAGGTCATTCATTCTTTGCTTCACACAAGCTTCTGTGCCCATCCTGATTTGAATCCCAACATAGGATAAACCTCTCCAAGACTGAGGCTAAAAATAGAGATAAGCTATATTATTTCTAACTGATGTTATCAACCTCCTTAGAAAAGTAATAGTTATCATTTTCCTCTATTCAGTAAGAACAATCATGTCTCTGGTTACCTTTAACCAGTCCTGAAAGAAGAAGCCAATTAGTACAGAATTGTTCTTCAAGAAGCAGAAATGCAGACTGTAAACCAAAAGAGAGAATGAATAGGAAGAATGGTATTTTTTAAATATATATATATAAAAAAAAAAATAGGGACGCGGTGGTTCAGTGGGTTAGGACGCTGAGCTTGTCGATCAGAAGGTCGGCAGTTTGGCGGGTCGAATCCCGAGTGCCGCGTAACAGAGTGAGCGCCTGTTACTCGTCCCAGCTTCTGCCCACCTAGCAGTTCGAAAGCACGTAAAAATGCAAGTAGAAAAATAGGGACCACTACGGTGGGAAGGTAACAGCGTTCCGTGCGCCTTTGGCGTCTAGTCATGCCGGCCACATGACCACGGAGACGTCCTCGGACAAACGCTGGCTCTTCGGCTTTGAAACGGAGATGAGCACCGGCCCCTAGAGTCGGAAACGACTAGCACGCATGTGCGGGGGAACCTTTACCTTTACCTTTTATACCAAAAATAATGACAGCTCTAAATATATCACTGTTTAATAATGAATCTGGCAAAAGAAGTTAATAACCCCATTTCCAGACAAGATTAGATTCAAACTGGGCATTTTATTACATAGGATGAGCTGTTATCAAAGTGGTGTGTTCTGCTGACCAAAGCTTCCATGTACCGACAGGAAAGAAAGAAGCAAGTGGGCCCAATTCTATCTTTCTCCCCATGTAGATCTTTTGGGAACTCTCATCTTACCAGAGAATTTGAGAATCTTTTGCAGAACACTTCAGAAGGTAATGAAAAGTGCCAAGGGAGAATTATCCAAACTCATTCCCTTGGGGTAAAATAGGATATTCTCACATTTGTTCTCAAACAGGGCTACCTATTTCCACAACTCAGAAGCTTGCCGGAAAAGGATTTGTCTTCACTGCAATCTGTTGCTTGCTGAGGCAATCTGGAGGAAGGTTCAGAATTCCAGTAATGATTGTAGAAAGAAAATTGGCAATCTAGATTGCTTCTGGATGCAGACAGGGTGCTTTTAAAAATAAAAGGAATTTGACTTCTCCTAGTATCTCTCTGCTCTTTCCTTTAGCACAAATATCTAGGCAGACAACTTCCAGATCCAATTTTAGCAACAAGTTATTTATACATCCAGCTTCTGAGACTTTTGTGCCTCCCAATGAAAGATCAGGCCATAGCCATAAGAAATAAAACTTTGACAGCTGCAGCATTGGCATTATGAAATGTTCTTTCCAATAACTTACCTTTTCTTTTTGCTGGCTCAAGGTATTTTGGTACCCGAAACTCTTCAATAATGTTCTTCATCCAGTTAGAACTAGCACTTGTACAAATGGATTCAGATTCCTACCCAATCTCTCTCTATCACTCACAATGCCAGCATGAAACATTTCCCTTTTGTCTTGCCTTATGAAAAGATATACACCACCACTGCTGTATGTTTCCCACTTCTAGGTGTAAACATAATTATTCCATATTATTATTTGATCATTGTGTGTTGCTCTGTAATCAATTATAACTTGATTTTGTTTTTATTTTCATTGCATATAGTGTTCTTCATTAATCACTATTAATTGATTATCACATACAGATTGTTTTAGCTATGAAAACCACGTAGTACATTTCCTAACAGATACGGTTTTTAACCTTGATGCTTCTTGCATGTATTCGCCTATTACAGTTTGGTGCATCTTGTAATAGCTATTTACCTACATTCCAAAGAGAAGTATGTTGCTGTTACGTACTGGGCTCTTGAGGAATACCACGTGGGTTGCTGGAGCAGCTAACGGCTCTCCAGCAACCCAGACTATAAGTCTCCTGTGCTGCAATTGGCTATCTCCAGGTGGTAAGTTGTCAGGCGACACATTGATCAGTTCAGGAAACGGTTTCCAGAACAGCCATTAAGTGAGGACTGCATCATAAGTCCCTCCCAAGGTCCTCAAACCTGTGGCCAAGCCAATCCTCACATGGACTATCAGGACTTTTCCTTCTTAACTGAGGTGGAACCGGAGGGAGAACTGGGGAGCCCTGGAATGCAACATGCATCCCCTGAAGGAGCAAGCCAACCGAACTTCAGCAACTGCTGTGCCTACTCTGCTGAACAGTCTGACTGTGGGGTGGGCCAACCTGGAGAGGCCAGCCAGAGTGCATCGAATCCCCTTGACTCAGGAGCACAAAGGGACACAAGTCTACCCAGCCCACTGGGTAAGCTGGTAGACCACAAGGTGATGGGAACTCCGAGACGTTCCTCTAGGGCACACAAGCCTCCTTCATATCTTGCAGATTATGTTGTAAAATAAAGAGATATATATTGTTGTAATTCCTGTTTGCCACTATACTACAGAAACTAGTTCTATGATGTAACTGTCTAAAAGTGCCATCTTTGAAGCCTATTCATTCAGACTTGTTTAATAACATTGTAACCTACATTGTTTTCTTTATTATTATTATCACTTTTACTTTAGTGTGTTTGGATAATGAGTCTTGACAATTGTTGAGACTAATTGGTGTTATTATGGTCTGTTCTAAGAGGGAGGGGTGTTATGTACTGGGCTCTTGAGGAATACCACGTGGGTTGCTGGAGCAACTAATGGCTCTCCAGCAACCCAGACTACAAGTCTCCTGTGCTGCAATTGGCTATCTCCAGGCAGCAATGGTTGATTCAAACCTATTGGCTGCCGCCTAGGGGCTAGACTATATATTGCGGCTAGTTGCAGCCATTTCCCCAGTACAGTTTCTGCACGAAATAAACTATGAGTCTTCATTCCTGCGCCAAAGAACCCGCTATTTAACAGTTGCCTTATGTTTGTTTTTTCTTTGAAATACTACTTACAGATGATGTTGGTCTTTTTGTTTTTCTTGAATTATTCTTCTAAGTTCTTGAAGAATAAACTAGTTGCTTAACAGTAGTTTTCGATATATGCTCTTCTCTTTAACTACTATAGGTTTTCTAATTAGTAAACTGATCACTTAGTTAAATGTTCCAGCTTTTGAAGGAAGTCATTTCTTACTAAATTTCTAATAAGGCTCCACAGTATCTACAATATCAACACTTACAGTAAACCAAAAAAAATATTATGTACTCAGAGGGGGGAAAAAGATGCTAGCATGGCTACATTTTCGAAGAGGCTTTAAAAAAGATCTCATAAGAGAGGCTTGTAATGGAAATGTTGTAAGTTGTTACCAATTTATGGTTCTCCATTTTGGCAAGCTGTGAGCAGAGTTCATACAGATAAGCAGACTAACATGAATGTATTCTTACATTGCAAAGAGCTCTTAAGAACAAAATAATTCCAGAGATAGCAAGAGATTTAATCCTTTTCTACAGATTAAACAACATCCAGGGTTTCTAATCCTTGTACATATGTTAGCTACAAACTCAGTGCAACAACAGCAGCTGCTGGTAGGAGAAAGAAGAAAAAGAACTTTTAATATTGTGTTTTTATAATAATCCTCTCACAAAATTATGCTCCATGAATCTGACAGTGGGCTGTAATGCAAAAAAAATAATGTGATTTTTTTAAAAAATAGTTTGTGAGGTGCCAGAAGACGCTGTTGCTTTTTGTTGCTAGAATGTTTACATTCTAATGCTAGGCATTTTTTTTGCAAGGATTTCCAGCCTGAGCTTGAAAAAAAACAAACAAAAATCCCTAGGGGAATCTGTATTTTTTAAATAATTCCAATAATTTACCAACATCGAAATAAGAGACCTACCCTTGCAGCTGCTTTCATAAGTGAGGGCTGAAGTTTGTGTGTACTCAATGGCTATGCTAAACTGGAAGGAGCTACCTTAAAATTTGTAAGGATCAATATTGCAGCCCTTTAAGATCTTGAAAACACATCTTTTTAGTAAAGCTATTTAACTCTGTGACTGTGTCCATGCATGCATGCTTGTGTTTGTGTGTTTGTGTATACATAGAGAGACAGAGACAGTATGTGTGTATACATATTAATACAGTATATACTACATACGGTACATACTGTATACACATAGAGAGAGCTAACAATAATTTCTTGAATTATCCGTATATATATATTAGTTGTATGTTTTATAAATTGCCTGGATGTCCCTGCCCTAAGTGGTAGACAGCAAATGTCTAACAATAAAAATCATAGTCAATGTAAAGATTGCTGAAAGTCACAGAACAGTGTTTTTGATTTAGACTTAGCAACTTATTTCAAACTAGCCATTATGATTTACTTATTAGCATAGGAATGGCTAGACTCTAGATGGGGGAAGGGCAGATTTTTGTGAGGAATAAGAACAATAGTTGGCTTGTAAACATGGACAACATTAGGTTTTTTTTTATTTCCTCCTGGATTAATTTGTGTAACCAAATAAAGGAAGGAGGCCAAATGTTGTTCACGTCCTCCACAAGGATGAAATGGATTATTCAAGAAATTATATTTAGCTGTCTCTAGGTTTTGTTTTTTTTTTTCATTTCCTAGTTGAATTTGTTAATCACCTGGGACCAAAAAATGAGAAGACTCTAGGGATACAAACAATTTGCAAGCTCCTGCCTACATGACCTTTTTGCTTTGAAAAATCAGTCTAATTACCCTTTTCAAAGTAATATTTAATTTGACTCATATATTCCCTTAAGGCAAGCATCTGAGAAAGCAAGCAGTCCTTACAAATGATTGAAAGAGCCATGGCGGTTTGTTTGCTTTTATTATTCTGTAGACATCTAGTGCTATCAAAGAACTATGTACTACTAAGGCTTGATGCTCAAGAAACGGTACTTAACAAATCCTATGGTCACATAAAAAAAATGGAACAGCAAAGTCTTCAGTGTGGTGAATTAACACTCAGGCTGTATTGCTTTTGTAATTTAAATAGATCTCAACATGAGAAATTGTTAACAGCACTATGTCATGCACTGTGGCTTAACTCAGATTATGGCATCCTTACTTTAGAATATACGATGCCTCTAAAGCAGGGGTGTCAAACTCGCAATGTCATATGACGTATTGCCATGTATCGTGACTTTTTTTCCATGGATGGGCGCAGTTTCACTATGATGCATCCGGCCTGCAGGCTGGCAGTTTGACACCCCTGCTCTAAAGGTAAACTGATAAATATATGTTATTTTCTTGGCGACAATGTGGAAATCATACACACACACACACACACACACACACACACACAAGGGACACGGTGGCTCAGTAGGTTAGGACACTGAGCTTGTTGATCAGAAGGTCAGCAGTTTGGCAGGTCGAATCCCGAGTGCCACGTAACAGAGGGAGTGCCTGTTACTCGTCCCAGCTTCTGCCAACCTAGCAGTTCGAAAGCACGTAAAAATGCAAAAAGAAAAATAGGGACCACTACGGTGGGAAGGTAACAGCGCTCTGTGCGCCTTTGGTGTCTAGTCATGCCGGCCACATGACCATGGAGACGTCCTCGGACAAGCGCTGGCTCTTCGGCTTATATGTACAAGTACATGTATATGTATATGTACATTTATGTATATATATATATGTGTGGGTGTGGGTGTGTGTATACATACATATACACATACACATACATATGTATATTTGGTGCTGTTTGGACCTTATTTCCACCAGTTTTACTCTTTAGGTATTGGATAAAGCACCAAATATGAGGGTGAAGGTTTGTTTTCTGAGCTTGAGGGTTTGTTTCCGAATGTTTTGTTACCAGGCTAGGTAACATCTTCAGCAGAGTTTAGGGGATGTCTGTGTCAGTGTTCTAGTTATACAAGGGCTTCAGGTGTGGGAGTGTCAAGTGAGGGTCTTGTGATGGGTCAGGTGTGAGTCATCAGAGCAAGGCTTGTGATGGGGCACAATTCTAGACACACAGCAACACCGCCACATTTATGGCCATCTGCAGAGTCACATGTCATGTAACGTTTTTTTCTGAAAACCTGCACTTCTGTTTTTCTGCAAAACCACACCTATGAAAACCATGGGTTTGCTTAATGACCACAGCATTTACTAAATAACTATCGCAAAAAATGTTTCTGGTGTACATGTGACCAACCCATTTGGCAAATGTCACTACTTACAAATGCAATGGGTAGGCTCCTTTATATTTGTAAGGCAAGAATTAACTGCAAGCTCCTTGAACTCCACTTTTGGGATCTCTCTTTTCATTCTTTCTATAACTATGGTCCCTTTGCTCAGTTTTTCTCTAACAACTATTTTCCTCCTCTTTTCTGAGATCTTTCCTTTGCTCTTCTTCCTCTCTTTTAACTATCTTTTTTTCCTCCCCTTCCTGTGTCAGCCTCTTCCTCCTAATACCTATCAGGGTCTCTCTCTGTCTCCCTCCCTCCTCTCCTTCTATCTGTCCACAGATTCCAGTTCTCCCCCTTCATTTCAAGCCACCTTATGTAAGCTCTCGTATGTGGATATGAGTCACAGGCCAGGATACTCATACTTGCTTCTAAAGCACTAACCCTTTATCTCCCAGTCTCTTTTCCCTCAGAAGCAGGATCACCCTTTCTCTTTCTCATGCAAATTGTTTATTGTCTATGTGTGATTACTTTGATATATCCCACATTGCCACCTTTTGTTAGGGATTTTCTTAATATAGTAAACACTCAGACTGCTTTTTCACAGAGCACTGCCTTAATATACATGAATAATCTCCTGATTTGTTCTCCTGTCTATCTATTTTCCATTTAACTATTTCTATTCCTATTTTATGTATACATTTCTACCCGTACATTCCATTTCTATAGTCTTATTCTTATGTAAGTAATACTGCTTTCCTATCCTAAGTCTTTCTCAGCTCTTACTTTTCTAAATCTTTCCCTTTCCTCCAGATTCTTGTAGCCTCAGTCCATTTTGCATGTGAAAACCCTTTTCACTCCTTTCTAACACTTGCAAATGGACTTTTCTCTCCCCCACCCCTAACCTTCGGATTCACATTCCTCTTCTCCTGGAGCAAGTTTGTAGAGTTATGAACCTAGGTTACCGTAGCAGGCTTGGTTGAGTTTTCAGCTTTGCAATAGTTTTAAGTCTCTATTCAGGTTTTCTTCTCCCCCATCTCTCAGCTCCAAGAACTGACTTTTTCTTTGCAATAGTGGCAAATATCTGTAGCTCAGGTGTAGGATGAGGGTGAAGGTTCATTCTCCAAGCTTGTGGGTTGGTTTCAGAACATTTTGTTACCAGGCTAGGTAACATCTTCAGCAGAGTTTAGGAGATGTAGTGTTCTTCTGTTTATAAGGGCTTCAGTTATGGGTGTGTCAAGTGAGGGTCTGTGGTGGGTCTTGTGATGGGCCAGGTATGAGTCATCAGTGAGTCTTGTGATGGGTCTTGTGATACGGAGGTTACCTCAGGTCAGGGTCATTGGGAAGTGAACTCTGGTGGGGGGGCTTGGGTGGGTCGGTTAAGGGCCAGTGCTGTCTCTGTACTTGATTCACCACTTACATTTTGACATTCTAAGCACAGATTCAGCTACAAGCACAAGAACAATCTATAATTAGGAAGCATTGTTGATACCCCATAGCTCCCAGCTAATTTGCAAAAACATGTGTTAAAACACAAGCTACCCAGTTTTTTCAGTTGTGTTGTTCAGTTGTTTATACCATAACAATGATGTTCTATAACACATGTTTAAAGAAAAACAACATGTCCCTAAAGTTTTGAAAACAAAGACTACACAGATTAAACAGGACATGGTCTCCTTATCAAACCATTCCATGCAATAATTCTTACTGGTTTTACTCAAAGTGTAACATTGCATGAGGCTGTTCACGGATCTGATAGAGATAGTGCTAGAATGTCAAGAGATGTATCTCTGAAATATTAGGTAAGAGAACAAAACCAGAAGATGAATCCCTAAACCTCCAGCAATTGTCATGCAAAGATAATTAAAAATAAATCAAGAACGTGAATATACCACTACAAAAGACAAGTCTGACAATATTTAATAATTTCCATATTTTCATAGAAAGGAAATACTGGAAGCAGAAGAAAGAAAAGTGAATCAATGTACATGGAAGGATGTTACAATCAGTAGAGTTAAGAAAATGCTCTCTATGTTGACAAACTGTTTATTAGCTGAATTCACTTGCAGAATTCATTTTCAGTTCCCTCGCCCTTTCCTGCGCATTCATCTGTGCTAGGGAGTAAGAAGTAAAAGTGCACTCAGCATTAGATACAGTCCATCAAGGTTATCTTTTTCCATATCATCATCAGAAATTAGAGTTGAACATAGTCTGAATATAGTCTGTAGTTAAATAACGTCCCAGGAGGCAGGGGCTGCTACCCGGAGGACAAAGAGGCAGATGAGTTTATAATGTCTTGTAGGCAGGAAGAGGGTTAAGAGAGCCCCCCCCTCTGGCACTTCATAGAGTATATGTATAATTATGCAGATAATGGCTTTAGTCTGGCAAGATTCTGTCTATAGGTAAACAACAATAAAGAAGCTACTCAGCAGTAACTCCCTGTGTCATTCTTGGGGCCTGTTAGATATTCTAAACATCTGGTTGTCTCTTTTTGAAAACAGCGTATAAAATTTTATATTTGGGATTCAGGCTAACAATGAACAGTTATTCACAGAATCTCTGATCAGATTTTATACTCAGTTATATAAATTAGGGAATTCTTTCACTAAGCAGCCAATTATTGATATCCAAATAGAAGAGGTTTCCCAGGAAGATAAAAAAATAAACTAAAAATATTTTTTTATCTATTAACTTTACAGAAATTCCAAAGTCCATTCAAACTGTCTAAGAAACTGGGGAAAGTTCCTGGTATTAATAGATTTCTAGTTGAATGATGCAGAACTTTCACAGAGCTTTTGGTACCATAACCAATCATTTAAACTGGGGGGTTTTTGGTAATCTTTTTTTATTGTTTTATTGTTATTTTTATGTTGTCTGTTATTTTTATTGTTTTATGAGGCTTATATTAAAGTAATGTTAAAGCCTAAGAAGGACTTTAGTGGATATGCATATTATAGACCATCATCTTTAGCATCAACATGGATGCTAAAATATTAACTGCAACACTAGCCAGATAAAATTAACCCCAACTATAATCCACCTCTTTCACTCTGAATTTTTAAAAACATAGACAAGCATCTTACAATATCTGCCTGATTATTAATATCTTAGATATTGCAGAAGGTAGGAATTTTGTTGGATTCCGGAAAGACCTTTAGTATGGTTCACAGTGAGTTTATAAATAATTCTGAGATACCCATTTCTACCATCTTTTGTTTATTGGATTTCAATATGGTACTTTATTTACCATATCACTTTCTATAACCACTCACCACTCATCACATAATTCTAACTTTGGACAACACTCCTAGGAGTAACAATATGGTTTATTTTCTAGTTGTACTCTTGAATAGAAAAAGTCTAATCTTCTCCCTGTGGGATCCATTTTGTCCATAGATTCCTGGAAGAGTTTAGGATTTACAATTTCTACAGGCTCTATAAAAAGTTTGTGTTTGCCTCTTTCTTGAAATATATCACAATATATTGAATTAAATATATCTAAATGCATAAGTGTAATTTCAGAAACATAACACGGTTAAAACTTGAATTAAGTCTTTGGGGCAAGATTAATGTTATTAAAATTAATATGACATTGACATTAATGTATATTTTAAGAGGGATTTTAATGTTAATCTTAGTTAGATATTTTATACAGATAGGTTAATGAGAAAAATTTTATGGCAAGCTAAAGCCCTTCAGATATCCTTGGCCAAAATGAGTTTAGTTTATGATGATAGCAGTTTTAATCTACCAGATTTCCAAATGTATCATTGGGTTTTAATTTTAATATTTATATTCTTTTGGAATAAGAGTTTTTATGAGTACTTTTTGGGCTTACCTAATAAACAGTGTGTGTAATACTCTGAATTCCTGGCAAATTTTAAGGCCCAGGTATAGTAAACAAGGAGCTTTGTTTTCAGCCTAAAAGCTGCTAGGCATGTTTTATCATTAACAGGTGAGTTGGCAATTTTGATCTTGAATCACTTGAGAAATTAAGGTTGTAAAATAACTCAAATTTGAAAATAACAAGAAAGATGTTTTATTGGAACACCTGGTCAGATGATTATGTTAAAGACCTTAAGAATCTGCTTTTTGAATCTTACTTACCTAGAATATTTGTTTGGTAATATACAATATATCACTGGCCTGGAAACTCTAACAGCCTTTAGGATAGTGAAATTGTAGGACCCTTAAGAGAATAGGTACTTCAATAGGAACCCAATTTTATAAGGTTTTAGAAAGTAAAATGAAGGGTTAATGTATATATCTGAAATATGAAATGTAAAATTGGAACATCTAGGAATTATGAAAGGGATGCGGTGGCTCAGTGGGTTAGGATGCTGAGCTTGTCGATCAGAAGGTTGGCAGTTTGGCGGGTCGAATCCCGAGTGCCGTGTAGCAGAGTGAGTGCCTGTTACTCGTCCCAGCTTCTGCCCACCTAGCAGTTCGAAAGCACGTAAAAATGCAAGTAGAAAAATAGGGACCACTACGGTGGGAAGGTAACAGCGTTCCGTGCGCCTTTGGCATCTAGTCATGCCGGCCGCATGACCACGGAGACGTTCTCGGACAAGCACTGGCTCTTCGGCTTTGAAATGGAGATGAGCACCGGCCCCTAGAGTCAGAAACGACCAGCACACATGTGCAGGGGAACCTTTACCTTTTTTAAAACATTATTATTTCACTATAATCTATTTATACGGAACCCTTGGGAAAGATGAAGAAGATAAAAAAGATTGGAACATCTAGGAATTATGAAAGGGATGCGGTGGCTCAGTGGGTTAGGATGCTGAGCTTGTCGATCAGAAGGTTGGCAGTTTGGCGGGTCGAATCCCGAGTGCCGTGTAGCAGAGTGAGCGCCTGTTACTCGTCCCAGCTTCTGCCCACCTAGCAGTTCGAAAGCACGTAAAAATGCAAGTAGAAAAATAGGGACCACTACGGTGGGAAGGTAACAGCGTTCCGTGCGCCTTTGGCATCTAGTCATGCCGGCCACATGACCATGGAGACGTCCTCGGACAAGCGCTGGCTCTTCGGCTTTGAAACGGAGATGAGCACCAGCCCCTAGAGTTGGAAACGACTAGCACGCATGTGTGGGGGAACCTTTACCTTTACCTTTAGGAATTATGAAATGTAGCATATAATTCTTGTGATTTAAAAATGAAATGCATTCATCCTTTTGCTTTTATTGGACTCCCCAAAGACTGTTTTAAAAAGATTGGACATTAATTTTTTGTCCTGGTATTATAAGAAATTTGAAATCTCCTTAGCTCTTATGATCTCATTTTGACTTCAAATCATTACATATATCAATAAAATTTTGAAAAGAATTATTCATGTGATGTTAAATTATATTCCTAATGGGGAATATCCTATATGGGATCTGTATTCCCAAGAAAAGCTTCACCACTGTTAAGCCTTGACAAATAGAATAATTTTACATAAATGGAAAGAAAGTTATCTTCTGATTTTAAGGAATGGAATATGAATCTATTATCCATTTTTGAAAAATCTGTATGCTAAAAATGAGAAGATGAAGTAATATGTTTCTGTATGGTTAAATTTAATGATAAAGTTGAAGACTAGCTTAATTTTGTATCAGTACCAAAGAATATTATATGGATTTTTCTTAGTGTTTGTTTCCTAATTAGCCTTTTTTTCTTTTTTGTCACATTTAGTTTATTTTAATCACCATAATATATCTAGCGTTTTTCTTCTTCTTTTTATAGCTACTATTTATCCTTTTTGTCCTGCTGGTATTGTAACTTTATGTTTGTCACTAGTTAAAAGATAGAGCGCCAGTTTGGTATAGTGGTTCGAGAATCAGGGTAGAAACTTGAAGATCGTGAGTTCTAGTTCCACCACAGGCACAAAACCATCTTGGGCCTATCACTTTCTTTCAGCCCTAGGAAGGAAGCAATTGCAAACCACTTTTGAAAAATCTTCCCAAGAAAACTGCAGGGACCTATCTAGGCATTCTCTGAAAATTAGACACAATTGAACAGAAGTAAACATTAAAAGTTTAAAAAGTATGGTTTATACTGTAGCAATTTTTACAAATTAGTTATACAACTCCATAAGCTGCAGTATTTCAAAAGATTCCCCCAAAAGCAAACAAACAGTATATTAAAACTATTCATATAAAGCAGAGGTGTCAAACTGCCGGCCCATAGGCCGGATCCGTCACCAGGAAACTATTGCAGACAATGGAGAAAAAGCTCCGATACGTCATGCGACGTCACGTGATGTCGCGAGTTTGATATTTATTTTATTTATTTATTTAATACTATTTCTATACCGCCCTTCTCCCGAAGGACTCAGGGCGGTGAACAGGGCAAGAATAAAAATACAAATTACAAAAGTTAAAACAAGATTAAATAAATGCCCACATACTAAAATACATCATTAAAACCTAATAAAAAACAGTAGCAACCCCCCCCATCCCCTCATCAGGCCAGGCCAGCTTGTTCAAAAAAGTATGTTTTTAGCTCGCGGCGAAAGGAGCGAAGGCCGGGCGCCGTCCGGAGCTCAACCGGTAGCTGGTTCCATAGCTCCGGGGCGCCCACAGAGAAGGATCTCCCCCTGGGGGCCACCAATCGACATTCTCTGACCGGTGGCACCCTGAGGAGGCCCTCTCTGTGGGAACGCACAGGGCGGAGGGGAGTCGATGCCGGCAGCAGGTGTTCCCTCAGGTACTCCGGACCCCTGCCATGTAGGGCTTTGAATACCATTACTAGTACCTTGAATCTCACCTGGAAGGCAACTGGTAACCAATGCAGCTCACGGAGCAGAGGTGTAACGTGGGAGTATCGGGAGACTCCCAACACAACTCTCGTGGCTGCATTCTGTACCAGTTGGAGCTTCTGGGTGGTCCTCAAGGGCAGCCCCATGTAGAGAGCGTTGCAGTAGTCTAGTCGAGAGGTCACGAGCGCATGAGTGACCGTGCATAGATCATCCCGGCTTAGATAGGGCCGCAACTGGCGCACCAGGCGAACCTGGGCAAAAGCCCCCCTAGTCACAGCTCCTATGTGGTCTTCCAGGGTGAGCCGTGAATCTAGGAGGACTCCCAAGTTGCGAGCCCTATCTACGGGGGGTAATAGTTCACCCCCCATAGCGAGAGGAGGATATATCTGATATAAAGCGTATAAAGGCTAGACTCCAATGCAATAAAAAAATTATTGCTTGTGTGGATGTAATCCACTTTTTCTATTTAGCTCACCTCCAATATCCTCCAGTATCATCCCAATATTATGCATATTGCTTTTGTCTATGACTAGTCAGGGTTACAGAATAGTAAAGGTCAAGTTTGAAAGCAGTAATAAAAACTCCAAAGTATCAAAGATTGATCCTCAGTGTTGTCTAAGACAGTGTTTTTCAACCACTGTTCCGCGGCACACTAGTGTGCCGCGAGATGTTGCCTGGTGTGCCGTGGGAAAAATTGAAAAAACACTGACCTAGGAGACAGCGGTGAGAGGAGGAGGAGGAGGAGGAGGAGGAGGAGGAGGAGGAGGAGGAACAGCCGCGGGCGGAGCGGCGCTGCAAGACTCTCTGGTGGGGAGCGCTGGGCACCGGAGCCTTGGCTAAGCTGACGGCCCTACTTCGCTGGAAGCAAAAGCCCGGGAAAAGAAGTGGGCTCGACCTCTCTAGGCACCAGGGCTCCACGGCAGCGTAGCTCCGCCCCCTTCTCTGGCTTCAGAGGGTCTCTTGCTGAAGAGAGAGAAGCTGGGGAGAGGCGACCGGCTCGCTTATCGGAAGAGGACGGACGGGCGGCTAGCCCGGCTCGCCTGAGCTGTCGCGTGGTTGGTTGCCTGCAACGTTCGAAAAAGCTCTTCTTCCCCAGCACGCGCCGCTTACTCCTTACTCCCCGCGCGGCTGAGGATGCGAGACTCCCGCCTGGTCGGCTGCCTGGCTCCGGTTTCTTTGCTCGCCGCGACCCCTCGCCCCAGCCTGAAATAGAGGGATCTGACCGCTTCGCTCTTGGAGGCTTCACTTGCGTCTGAAAAATTACATGGCTGATTTTTTTTTAACCTGTCCTTTTGATATGTTGCATAATAAAATGTCCTTTGGACCAAAGCAATTAAAAACCTTTGGGGTTCCCCCCCCCTGGAGTGAAGTGCTTTTGATGGTAAATGTGAGAAAGAAAGAAAAAAGGAAGGGAAAAAAGGAGAAAGGGGGAAGGGGAAAAGGGAGGGAGAAAGAAAAAAAAGGAGAATAGAAAAGAAAGAGAGAGAGAGAGGAAGGGAGGAAGGAAGGAAGGAAAAAAGCAGGAAGAAAAATTAAAAAGAAATGCAAGTAGCTTCCAGTTTCCACAACAAGTAGAAAGCAAGAAATTGAGAGAGGGAGGGAAAGAAAGTGGGAGAGAGAAAGGCAGGAAAGAAAAGAAGGAAGATAGAAAGAAAGAAAGAGAAAAGAAAGAAAGAAAAAGAAAGAAAGAAAGAAAGAAAGAAAGAAAGAAAGAAAGAAAGAAAGAAAGAAAGAAAGAAAGAAAGAAAGAAAGAAAGAAAGAAAGAAAAATGAAGGAGAAAAATGCAGAAAGAAAAATTAAAAAGAAATGCAAGTAGCTTCCAATTTCCACAACAAGTGGAAAGCAAGAAATTGAGAGAGGGAGGGAAAGAAAGTGGGAGAGAGAAAGGCAGGAAAGAAAGGAAGAAAGATAGAAAGAAAGAAAGAGAAAAGAAAGAGAAAGAAAGAAAGAGAAAAGAAAGAAAGAAAGAAAGAAAGAAAGAAAGAAAGAAAGAAAGAAAGAAAGAAAGAAAGAAAGAAAGAAAGAAAGAAAGAAAGAGAAAGAAAAATAAATGAAGGAGAAAAATGCAGAAAGAAAAATTAAAAAGAAATGCAAGTAGCTTCCAATTTCCACAACAAGTAGAAAGCAAGAAATTGAGAGAGGGAGGGAAAGAAAGTGGGAGAGAGAAAGGAAGGAAGGAAGATAAAGAAAGAAAAGAGAGGGAGGGAAGAGAGGGAAGGAAGGAAGGAAGAAAGAAAAGAAGAGAAAAAAGAAAATACAGAAAGATAAATTAAAAAGAAATTCAAGCTTTCCTTTTCCTTCACAGCAAAAACAAACAAACAAAAGCCCCAAAATAAAATAAAATAAAATAAAGAGGCTAATAATAATAATAATAATAATAATAATAATAATAATAATAAGAAGAAGAAGAAGAAGAAGAAGAAGAAGAAGAAGAAGAAGAAGAAGAAGAAGAAGTAGTTGGAAGGGACCTTGGAGGTCATCTAGTCCAACCCCTTGAGAACACAGGCCATCCTCGACTTACGACCGTTCGTGTAGCGACCATGGGGAGGTCCAACGGTGCGGAAAACGGTGGAGTGCCTTGTGATTTTTTTCATGAAACAAGTGTGCCTTTGCCCAAAAAAGGTTGAAAAACACTGGTCTAAGACAAGTCAAAGTCCGCAGCAAATAATAAAGCATACGATGTAGCTTAAGGCAAACAATTGTTCAGTGAATGGAAGCTAATTTAATCGCTTTAGGAATCAAGTCACTTCATTCCTAGAATACTCATTGCAGAAGAATGTCAGGTCAATTGGCTCTCATAATATCATCTAATTTCTCTGGTTGATCAACTACAATCTCTGTTCTTGTTATGTGACATGTTGGAGGATTAATATTCAGGACCTTCATTTCTTCTACCTACAAGCTTCTACCTAAACCCATTCTGGAGTTTATAACAAAGAGAAGACAGCAGAGTCCTTGGTACTCTCTGAGCCTGAATGTTTGCAGCACATATATTTTTATTTTTTATTTTTTTATTTAATTGAATTTTTATACCGCCCTTCTCCCGAAGGACTCAGGGCAGTGAACAGGGCATACAAATAGAAGTACAAAAGTTAAAAAGGATTAAATTGTTGCCCAAATTAAAACAATCAAAATATAAAAAAACATTAAAACCCTAACATTCCCCCATCAGGCCAGGCCAGCTTGTTCGAATAAATGGGTCTTTAACCCGCGCCGGAAGGAGCGAAGATCTGGTGCCATCCGGAGCTCAACCAGCAGTTGATTCCATAAAGCCGGGGCGCCCACAGAGAAGGCCCTCCCCCTGGGGGCCACCAGCCGGCATTCTCTGACCGGAGGCACCCTGAGGAGGCCCTCTCTGTGGGAACGCACAGGGCGGAGGGGAGTCGATGCCGGCAGCAGGTGGTCCCCGAGGTATTCCGGACCCATGCCATGTAAGGACTTAAAAACCATCACCAAGACCTTGAACTTGAAATATATATATTTTCTGCTATGTAAACAAGGATATTTTGGCCCATTTCTATAAACAACCTTCACATTAGGCAAATATTTCAAACATCTTTGACATTTACTTAAAGAAAATCAAATTCTAGGATAAATTCTGTTTCACTGCAAAAAGGAGATAATTAAAACATATCAAACTAATATGTCAACATGTATGGAAGAAGGTTATCCTTAGTTATACATAGTTATTTTTTCTCTTATATGTCATGAATCCAAATTAAATCATTAAGGGAATACTTTGTTAACTCAAGTAGAGAAATGCCGCATCCCTAATTCTTTCCTTGAGTTTTGATTTGTTCGGCTAAAAACAATCCTATGCATGTCCCCTCTAGTCCACTGAATAAAATGAGAACCAAGTCAACAAGTCAAAGTGAACCCAATGACTAAAAGAAGATCAGCAAGGTCCCAGATCTAGTTTACCAGATAATAATAAATATAGATACGTTTTACGTTTACGTTTACGTTTTACGTTTTATTAAATTTTTATACCGCCCTTCTCCCGAAGGACTCAGGGCAGTGAACAGGGCATATAATAAAAATACAAAAATACAAAAGTTAAAATAGAATTAAATTAATGCCCAAAATAAAACAATAAAATATACAAATATTTAAAACCCTAAATAGATAGATAGATGAATAAATAATAAACAAGATAGCATCTTACTATGATTAACATATTGAGCAGCCCTTCCCAAAGAGACTTAAGATTCCACAAAATAATCAAGTTACTCCCTGAACCTTGATAATTGATTAGCCATATATTTTGTTTAATTAGCCTATCAACAAATTAGTGAAGAGCTCCTGGTATATTGAATGTAGTTTTTACTGCAGGTTATGTGAGCTCTTGTTTATCTTCAAAATCTAACAGAGTGATGAGGATAAACCTAGTATTTCCTTTTTCAGTAGAAAAACAGTGCACATTTGGGATGTGTTTTTGATTCCCAAAAGCTCTTCCATTAAGTTGAAAGAGAATTTCAGAAGTTTTTTTGATTTTTTTTATAGATGTCAGGTTGAAAATGTCCACCGTGAGCGTATTTGAAACAGAAGATAAGAACAGGGACTTAAATCTAGAGCTTGAAAAGGAGGGAGAGAGAGGGAGAGAGAGAGAGATGCACACAAACTACAATGAGACTCAACTGTCCTTGGTGCATACGTATATGATTGTGATTTTACACTCAGTGAAAACATGTTTCCATGCTTCCAAAGGAGTTAAATGATCTGACAAAGCATAACAGTCAGATGAAAATGAATGAGTAAAATACTATATGTTATAATGAGCCTATATCATTCACCAAGGCACTACTAATCATTTTCAAGGATCGGTTGCCATATTTTCAAATAGGAATTGATGCAAATTCTCCTCGCCAAAATCTTTCTCCTCAACCACTTTACTTCTCAGGCTAGTCGGCATGCATTTTTATTTATTTTTTAAATCCAGCTGCAGAAAGATTAAACTAGTTAAAATCTAATATAACATTTCAGGAGAAAAGTTGACAACAGAATTAAGCATCCCTTTCCAAGTGACAATTCACTTTATAAATAAAGTTATGATGGAATTGTCTGGGGGAATGTCTGTAAAATACAGCGGAATAGGAGCAGATGGACATTTCGTTCATATGAACACATAGGATCAAGATACCATAAATTGTAAGTTACCTGCTAATAAAAGGAGCACTAAAGTACATATTATCTACTATGAAAATCTAGCCTTCTTGATAATCTAGCCTTAGAGCTAGTCTGCTCTTAAGAGGTAATCCAGAAAAGAAGCAGCAACCGTGACTACAGAATCATGCAAAGCTGAAAGTCCATCTCTATCCTCCCCCACCGCTTGCCTTTACAGTCCAAGAAATTAGAAATTCTTCTGAGAATTTTGCCACACTCCTATTGCTTCTGCAGGCTAAAGCTGCCTATTATCTGACCACTGTCTAGACTGATGCTCCTCCTATCTCCCAAGGACATATTCACATACCATTATTTGTCAAGGAGGCTTGATAACCCTCAAGAGCTTTTGATACCTTCAATAATGTTATCCTCTTGGACCATCTCCATGACTTGCTTTTCTGCACCTGTTACCAAGGTTCAGCCTAGGGGATTATTTTAGAGTGAGTGGACCTCCCCACCATGAAAGTTATGCTGTGACATGCTATAAAACACACTTAAATTTCACATCTAAATGAAACCATTTGGATTGTTATCAAGAGTGTTGTGGTTAGGTGCCCTCAATGTATTGATGATCCTGTGCTCTGCTTTTCTATAACATGTGAATCAGAAGAAGTATGAATGTTTTGAATCATTGCCTGGAAAAAGTGATGGGATGGCCAATGGCCAATTAAGTGAGGTAAAATTCTGACAAGGCAGGAAATCTGGGAGGAGATGGTTCCCAGATATAGGAATTGGGGGGATTTGTTTGAGCTAAATGCAATTGCATTCCATCAGAAAAGCTTAGGCAGCTATAATGGTGTATGAAAATGACTTTAAGGGATGAGGGAAAGAGATGTTGTCTAGGGAAAAATCAGACAAGACAGGGAGAAGCCCCTAGTGGCATAATAGTCAGAGAAAGAAACTCTGAAGGACTCACCCTATTGATCAAGCTGTTAAAAGTGATGGTCATAGATTTAAATTTTGAGACTTGCAGAATTAATGTCAGCCCTCTCAGGTAAACCAGACAGGAAATATGACCAGATGAGCTAATTCTACTTTATTGTAAAGCTACATTAACAGAATGTTGCAAGTCTCAGAATAGAAATCTCTAGGGGAAAATAGTGCATGCTTCACTATTGGTTTTCTATTAATGTAAACATTGGTGATTAATAAATCACTTTTATATCCTAAGAATGTAGACGATACATTTATACCACAACTGAGAAAATGTTAAATACATAGCACAGGAATTTAAAATAATATCTTTATATCTATGTTTAGTAAATGAGTGAATTAGGCTTACTGTACTGTATATGTTAGGCAAGATTTTATTTTTAATTCATTCTTTGTATCATTACACATATTTTACACTCCTGTGCTATACTAACAGCATAAAAGTAAGATGAACACAAATGTCAGAAGTAATACATTTATGGAATATTAACCCTCTCCTGATGGAGTTCTCAACCTGCCAATAACATTTTGCTTTATGCTGTAAACTACTGTAAATTCTTGATCTTAAGCTTTCATGACAAACCTAAAGGCCTCACTTATCAGTACAGAACACATGAAACTGATCACCAAGATAAAAATTATTCTTACAGCTGTAAATAATGAGCTGAAGTGCACTGGATGTTTGCATAAATTAGAACTACCCAGTGCTTTTTTTGTAAAAAAAAAAAAGGTGCCAGAACTCACACATGTTATACAACCCGCCTTGCCTACCCTACAAGGTTCCATCCAAAAAAGGTGCCGAAACTCCGTTCTGAGCGTTCTATAACAAAAAAAAGCCCTGGAACTACCAGATCTGTGCTGCAAAAACCTGGACTAGCACTAAATTGCAGCAAAAATAGTTTTAACTGCATCATTTTGATGAAGAAATTCCAGATGAACATAGGGGTAGAATACACGCATCTGTTTTCTTAAATTTTGCTCAAGTGTGTGTTTGTGTGCATGCATGCATACACACATGCAGAAACACATACATACACAAAACCTTTAAAAGCAGACAATGCATAGTAGTAGAGAGCAATTTTTTCATTCAATCACAATTTATAAAATACACACTGATTAATTAAATGTTCCTTTGATATCAGCAATGTATTCCAATTTTTTTTCTTAAACTCTTTCATGCTTTTATTTCAGATTACTTGCATTGGAATCTTTAGTGCTAAAGTACTACAATGGTAAGTTAAAAAAAGAAAGACAGACAATTCCGTTAGGAACATTGGTACCTTTAAAAGTCTGTGTTCCAATCATGGTGGTCTTCCAGAAACTAGAAAATATTTCTGTTAAATATGGAAACAGCACTTTCTATCTTATTTTGTCTTCTACAAAAAAGTTAATGATGCAATGCAATTCACTCTTGCAATAAATTGGAAAAAAACCCTTTTTTTCTATTGAGACTTAGCAACTCTCCAATACACATTCAGCCTAACTGTTCTTATGATACAGAGACTACACTGAATTAAGGACTGTGCCAAATTTTTCTCCTGGGATGCTTTCCTTAAATAATAGTGCCTAGTTATCATTATTATTAATACTGTTATTTTTAATAATGATGTCCTGTAATAATAATGGTGACCTACTGTCATTATTAATACAAATTTGATATTCCTTAATCAAAATAGTTAGTTATCATCATATATAGTAACAATAATAGAAATAAAATTGGGCCTTAATGTCTAGAAATTAGAAATCTACTTCTCTTTGGGGAAGTAAATATGAGGAAAATCCAGTTTCCTTTGCTTTTATGTTTTGCAAAGCACCAAACAACAATATTCAGCTTTCTATAAATGCAGAATGAGAATGGACAGAGAGTATATCAAAGTCTGCTTGTAAGTCTTGGTTGATGTGAACAAAAAACCATAAGGATTTTTGAATCTTGATGACTTGGTAACTTATCAGTGGGAAGGACAAAATTACTCTACAATTATTATTATTATTATTATTATTATTATTATTATTATTATTATTATTATTATTATTATTATTATTATTATTATTATTATTAAATTTTATTTGTATACCGCCCTTCTCCCGAAGGACTCAGTGCTAATTAAATGTGTTGGAAAGCTTTGGACTTAGTACTGATACACCAACACATTGCTAGACTTATGGTTTGGAGGTCTTACACTGTTGGTCAAAAAAAAAAAGGAGACCGTGTGTTCATGTCCTGCCTTAGCCAAGAAAGCCAGATTAGGTAACTTTGGGCCAGTCATCTGCCTCAGCCTAACTCATCTCAGTGGTGTTGTTGTGGGAAAATAGGAGAAGGAAAGGGTGTTGGATATGTTCCCTGCCTTGAATGATTTGTAAAAATAATAAAGGCAGGATACAAATACATGAAAAATAAATAAATAAAAATCAGGAAAGGCTGGGGCTATAGCTGACCTGCATAACCCATATGGCCTGGGACAGCCCAGTTAATTTAATGCTGCTAATTGTGATCACCACCTTAACTTTTTTGAACTCCCACTGCAAAGATTCCTGCTTTCAAGGGTTAATTAAGGTCAGCTAAGACTGTCCCAATGGAACAGACAATACTCAAAACTTTAAAAACTGAACTTGTGGATTAGGATAATGTAGCTAGATAATATTCCTTACTGGTTAATAAAGGCAAGTAATTCTAACCTAGCACAGTTGGTCTTGCTCGGTCCCTGGATGGCAATAGCTATGAGGCGCTGTCAAGGGTTTTGTGGGTTCACAGAAAATGATTCAACACACAGCAGACTAAAAATTCTACTTATGATTTGTTTTTCATTTTATGTGAGTATAAAAATGTGATGAGAAGTGATCCCTTCAGCAGCACCCATTTCTTTAAGGCAAACAACATTTATCTAAACCCTTTATGACTGTCTTGACTGGGCTCTCCCCCGCTCGCTCCCCCACCTCCCTCCATTTCAGCAGCCATAAAACACTCATTTATATGTGTCGGTTCAGGCCTTCCTAAGTTAACTGTTTATCTGTTCAAGTTAGGTCCATCCTATTATATCTGTATCTATTTTGAAAATGCTCACCACTTAAATAAGGGCATAACTCAGGATAGAAAGAACATTTACACTTTTGAGCTTTAGTAGACTCCTGAGAATAGCGTGGTAAGCTAAGAAAACAAATGAACCATAGAAAAAATCAATTTAAAGTTCTCATTCAAAGCACAAACGACCAGGCAAAGATTATAATATTTGGGCACATAAGCAAAGTTTTAGCTCACCTGAGAACTCTATAATGATAGGAAAGGAGGAAGGAAAGCGGGAAAGAAGGACATTCAGCAGCAAAGTGGAAGGACTCAAAGGCCTGAAGAATCAGGTTAGGGACTGATTATCCTGGAGAAAATCTGATCAAACATTATGGATTATACTTAGCAATCTATTTCAGATTGGCAAGATGGAAATTTAGTTCTTCCTCCACCTTTTCTGTATTGAGAAGTCTGTCTCGAGAGTCTTAGTATGACCTACAGGGGAACTAAAAGGGCTTCAAGCAGCAAACAGTGCTAGAGCTCATTCAGCTATCATCATTCTCTTTTCATTCCTAAACCTAGTTTCTCAGATCTTTCCTTTCTTTTGCCATATCAGTTTCCCTCTCCTGGGAGAAAGTGATTGCCTGTTGGGGGGGAGAAAAAGTGTTTGCTCTTCTTCTCCCGTCAT
The DNA here is from genome assembly GCF_964194415.1 of Vipera berus. Classification (NCBI taxonomy): domain Eukaryota; kingdom Metazoa; phylum Chordata; class Lepidosauria; order Squamata; family Viperidae; genus Vipera; species Vipera berus. The sequence goes on along the minus strand of NC_138202.1, from coordinate 89,134,709 downwards.
ATGTCTCAGAATCAGCCAAGCAATACAAGCTCACATTACAAAATGGCCACTGATCCTTAACTGCTATTGCTACCTTTTTGTCTCCACAAAAACACGATCAGCATTTTTTAGAAAAAAAAAATCGCAAGTATGGAATTTAAACAATTTGCCTGTATGTATATATGTATGCATTGATTGATTGATTGATTGGTGTGCCACCCATCTTGCCAGAGAGAACTCTGGGCATCTTACAAAGATTAAAACTAGTACACATTAAAATATTTTTTTAAAAATAACAATAATAAATACTGTCATATTGTGTAGTGGGTCTTGACCACATGGCGAGACAAAGACGATGGACTCAGCAAGGCAGTTCTTTATTGGTTATAGTGCCGGATTGAACAATAGGGGTTACCTGTACCCCTTATATACCTTGCCAGGTGCACTGGCAGCCAATCCTTTACTTGGGTTTTCCCGCCGGCTGTGTCCCAGCCAATCCTGTCGCAGCACAGCGCCCCCTGATGGTCACAATGAGTCGCTGCTTGTATTTTATTTATCCCCATACATAACAGTTAAAAGAGGAGAGCAACATAAGGAACCCAGGAAGAGGTGGGGTCTTTTCTAATCCAAACGTCATCTCCATAATGATGCACCCCCCCTCTGGGGCCCAGCTGACAGAGCCAAGTCTTTAGGTCCTTAACCGAAGGTCAAAAGGGAGGGTGCAAATCTCACCTTGGGGGGGTATGATGTTCCAAAGGGTGTGACCCATGTTAGAAAATGCTTCTCTCCTGGACCCCGCCCGTTAAAAATCCTTGACTGATGGGGCACACAGCAAATCTACTCTGCTGGCACAGGTGAGATGGGACAATCCCATTGGAGACAGTTCTTCAGATAACCTGGACCCATGCCAGGAAGGGCTTCAAAGGTGATAACAAACCCCTTAAATTGCACCTGGAAGCAAACCAGCAGCCAATGCAGCTTGCTGAACAGAGGTGTAACATGGGCTTATATGCTTGCTTTTGTTGGAAAATTACTGTTAGTAGTATTTCACTTGCCAAAAAATGCTAGGCAAAAAACCCATCAAGAATCCAAAGTGAATTATGAAATGAACAGTAAAGGCCTTTTAATAGATTTTAATATTTGAAGACAATGTAGTTCTCTTTTTAAATACTATTTTAAAATTCTAATAACTAATTAGAAGTCTAGAAATTGTAATAGCTAATTCAAATTAGCAATGGGTTCCAAATTACTGACCTGAGAACCCAATTTTGCTTCATGGAACTGACCATAAATAATTGTAAACCTTTTCACCATTAAGCACTGCGTTCTCTCAATTTCTCATAGATTTCTCAAGAAATGAAAAAACGTTTGCACTAAGTTTAATGTACCCACCGCCGCCACCACTACTTTTCAGTACATGAACCAATCTTTGCTAATAGAAAACCTTGGTTGTAAATGTTTATTCATGATAAATAGTACTGATGTCACCTCTTTGTGTTATAATGGAAATTCTGAAAAAAATAAATGCTGCAGGAACTAAAATGCCAGTGGAAAGTGCAATTAGGACAAGGGAATGAGCAGATGTTAAAATGACCAGCCTGTGGGCATATGCAATTTTCCTTGAAGCATTTTTGTCGGACTTCTTGCTCTCTTGCTAGTTCCATCTCATTATGGCACTGTTGAATAAGAATACATTCAAGATCTCTCTCTTTTTTTTTCACCCAGAATGTCACTAACCTTTCAAGTGTCCGCTTTTTGCCCATGCAAGCAGTAAAATTACAATTTACATCCCATTTGAATATCTAAGGTCAATTATTAATCAAGCTTCAGGTGTCAAAGTGATGCAATGAGTCATTGCAGTGCATATGGAACAGTTTAGGAAGCATAAATATGTATAGGCCCATTTGATCAGGGACAAACCATCTCATCTTCGGTATTCTCTTTTAAGTTCACAGCACGTGAACAGACTTACCGTACATCTATTTTAAATGGAGCAGCAATGTCCGTAACAATCACCCGTGCAAAAACAAACAAACTAGAAGTAGACATTTGCAATGCAATGCAAGTAGGTCATGCATTGCATTTTATGTTACTTCATTTTTTTCTCCAAATCATCCTATATCTTATAAAGTCATACTGAGATGGTGCTTTTCCAGGAGATATTATGTGATCTCAATATTCTGGCATAAGATTTCACAAGAATGCCAATATTTTGTGAGATGTAGCAAGGCGCCAACCATTTAAGTTTTTTTTAAAAAAAATAATAATTGGGTGAGATTCTTCAGTAGGGTCAAAATAAAATACTGATTTTTTTATAACTATTTTTTCATAATTTCATAATAATTATTTCTTTCCCCCTTTTTTTCTACAAGTTTAGTTCAATCCTTACAAATCATCAAAGGAAAGGGGAAGGAGAAGGAATGCTTTCCTCTCTCAAGAGTCATCATATTAGCATTATAGCTTCAAATCTAACCTCTGACAGTACATATAAATGATACCGGTAAAGGAGAATATTTGTAGCTCAGGGTTGAAATTAGGTTGAACATCATCAGCGCAGTGATGATGTTACCTCAACCAAGCTGAGACAGCCCCAAGGATGCCTCAAACATGAAAGACTCAAATTTAGGGAGACAAGATCTAAAAAAAGCTATGTCTACAGAACGTTCTCAGCAGCATGCCTTAATTGTTTCATGATAACGTGAGAACAAATGAAAGAACCTAAAATAAAATAAGATTAAAATGCTAATGCATTTTTTTAGTTAATTACACCCATTTCCCGAAGATAGCCATATTAGCAGTGCTCACTGGTGACTAATTGACCATACGTTAATCTTGCCTCATTTATAAAAAAAAATTGGGTTCAAATAATATCCTCTTGCCATTATGATTGGTCAAAGCAAATCCAAACAAGAGGTAAAACTCAAATAGTTGAGAAGGTCTTGATTGCAACTGCTAGAACCTGCCAGTCAGAAAACCACCTATCTAGCAGAAAACAAGTCATTGATAAGAATAATTGTATAATGCCTTTTCATAGCTATTGTAAAATTAAGAACTTTTTAAAATTTGTATTGCTCTCAGTCCATCTGAAATGGAATTATTAAAACGGTGACACTAACCGAAATATGCAGCACCAATGATGCTAAAATCATCTTCCGTTCTGCTCTGAATGAATTGGCCCCAATAAATTCTTTCTTTTTTTAGATATTCAGAACTCACCTGGAAACCTAAAACACTTATAAGCTCCCATAAAATACTTCTTAAAAAGAGGAGGAAATCTCATACTGTATGTAAAATATATGCTGGATTAGATATGAATTTTCCAAGTGTGGGAGTCCAGCCACTAAAAACGGTTCAGATTCCCAGCAACTCTATAATTGCATTCGTAAACTTAATTCACCAAAGTTAACATTGGAAGACATGTACTAAAATAAAGTTTAGCTATTTAGACAAGTTAAATTGTAAAATAAGCTGTGTGTTAAAAGAATCCGTTATTGTACTGCTAAAGAAATGGGGGGGGGAAGGAGAGTGAATGCAAAAATTACAGCAGGATTAGTTTGTTAAGTGTCCCTAGGAAGATATTTACACAATGCTGATTTAAAGAGTACTAGAGATAACACTGAGCAAAACATAATGCAGTTCTATATCAAGCAGCATGTGTGCAGGACAGATTTTTACTCTACAAGAGCACATCGCTGAGGAAGGCATGAATGTGGAGAAGTTTATTACATTGTTAATTTAGAGGAAATCTATGTAATAAAAAGAGTAGGCTTAAATTATGTATCATCTGGGAGAATATGGAGATGGAAGTTGGTTGCCGAATACAGTAAGCATACAGGGTGGAACTGAAGCATAGACATGAATAAATGAAACACACATTGAGCAAATGACTCGATATCGAACAGCAACTGAAACAAGGGTGTGTGATATTTAATTTTAATTTAATTTAATAATATTTCTATACCGCCCTTCTCCCGAAGGACTCAGGGCGGTGAACAGGGCAAGAATAAAAATACAGATTACAAAAGTTAAAACAAGATTAAATAAATGCCCATATACTGAAATACATCTTTAAAACCCAATAAAATAACAATAACAAACCCCCCCCCCCAATCCCCTCATCAGGCCAGGCCAGCTTGTTCAAAAATTCCCTTGGGTGTTTAATCTATTTATAGATAAACATGTAAAGAATGCTTTTGGTTACTATTAAAAGTGTGCTGGTTGGGAATGCAAAAGTACCATATGTGCAATTTTGTCTACAGATAATACTGTTTTGTTGCTTCAACGGCTTTGCAGTAAATACTAAATAGATTACAGAGGAATGAAATATTTGGATCCAAAGTAGAAAAGGCACTTCAGTTCTTTCACGAGCACCTTCACTAAGTCTGTTGGAAACCCCTCAAAGGAGACCTGCTTTTTTCTAATGTTAAAGGAGATGTAACTTTTCCTTAAGGGGTTGTGATGGCTCAGCGGTTAAAGATACTGAGCTTGTCAGCTGGAAAACTGACAGCCCGGGTTCAAGACCTGAGCACTGCACAACAGAGTGAGCTCCTATTACTTGGCCCAATTCCTGCCCACCTAGCAGTTTGAAAGCATGCAAATGCAAGTAGATAAATATATACCATTTCAGTGAGAAAGTAACAGTGTTCCGTGAGCCTCGACATGTAGTCATGCTGCCACGTGATATTGCTTGGGTTCAGGTAGAGGGTGTAAGAAATGATTTTTTTGTCAAGGAAAAAAGAAAGGCTGTATATAAAAACAAACTTTAATTATACTCGTTATTTGGGGATCAGAGTTGGCTATGTCTGTAGAAAAAGTAGGCTGAGCAGATAAAGTAGGTTGAAAGATAAAGTAGTGTGAATGTTTGTTGAAGCAAGGTTAGATAGGGTCAGGAATGGATGCATGACAAATGAATATGGATTGAATATAAAATGCATTGGGTGAGTTTATCATGTAGTAATAGTAGTAGAAGCAAAGATGGTTTGCAAGCGCAGAAAGGTATAGAGTAGCATAGCAAACAGTAAATGAGATTTGCTACCAACATATCTATCTCTGTGGTCGCTGGGAGTCAAAAATGACACGATGCACATAATCATCAATCAGCTCAAATAAGATTTAGATATATTTCTTTTCTTTTTCTTATCACATGCTTTTAATTTCTTTGGCATATTTTCTATGCTTGAATAACCTGCCCACCATAGAAAGGAATAACGTGATGGCTCTATCTATAAGCATATGAATGGCTCTCTTTTCAAATTCCACTAATAAATGTTTCTGTCTCTACTCCTGAATATAGAAATAGAGTCAAATATATCTCCTTCATGTCAAGATGTTTTTTAATCCTCTCTTTTTAGATATGATCTCATGGAGAATGTTGTTATCAGGTTAAATATTTTATATTTCATTGAACTGGATGAGGCTGTCGGCAGGCCCAGAGGAAGAGAGAGAGGCTTTTGGAGGAGTTGGTGGCGGCGGCAGCAGCAGCGTGCTCCAGGGGTGAAAAGAAGCAAGGCCTCTTTAAGGAAAAGGTGGAAGAGTCAGGATCAGAAAAAGGAAAGAAGGCGAGGTTGTCAGAATACAAGCTAACTTGAGGGCTAATCCACATGGAACCCCATTTCCATCTGTCCTGTTTGCCATCGTTCACTCCCTAGAGACTAAAATGGACAATGTGAAATTTGAGCGGGCCATGAACAAGGAGTATATATCGGACGTGGTGACCCTTTGAGAGCTGTATGCAACGAAATTTCATTTTGATGTATGCCGATTGGTGTACATTCAAAGTGACAATAAAGTTATCATCATCAACTTGCTGAAAAAAATAATCTACATTATGTTTCCATATTCTATGGAAAAATAATACAGAATTTTGATGATAACAAGAGCCTATTACAGAGATAGCTTTACAGATGTATTTATTTATTTATTTATTAATCTGACCAGAGACATCAGAGAAGCATTACCTCAGAAATATGTTACGGGGGGAGGGGGCAAAATGACTATCCTTCTTTCGATACCCCTTCCCTAACCTTTTTTTCCCCCTATCATTTTCCTGCAAGTGAAGGATCGGCTTTTTTTTTTGATCAACCCAGGTGTGACCAGCTTGTCACACAAAGCTTGATGTCATGGCTTTAATGACCCAGTGTTACCCAGATGGCTTTCATGCCTAAGCTTTGACTAGAAATTACAACCTCTTGGTTTCTGAGGTGCCAGAACCATTAGATCAAACTGGCTTTCACCCAATTTGCCTATCCATCCTTCTTTTCCTGTGCAGCCATGTAGAGATTTTACAGAAAGATGATCAAATCTAGCAGTACCCAGCTAAAAAAATACCCCAATGTCCACGAGCAGAACCTTTTTTTCCTTTTTTTTTCTCTTCAAGATGATGTCAGGGTTAGTATCCAGTTGGGGAATATGAAAACTGAAGGCTGTTGAGGGAGATCTGAAAGGAGGAGGATGGTTTGTCTAAGAGTTCAAGCTGTTGGAAGGGTTAGATGACTGATGTGCGTAATGGATTGGTAAGGATTGTGAGTGGGAGACTAAGGTTGAGAAGGCTCATTGGTGTCATAGGACTTCTGAAACCAGTTCAACCCTAAGATAGAAGATAGTTGAGCATTTGGAACAGTGGTGAGAATGAAGGTATCAGAGTCACTAGAATAAATATTGGACATTGTATGTGCATAGGGAGCCAGAGAGAGAGCCTTGAAGCAAATATTTAAAATTGTTATTTAAACAAAGAGAAAAAAAAGCATTCCTTAAGTCCTGGGAAGGAAGATAGCATTAAGAAGAGATGGCTTCTCCTCGACTTGTATAAATGTATAAAATGGAGGGAAGGAGAAACAAAATCAGATGTACAAGACTATGTCACTATAGTTTACCTCAATAAAGCATGGTCCTGGTCTTCTTCTGGTGTCTGTTTCCTGATCTGGTCTACCTCAAAGGACTGACAGGATAGTATCATCAATGGTTATAACCCATTCAACATCCATTCAACAGTAGCAAGATTGGTCTGGCAGTAAGCTGTGGAATGTGATAATCAGGGCTACCCACAGGTAGTGTTGCAGGAGGATAACACTCTGTTTTTTGTTGCAACCACATCTGAGTGAACTAATGACCTGTGAGCAATTCTAGGGAACTGATTTCTTTGGGGTTGGAGTTTTATCATGCGGTTGGCTCCAAATGGCAGGCCCTCTTACATCCTAAACTCTATAATGAGAGAAACCAGATTCCCAGTTGGGTTCAAAGATAAGGATGTGATGTAAGAATATACCGTAAATAGATGGGAGGTGGTGTGACTGCTTTGCCAGAGTATAATCCACTGACAACAAAACAGTGTGTGAGGTGTTGTACGTGATTAACCTACAACCATCTTGGAAGAACATGGAGCCTAGAAGATAGGGAGTGAAGCATATTACTATAATATCCTGGTTATATCAGACAATATGAGAAAGGAAAGGTAATCTTAGTGACAATCTCCTCTCCAACTTAGTGAACTGTGGCCATTTTTTTAGTACACCTAATCTTAGCATAATTTTAACAGTACTAGACTATGTCTATTCCTGATTTGGTGGTAGATGAGCAAGGCAGACCAGGTATCATTACCAAGACCTGGTTAGGCAGGTGTAGTGGTTGGTCAATCAATCTGTCTGTCTCTCTGTTTATCTATCTGATTTATCTAACTGTCCTGAGTCTTATATCAAGTAGAGTGGTTGTAAATGTTACATTCTTTGACATCTGCTCAGCCAAGACATCTGCATCAGGTTCAGGATCAAGGTTGATAGAATTGATCTATTATGAAATCTTAACTATGATCAGGTTTTCTGTTCCTGCAATCTACAGCCTCCATTGAGATACCTATTCACAATGTCCGATAGTCAGGCAATCTCTGGCTGGAGAAAATTGGGAAAGACAGCTGGGTGACCTTAGGCCAGTCACTCTCTTTTAGCCCAACTCATCTCACAGGGTTGTTGTTATGGGGAAAATAGGAGGAGGAAGGTGTGTTGAGTATGTTCACTTCCCTGAGTTATTTGTAAAAAAAAAATCAAAGGCAGGATAGAAATAAAATAAGTAACTGAAAAATAAAGAATCAAACACTACCGTTCATATGATAATTTTTTAAAAGTGAAGGAGAGATAGAAAATCACCTTAAATATTATGAAAAGTTTGGCCTGTGTGTGTGTCTCTCTGTGTGTGTGTGTGTATTTCTAGGAAAATATTAATATTAGTCACGCATAATTCATGCTAATATTTGCCACAGCATGGATGCAATAGAGGGGAAATAACTAAATTTACTCTCAGCCGTATCTGTGGAAGAATTTCTCTTACGATCTTGGCAGTAGAGTATACCAGATGAAACACATGTTTTAAAGGCATTAATTAACTGAACATCCATTACTACCTACAACATATCTATCACTGTTCCAGCCCTCATTTTAGGTAGTATTCTATTTAGTACTTAAAGGCTAAATTAAAACCAAGTAGTATCCCAAAATTTTGAAAAGTGTTTTCATGATTTCCTTCAGGACTACTGTGTTCAGTGGATTAAATAACTGGGAAGAATTTTCCATCAGAAAACATTTGGTTTACTTTATATTTATCCTTTTCTTAATATATTGTCTGAGTACCCAACTTGCTGATCTTATAATTCTGAAAACTTCATATATCCTATTAGCAAGGTTGCAAATTACTTCACTGGCACTCAGTGACACCAAAAAAAACCCAGGATCTATTATAATTAGGAAGCTCTACCTTTTGAAATGTTATCAGTTAGACATTGCAGAAGCTTTTCTATCCTGCAGGGGAAAAAATGTAATGCAAAACTCTATCAGGCATATGAATGTCAGAGGAGCTAAGTCATCTGATCTATCTATCTATCACAGTTATTTAAAAGCAGTTAATTACAGTCAGGACTTTAAGGATGGCAGAATTAAGTTCATTATCTTTCTTTCATTTTGTCTCATGCAGCCTTTCAAGCAGTGTTTATAACATTTCAGGAACTGTATGAGCCTAGCTTAAAGACTTTCGCTGCAGCATTCAAAATTGGAAAGATGAGAGAGGAACTGAACGAGCAGGGAGGAAGGACCGATGCTGAAGAACTGTGTCAAAGAAATTCTAGAGGGCAAGCAATTTTCTCTCAGTTCATGAAGCAGTTCAGGGTGTGCAGAGGTACAAACATAGCACTTGTGTGCAGCTTCTTAAGCAAAACATGATTTTCCCTCAGGAAAGGTACTGTTGCTTTAATGAGTGGTAGACAGGAACTAAATCCATGCCCCTATGAATTTCAAAACCTCTTCGTGCTTTTGAAGCCCAAGCACTACTCAGCCCTACACCCACACACACCGAGTACAAGATCTTGTCAGAAGAATAATGTGGTGAGGACTATGGACTTATCGAGTGAAACACGTTTTAATCAGTTTCACCTATCTGCCAGCAATTTCTCTCCCCTGATCTGGTAGAGAAATAGAACAAGAAGCAGGCTGCAGTTAAGTCGGAGATGGAAAGATTCCTCAACCATTACAGTGCAACCTTGTCACTAGAGCACAAAAAAAAACAATGCACTGATCAATTAACAAGGCAGAAATTGGTCCTTCCTGTATTAAAAGTGGTTATGCCATTCAATCAGTCATTAGCATCAGCGGCTCTATTGAATATGCCTGCTCTCAGTTTAGAAGTATTTAATATCAAAATAGGGTATAATGTTCTATTACTATTATTTCTATTATTCTTTCTCCAAAATCAACTGATTAATGGAATCTTTTGCTAAATGGAAATACACTGTTAGATCTAAGTTTTGGCCAAGAATATTACTGCCACAATTCTTGGGGTATCAGAATCATGAAGAGATAAAAAGCAGGGGAATCTTTACTGGAGGGGTTCCTTCAAAAAGATATGGCTTCAAAGATCCATGTATATTGGGTCTCCACAGCCACTTTATAAGTTGCATTATCTCATGTTCTACCATACCTTCATTTTTTACTTCATCAGATCTCAGGTTGAATCACCAGACAGATCTTTAAAATGGTATTCCTGTATATGTCCTATTAAAGAAATTTTTGGGAAAATATACATTTGTTAGGCTATAGCCATTTCCCCATACTAAAATGCATATGATCAAGTTACATGTGTCTGTTCACTTACTTATTGGGTTTATAACCTGCCCTAGTCAATATACTTCTGAGCAGTATATAACAGAAATAAACATAAACAAAAATATATCATTGCAAAAGAATGACCTATGTATAAAATGTCAATCAAATTGCGTAATTAAACAACCAAAAGAGGACTCTACACAACTGACCCAAATGCCAAGGGAAAAATCCAGGTCCTAACTGCTTTTCCAAAAGTAAAAAAAAGTAAAGGTGTCCCCAGCAGTTTTACCCTGCTAGTTGTGATCGACTTTAGGGGTAGTGCTCATTTCCATTTCTTAAGCCAAAGAGCCAGCATTGTCTGAAGAGTTTCTGCAGTCATCATGCTGCAGCACAAGTGGATGGCAAAACACAAAATGCTGTTACCTTTCCGCATCCTTATATATGGTCCCTATTCATCTACTTGCATTTGCATGCTTTTGAACAGTGAGGTTGCCAGAAGCTGGGACAAGTGACAGGAGCTCACTCCTTCTCACGGCACTTGAGTCTCCAACTGCCGAGCTATAGTCCTTTGGCTCTTTTTCCAAAGACAAGAATAATTGGGACCTGTCTTATAGTAGGAGGAAATGATCCTGGAGAATAGAGGCAGACTGCTTCCTAAGTTCCATATTTATTATAACAATGTTGTAAACATTATAGCAATGTTTTTAAAAGGGGGAAACTGGAGCAGGCTAATATTATGGGAGCATGAGAACCAACAGATATTCTTGGAAAAAAAGCTGGTCTATGCTTTCTTGGGCTTTCAAGATAACCTGCACTTTGAATCACATCTAGAAGTTTGATATGAGCTAATGCATACATAGGTGTAATGAGTGGCACACATAATGACTTGTGCTGCATTCTACATGGGTATAATGAACTATACCCATGATGACTTATGTTGTATTCCAAACCAACTGAAGCTGGCAGACAGTCTTCAAGGGCAGCTGTCAACCATTGCATAGATCTAGCCATAGCCATCTTCACTTTGCTCTTGGTTGCCACAGTAATGGGAGGGGAAAGAGGCATTCTCTTATCTTAGACACAACAAGAAGTATTCTGTGGGAACCAAGGTCACTCAATCTAACCTTTGGCGGGCACTCTAACGGAAGCTTCAGCCCACCAAAGCAGTTAACTGGGGATTGTGATTTATGACACATTGTAGGGATGGGAGGTTCAACTTGAAACTTTGTATCCAGGGGGTGGAAACCTCAGACTTGGTTTCACCTTTGTTCATGCTGATACTATATAGCCATTAAATGGGTTCTTTGAGGAAAGCAATTGCTTCAGAATTCTTATTTTTACTGGTCTCATCTGTCAGAACCATGACAGCAGCCCTCTGTGCTGCACATTATAGCAATCCAATCAGGAGGCAACTAAGGTTTGAATAACAATAAGCAAGACCTTCCAATCCAGGTACAGACACAATTAGCACACAACAGGCAATTGTGCAAAGGGCCCCTGGCCACAATTGCTACCTTATTATTGTGGTAGAATATACACTAAGAACACAAGCTCAGGATCAAGATTAAATTCTCTGGCTATGAGGCCAAGTCAGAATGTTCACAATACTTAAAGTAAGAAAAATTTAAAAATAAAAAAATAGAAATGTTAAGACTTGCTACACTTGTGAACATCTGAATATCATCATGGGCATGAAATTTTCCAAGTTAAAAGAGCAACAGCAGTAGAGGTTTCTTGTGAATGCTATCCACTGATATATTTGCAGCTTTTTTTGTATCAGAAGCTTACCAGGATCAGAGTTCTAATCAGACAACTTCACCTTCTTCTCTGACACTACAGTCAAAAAATCTAGCATACACATTGTATGCTAGATATTGTTTGTTTGCTTACTTTAAAGCAAAGCATATCTGCATTGTAAGAAACATCTTGTTTGTCTTGTTGAGCTGTTAGTATAAGAAAACAAATATGATTGAGCAATGAATGCACAGTGAGATGACTTCCATGAGTGAAACATAGCAATTGAAGGATAGCATTTGTATAAAAGAAAAGAAGCAACAGAAAGTGGGGAGATCAGTTGAACTGTATATTTAAAACATTCATTCCTGCTCAGAAATTTAAGTGAACATTAATGTAGAGAACACCTGGGTTAAAATAAGTAGAGAAAGAAATAAAATCAATGCTTCTTCTGGAGCCTTCATCTCAGATCACCAAGAAGATATAGATGATGCCTTCCAAACACAAGTGTCAGATCTTTCAAAGAAGTATAAAGTTTCAGTGGCGTTTTATTATGCTAATATCAGCTGGAAAATAAACTCTCTCTGCCATGGTCTTTCCTGGAAATTCTTGACAGCCATTGTTTTGCTGACAGCTTAGTCCTTTGGAGAGCAAAGAAGGCTTCAAAGGTGCCTTAAGAATAACAGTTGGGAAGATTCAGCTGAGGAAGCAAAAATTGTTGGAACTCTGGGGGGGGAAGCGGAGGCAGCCACGTTATGATAGAGTTCTGTCTCGTGATGGAAAGAAAAACTCAACATTGCAAAATATACCTCCAGTTCTTCAAAAAGAAAAGAAAAAACCACCCAGATAAAGACTTCCTTTCATACTTTCCTTTTCTTTTAGCTGGTTTTCTCAGACTAGTTTGCAAAACACTGGTCAAGTGACTGGATTTAGCTACTTCTCCCACTTAGAGTTATTTAACCTTATACATGATTGGGCCTGTTTTGAATTATATTTAACTCTTTGGGGTTCAATGACATTAATTAAACACTTTTTGGTATCCCCTTAGTACACTAATCCAAATAACCAATTACATATGTTGTGGAATACGAACTGTAGATATTCTATTATTTATACTGTACAGTTATGTTTGTGTAGTAGGGTTAAACTCAAACCATCATTTTCCATATGAACTAGTGATCTTTGACAAGCATATTCAAAAGAAGCACATATCATAATTTTCTATTATAATAAGCCGTTAAAGCATTCTAATGTAAAAAAGATATTTCTAATATTTTGCCAATAAAAACTTAGTGCACCTGGTGTGTCATATAAACTAAATCAATTTCTACACTGTTCAAGAAATAAATATCAGTCAGAATGTTCAACAATTAGCCATTCTTTTATTCAGGCAAATAACCTCCATATAATTATAACTTGGATATATACATAAATAAATTCTGGGTTTGAAGAATTAGCCATTTCTGTTATGATACCTGTCAATAAAAATGTGTAAAAGAAGACATACTTCTATGTTTGTTTCTTAAAATAGTTATCCTGGATAGTCAAAACAGTTGAAAATTGATAACCTTTGAATAATAACACAGGATGTATATCAGGAATTTCTCCCTGCAAATCTTTTTTCTCTTTTTTTAACCAATACTTTTATTAAAGATTATACTTTACAGATCCTAGAGATCTTTTTCTCATTTCATTATGCCAGCTCAAATAAACGTTCAGGCAACAACTTTAAATATTAAATATTTTTAAGCAAACAACTGCTAAGTTTTCAAAATAAGAACAAAACCTAATGTACTAAAAGTATGCTTTCACATATAAAAAAGTACCTGCTCAAAGGTATTAAGAGAAAAAGTCTTCAGTTAACATTACTTAGGTCTAGGTTCCATACTCTTTCTCCACTTCTATACAAGCCTCATGTTATTATTTACAAATAAATGTTACAATGTCAAGTATATGATTTGCTTTCTATCTAAGAAAAAAGTAGAGCTACAGTATTCAGATTTGGCTTCTTACAAAGTATAAAAAAGGATTTAGGCGTGTCTTCATTCTTTTCCATTCTTTTCTTTTCTTTTCAAATGTCTTGTTTGAAAATGAATTTAAAGAGTATTTTAAGGCACTTACTACATGAAAAGAAATTAGAAGCTACAATTATACCTTCAGATATTAGATGCATGCTGAGAGAAGCCTTCTTCAGAAAAAAATAGACTATACTGTACAGTGCATTGCACTTCAACTGATATCTAGAGAATGATGCAATACATTAATACCTTTTCACCACTCCAAAATTAGCAACTAGAGGTTTGCTACTTAATTATCATGCCATTTTCTCTTTTCACTCAGATATTCAATTGACATTTTGGAGCATATAAAACTCCATTTCAAATTTTATCCAGCAGTACTAAGTTTTATGTTGAGGGAGCAGGCATTACTCGCGGGAGATGGCAGGGAGGGAAAACTCATGAAGAATAGCTTACCTATTGCAGTCCACATGAAGCAGGAGGTGGGATGCACTGAGGGACAATGCAATTTTATGCCACTGTCCATCTGCTAGCCGATACGGAAATACTTCTGTTCTTGTCTTTCCGTTAAATCTGTAGTGATACCTTATTTCATCTCTCAGGCCGCTGCTTTCCAGTTCAAAGTAACTGCATTTAAAACAAAGAGAATCAATTCCATTCTGAGGATAATATATAATACATGATATGCTTATAAGATTATGCACGATGTGTTATAAGATTCAATGCAAACTGCTGTAATTAAAAAATTCCTTGAAATAATAATTGAAAAACTATGCCAATGCTGTCAGTTTCAATCAAACTCCACAGTAGAGGTGATCCGTTGTGTATTATCATCTCAGATAATGCTGTGTCAAATTCAGTTTAGCAATTCCTTAAAACTTTCCATCTCATATGAAAAGATTGTTTTTCTACTTTGTTCCTCTGGTGTTTGACCACTTATTTTTAGTTCAGGTGGTCCTTGACTTACAACAGTTCATTTAGAGACTGTTACAATAGCACTGGAAAAAATGACTTATGACCGTTTTTCACACTTATGACCATTGAAGCATCCCCAGGGTCATGTGATCCAAGTTCAGATGCTTAGCAACTGGTTGATATTTATGACCGTTGCAGTGTCCTGGGGTCAAGTGATCCCCTTTTGCCACCTTCTCACAAGCAAAGTCAATGGGGAAGCCAGATTCACTTAACAATTATGTTATTAACTTAACTGCAGTGATTCACTTAACAACTGTGGTCACAAAATGGGGCAAAATTCACTTAACAATTGTCCCACTCACTTAGTAACAGAAATTGTGGTGACTCAATTGTGGTGATAAGTTCAGGACTACCTGTAATTATCATCTCAGATAATGCTGTGTCAAAATCAGCCTAGCAATTGCTTAATTGCTCATATGAAAAGATCATGTTTTTCTACTTTTTCCCTGGAGTGTTTGACCATTTATTTTTAATACCCATTTTCCTACTGTAGAAGGTAGAGGAAAGTAATACTGTTTTCTTGTTTCTGTTCCAGAGAATTTCATCATACTGAAACCTCCTCGGCTGCTCACAGTTCTGAATATGCAGAACCCCAATAGGAAAAGACATATCTTCCCCGGAGATTTAGTGATACATAGGAAGTCAAGGAGGCTGCAGATTGCCAGATCGATGGCTCTGCTGTGATTATCTAAGACATTCACCCAGCTTGGAAGGGCTTCTCTTTAATAGGACAGTATCTGCTAATTCCAAACTTTTCCTTTTTCCATTTGCGTTTTTCTGTGGTTGCAAATGTGAGTGCAAACCACATCAAAGGATGACTTACAGACAATACAAGATCACAGTATTTGGGCTGTAAAAGTCTGGATTATGGTAAGACAAAAGTAATTCTGATGACAATAAAGCCTGGTAGCTAAATTGTTCGTAGAAGAACTTAACTCATGGCTTAAAAAGGGGGAAAGGTGAAATGGCGCCTCACCTCTGATGAAATAAAAAATATGGGAAATTTCCTCACAGTGAGAACAATTAACCAGTGGAACAACCTGCCTCCAGAAGCTGTGCATGCTCCAACACTGGAAGTTTTTAAGAAGAGACTGGACAGCCATTTCTCTGAAATGATATAGGGTTTCCTGCCTGAGCAGGAGGTTGGACTAGATGACCTCCAAGGTGCATTCCAACATTATTATTGTTGTTGTTGTTGTCTCAGAACAACACTGTCTTGACCTTATTGTCTTTAAAAAGGTACAACTACAGTTTTTACAATACTGTTAATACAATAATAAAGAAGCATTCTAGGAGTGCCTGCAGGATTTTTTTTTCTCGACCTGGCCTATCTCAGAAGGTTGACACTTGGATTACAGTTGATAGAATTTTAGTAGCCAGCCAAAATTTAGGTTTTCTTCAAAATGGTGCTGTACTTGGTGGAGCAGTGGGCTAATGCCTCCTTAAGTAACACCAGCTGCCTGCAATTAGTGCAGGTTCGAGTCCCACCAGGCTCAAGGTTGACTCAGCCTTCCATCCTTCCGAGGTAGGTAAAATGAGGACCCAGATTGTTGGGGGCAATAAGCTGACTTTGTAATAATGCCGCTTGGGGGGTGTATGAAAGCCCTAATAAGCAGGCATATACATAGAATGAAGGCTACTGCTAAGCTTGTAAGCCGCCCTGAGTCTTCGGAGAAGGGCGGGATATAAATGGAATTAAAATAAAAATAAATAAATAAAATACTGAACTTAGTAGTAGAGAAATCAAACCACTTGCTGCTGTCTACAATGTATAAAGGGCTTTATTCAAAAGTAGATCAAAGGTGTATATTATAGAGCCACTTTGGTGTCGTGCTTAAGGCATCAGGCTAAAAACTGAGAAAAACCAGGAGACTGTGAGTTCTAGTCCTGCCTTAGGCACCAAGCCAGCTGAGTAGCTGTGAACCAGTCATTCTCTTTCAGCACTAGAAAGAGGTCAATGGCAAACCACTTTCCACAAACCTTCTCAAAAAAGCTGCACGGACTTATCTGGACTTATTTGTTAGGTATCAAAAACTGACTTGAAGGCACAAAGCAAAACAAAACAAAACCCAACACATATCAGCAGTGCTTCTGCTAGGAAATCTCTGCCTTGCCAGCTGTCCAAGACTGGGAATGGTAAAAAATATTTATTTATTTATTTATTTATTTTAATTCCATTTTCTTTCAAACATAGCAGTGGATGAATCTGCAAGATTAGTTAGTGAATAAAAAGGGAGAGAGCATTTAAATTCCTTAAATTCAGGCTTCCTTGAAAAGTGTATTCTTCTTAATTATTTGTACCTCTTTATCCATTAAATTCCTATCCTGCCTAGCAGACCAAGCAATATGCACAGCAGGATTTCTATCTAATAAATAAATAAAAACTGTTTAACTCTAATCTGCTTGCTTGATCAACAAAGGTTGGCACAAAGATGGAAAAACAACCCACACAACACTAATCAATGGCTCTATTGAATGAAAAACTGTAATCAGCTTACTTAAGGAGCACTTTCTTGACTAGGAATTGGTATGCAAGTATGTATCTGATAACAAAAAAAAGAATGGACAAATTGAACTTAAATCAGTTATTCTACTATCTACTCGTGTAATATGAACATCTATTAAATGTGTTCAAGCCTAAAATTAAATTTTATAATATAAATATTCCCACCTAAAGTGGAATTTGAGGAAGTGAAGTTAAAATTATATACAGTAAATTTCGTTAGAAAACAGAAATATATATCCTGAACAAAATGGCTATTCTTGCTCAAACAAAAATCAAAGATAAGTCAAAGAAAGTAAGAAACTTTGAATAAGAGCACCTAAAAATGGAATGTTATACTGGCAATTATTTTACTGTTGCTGTCACCAATCAAAAAGACGTCAGTCTTTAAAAGCTACAAGCTGCTTCCAGCACTATAATATCAAAGCAAGCAGGGAGACAAGTACTTTTAATGAAGTTCTATTTAGGATTTTAAATGTTTTGTAACTGCACTTTCTTCTGAAGCTACAAAAGAAATTAGTTCCTACATTTTTAATCTACTCAAATGTACACTGGAGAGAACAAAAATGGTAGTGGAATGACTGCAGCCGATGTCACACAAATTTAAGGGCTATACCTCTTGATCAACCTATTCTCCAAACCACCAGAAGGCAAGACAAGAACCAATGGATGGAAACTAATCAAGAAGGAGAACCAATATAGAACTAAGGAGAAATTTCTTGACAATTAGAACAATTAATCAGCATCCACAACTTGCTTCCAGAAATTGTGGATGCTCCAACACTGGAGATTTTGAAGAAGAGATTGGACAACAATTTGTCTGAAATGGTATAGGGTTTCCTTATTAAGCAGGGGGTTTAACTAGAAGACCTCCAAGGTCCCTTCCAACTCTGTTATTCTGTTGTTCTCAAATGGCCTCAGGAGAGACTAAAAACTACAATAGTCCCACATAGTCCCATTAGGATTAATTGATTTGGTTAATTGATTAAGTTTTCCTATTCACATAGGAACCCCACTGTGACCCATTTTGCTAACTACTTTCACTAACAATTAAAATGCATCAGATTGTAATCATATCAGTCTTATTCATAAATACTGTACACATGATTTCTCCAAACAGAAAATAACATCAATATACAGTAGAGTGATGATTTGCATGAATATTCAGTGAACCCTAACATTTAAATTAAAGAAAGATAAAATAAAAGTCTCAGAATTGATTAAATCTAAAAGATGCTCATATTCTGACAGGAGCTGTCTTTTATTCATAATATATTTTGCATATTATGCAGAGCACTGATTCAGGGGGAAAAACAAGATGAAACATAAATATGTTCCTTGATTTAGGAAAGACAGGGTGAAACCTCATATACTAGTAGAAAGGTACGAACTACTGTGAAAACCTCCTTTTATAATATTGTATGAATTATCATGGAACCTCTTGAATTGCTTCATTCTATGCGTGCTTCTTTGAATTCAACCCCATAAATATATTATATTATTTATTGCAATTAAAGTTTAATGCCCAGCTTGAAGTATTCAGATAGTTTTCCCTCATGATTCTTTTAGGCAGAAAAGCAGCTTTTAATTTCCTCAGTCAGATGGGCATGCCACACTTTAAAGAGAGCTAAGTCCAACTACTGTATTTAGCTATATTCAATTTTAATTGTTGCATTTGCATTTTCAGTTGGGTAACTTGAAGAGTCAAGAACTAAAAAATAGGATACATGCTCCTTATCAGGGAATAATTTGGGGAAAATTGGGACAAATAATAAAGAAGAGATGGAACAGGGTATCAGTGAAAGAGTTTTGATCACAGATGGAAGACATCTGAGGCATAATTGCATAATTTACATTTTTAAGCCAATGTCATTATTGTAGCCACATATTCTTATGTTCCATAAAAAGAGACAGGATGTTTTTGAGCTTTTAATGGATGGAACTGGAAAGAAGGCTATTTTTAATCTTCCTTTTTAGGCATAGGTAGCCTTAAGTCAGTCTTGACTCCTGGTGGCTGCCTGGAGAAGTCACTGCAATTTTCTTGGCAGTTTGTTTTTTAGAACTGGCCTTTTTCTCTTTCCAAAGGCTGAGACACAGTGATTGGCCCAAAATGACCCAACTGGTCTTTTGCTGAAGATGGGACTAGGGCTCATGGTCTCCTAGTTTCTAGCCTGGTACCTTAACTACATAATCTTTTATTAATTTTTAATCTTATCAAAAATAAACAAAAAGCACCACATCTTGTAATAAACATTTTGTGGCTTTCACTGTGAACTGCTTTGTAATGAACAGTGTGTTGTGATCTAAATCTAGTCTGGATTTCTATTCATTGTCTATTCAAGGTGCTCTTTCACGAGGCAACTGGACTTTCTTTTTTCTCTTTGGAGACGTTTCACTTCTCATTCAAGAAGCTTCTTCAGCTCTGACTGGATGTTCAACAGTTCCAAGAAGGCTCCACACCCATGTGCACTACTCAGGTGACTCTGGTGACACAGATAAGCCTCCAGGTGGCATCAACATCTCTCTAAAAGAATGCAAATGACCAGCTGTCTGCAAGGAATATAAATCCTTCCATTCCCCACCATCCAGTCAGAGATGAAGAAGCTTCTTGGATGAGAAGAGAAAGATCTTCAATGAGAAAAAAGAAAGTCCAGTTGCCTTGTGAAAAAGCACCTTTGGGACAACCATGACTTGGAGGACTGACAATCTCTATTAGACATTTCTATTCATTCATATTAAAGTTGATATTAAAAAATATAGTGGCGGGTACACAGTAATAATAGAGGTAAAACTTTGGTGAGAATTTTAAATAATTATGACTGATGCAAAGGGTTTTATATAACTATGCAATGCTTAGATTGTCAGGTTGTCACTGAAAGGAAATATTTCGGCATCTTATATTATAGAATTCATGACCCAACACCGTTGCTTTGATTTTCCTACTTAGATATTTCATTTTCTATTCTTGATTTTGTTACTGTATTTTGACCTCATACCTTTTCTCTGCACTGTGCCCTTTCATGTTGGTGGAACGGTCACACTTGTATGATCAGATCCTGTCATGCACTTGTTAGTTGCAGATATAGTGGAAGGGTTGAAGTCAAATGCAACTGTCAACCTGGTTGGTTTTTATAAATGAAATACAGAGGATGGAAGGATCTTATCTGGTGGAAGCAGAAAAATATCTTGCATCAGCCCTATTTTGGTGACTGTGCTCCTGAACAGAAGGAGGAGAACAAGCTGTCTTTTGTGACTGTCTGTCTTTGTTTTATTGTAGTACTTAAAGATGAATATCTTGAAATGAAAGTATTAGGGCTTAGATAGTAGAAAGTGATCTGGATTCTAATGTTTCTTGCTCATTGTATCTAAATTGACAAGCTGGGACAAAGCAGCTAAATAGGGTTTATTTAACTGGTATTCAAAGGGGATGGGGAAAAAACCCTTTTCTTTTAACCTTCATTTCTTGTTAAAAGTACTTGCAGATATTTTTGGCAAAAGAACCACAAGCATTTCCAAGTTCTCTAGAGGGAGGGAGGAAGGGAGAAAATATCCTGCTAGAAGCATTAATGGGTTCAGAAAAGTTAGGATGGCTAAAACAACTGTGTGACTGAAGCCCTGCCCTTTGTTTTAGTGGATCACATTATATCTATAGGGCCTGGCTTCAGCAGCATGGTTCCCGCAACCATCTTGTGTTTTTTTCCCCACACACATAATAGCAATAGCAATAGCACTTAGATTTACTGTATATACCAACACATAATGCTTTACAGCACACTGTGTAGTCTACAATGTCAGCATATTTCCCCCAGCAATCTGTGTCCTTATTTTATCAACCTCGGAAGCATAGAAGGCTGAGTCAACCTTGAACCCATCAGGATCAAACTTCAGACAGTGGACAGAGTTAGCCTGCAGTACTGCATTGTAACCACTGCGCCACTTGGGCTCCTTAATACAAAACAGATAAAGCAAATGCCATTTAGAAAAGGTCAGCTTTTTACCACTGATGGAAATGTAATTGGGGATTTTGAAGTACAGAACACAACACTCAGAAAAAGCATGTTTATAGCAACCATTGCTGTACAAGAAAGAGGGAACAATGGAAAAGCAAAGATTTTTTTTGTACAAGTTAAGGGCTACAAGGTGGGAAATCCTAGTG
This sequence comes from Vipera berus, assembly GCF_964194415.1. NCBI lineage: Eukaryota > Metazoa > Chordata > Lepidosauria > Squamata > Viperidae > Vipera > Vipera berus. The sequence continues at coordinate 89,113,262 of NC_138202.1, read as the reverse complement.
ATCTGATTTGCTGACCAATTTGGAGAAGCTAGGCAAATCTTTATCCAGGTACCTGTGGTTATTGCTAAATAAATCCATTGTGAAAGTTGTGGAATGTTGAGATGATCAGGGTGATGGGACAGAAGATTGGGTCTTCTTCCCTGGTTACTATGTGGCAATTCCTTATTAGGGCTTCTTTCGGGCTGTATAGTGAGTGGGTGAACAAGGCTTCTAATCTTTCCCTTAGATAGAATTCCTGGCGTTTTATATGGGGTAAGGAGGATCAGTTGGGATCTGATAAGATTAGTCAAAGAAAGGCATTGAGTTTGATCTGTGTCATGTCCACAAGATGGAAGTGGGGAAGGTGCAGCATCAATTTTATTTGTTACACTTTTTTTCCCTACCATAGGGTCAGGGTTAGAATTCAAAGCTAAGATAAATGTTTTGTTCGATTTTTAACACCTTCCTTTTGAAAGGAAGCCCCTATTTAGGAAACCACTTAAATTATTGTGTAAGTTAAGGTGGGAGGGATATTTAATTATGAAACATTCTAACAGCTCATGATAATCAGCGGAAAATGTGATTGCTACTTTTAAAAACAATCTTTAAAATAATTGTCATAACAGTAAATTTCCCCCCAAATAATGCTCCAACTAAAAAACAATTGTAGATTTTTAGCATACAATGTACATCTAGCAATAAATGGTAAAGAAAAGGATAATTTTTCAGTATCTATTTTACTTCTATACAATTATCCTCTTGTGGGAAGGAACCAAGCCATCCCACCATTCACTTTTCCTCTGTCCATACAGCCTTCCCGCTGTTCATTGGGGCAAAAGGTTAGAAATTATAATCAGAGCAAAGAGCAAGATATTATAATGGGCTTAGCACAAAGATTAAAATGTGGCAGAAAGCACCAGTTTATTCAGATAAACATTCCTTCTAGGATGCCAAAGATCTCCTTAATTAAATAACAAAAAATATATATTTTCCCCAAAGAGATTGCCACTTCAATCTGCAATGCTAAGCGGAAACTACCACACAGAGCGCTCCCTCCAGGAAACCCAGCTCAGTGCACTTTCTTGCAATGCCTAAAAGTCAGGCACACTTTTGCATGGTTTCAAGGAACAAAGGCAAACATTTTCCTATTTAAAGGGCCTGTGGAGGAAGGCTCGCCATGCCTGCCTCCGACAGCTGACTCAGTATGTTGTGCTCTTCGGAAAAGACTTCCCCTCCAATTCAAGCAACTGCCTGTGTTTTTTATTCTTGGTTTAGAAGTGAACCTGGGTAAGATTTCATTCTAATGCTCGAAATACATAATAATTTATACTTTAACTTAACAAGCAAGATAATTCAATTTGGTTGCTCAGTGTTTTATAGCATATATTGTAAGATGTGTCAAGCTGCCAGCCCTCCCAAGTAAACTAGAGGTGAAACACAGCCAGACGAACTAATTCTATTTTATTATAAGGCTACATTAACAGAATCTTGCAAGTCTGAAGGTACAAATTTCCCACCACTACATTTAACTGCCTGCTGAATTAGGATAGATACTTCCTAACTTTCTTTCTCTGACCATTAAGCCACTGGGGGCTCCTGCCTCCTTTATCTGATTATTTACTAGGCAGTACCTCTTCCCCCTTCATTCCCCAAAGTCATGCACACATACCATTACACAACGTTTTTAAAAAATCCAAGTGTACTATAATATATGTAAGTAATTTTTTTTCCTAAGCTTCGAAGTGTTCTTTTCCTTCTTTGAAAAATCTAGTCTGATTCCTGGTCACTTAGTACAGGGTTCTCCAACCTTTCTGGCTTTGCGGACCATTGGCAAGGAGAAAGGAGATCATCCCATGCAAATGGCAGGCAAGCACATGTAGCTCCATTTGCACAAGTGGCGGGAATGCATGCCCACTGCTCGCCCAAGTGAAGCACACTGCACACACACATACACTCACCCGCTGCTTTGCTTGCACAAGTGGGGATGCACATATACGTGCACTCATCCATGTTCACCCACCACTTCTGGGGAGCTCAAGGCCCAGAAGTGGCCCATGGCCCGGGGGTTGGGGACCCCTGACTTATGGACATATCTATTTATTATCTACGGAGATTCTCAGACAACTCTCATTCTCACTTGTCCCAAAGGTGCTTTTCCTTCATTTAATTCTTCAGTTTTGACTGAAGAAACTTCTTGGATGAGAAGCAAAATGTTTTCAAGGGGAAAAAAAAGTCCAATCGCCTTTTGAAAAAGCACTTTAGGAATATCCATATATTATTTTTGAAAATGGAATCTTCTTTCCAACTTTCCTCCCAAATCTTTACCAGACCCAATTCTTAACTTTCAAGCGCATACAAGATAGGCAGACACCACCTTCTCTGACTATGTATGAACCCAGTTCTGCCATGTGGTGCAGGAACATCTATTATTTTTCTCCAAGTCAAAATGTGCTTTCTGCCTGGTGTGCACAGTTGTGAGGCTCTGCTTCCTGTTCACATCATATACTAATTTAATGTTACAAAAAACAAAAAACAAATTAGTCTCCCCCTCCAAAACCTTAATGGATTAGGGGAGATGAATTCCATTTATTCTCTATTGCTGGGTGGATGCATATAATTTTTATTTGAATTTTTTTATTGCGAAATGAATGTAACAGGGAAGGGCAACTTTTATTTCGAATATTTTTAATCTACTGGGTGCCAAACATTTTTCTGCTTTTTTCCCACCAGCCACTTTCCTTCAATTTAATGGAAAATAAATTGCTTTTGAATTTCTGCTTTCAAAGGAAAAGACAATTCCAGTGAAATTTTCACTGTTATTAACTTCTGGGCAATTTTCGTATAGAGCTATTTAATAGGATAGATGATAGATAGATAGATAGATAGATAGATAGATAGATAGATAGATAGATAGATAGATAGATAGATAGATAGATAGATAGATGGATGGATGGATGGATGGATGGATGGATGGATGGATGGATGGATGGATGGATGGATGGATGGATGGATGGATGGATGGATGGATGGATGGATAGATAGATAGATAGATAGATAGATAGATAGATAGATAGATAGATAGATAGATAGATAGATAGATAGATAGATAGATAGATAGATAGATAGATGATAGATAGACAGACTGACTGACTGACTGACTGACTGACTGACTGACTGACTGACTGACTGAAGTGTGATGCAGGGGTACAAATAAATCAATCGTCTCCCTTGCCTCTTTACTACAGTAAAGCTCTGAAACATTGTGCAATGTTCCCAAGAAAATGAAAAACTTGAGAATTAGAGAAATAATGCCAAGGTTTGGTTTTGTTTTTTGCAAGAAAAGGAAACTTTCAAAACACCGGAAGGCAAGATTTCAGCACAGAAATCATATGAATATCCACAATGAATAATATTGAATAATATCTACAATGGACTGTTCCGAAGGACGACCAGGAGACAGTAGGCATGGTCAAACTTGTTTATTTTGGGCAGAGGTCCCGGGCGAGGCACCGCCGGGAATCCCTGCTATTTATAGGGAACAGCAATATCAACAACTTTAACAGAACCAATGAACAGGCGGGGTTCTCCCGCCACGCGACGGCATCCAATCAGAAGATGCCGGCTGAGGCAGCCTCGGCTGACAGCGGGTTGTTGCCGGGGCCAGCTGGTGGCTTTGACAGCTCCGGCTGGTCTGCGCATGCGCGGCCCAACTGGTTTGACAGCTGTCAGTGTACTGCGCCTGCGCGTCAGTTTGACAGCTGTCAGAATCGGCCAGTTTGACAGCTGTCAGTGTACTGCGCTTGCGCGGCAGTTTGACAGCTGTCAGAATCGGCCGCTTGCCGCGGCAGCCTTATGACGGCTGCCGGGATTCCCTCATGAACGTGAGGGGAACATGTTATTTAACTTTAAATACATAACACCCCTTCCTCCCCCCCCCCTCTGGAAGTTTTCAACTAGGCTCGGCTTCGCTGGTTCTGCTGCCGGCCCATTCGTAGTCGGCTAGGTAAGAGGGAGTCCTTCGCGGTCTGGTGGAGCGGCGAAGATTAGCGCTGGGCTGGTCCTTCCTTCCCCCGGCGGGGGAAGATTCAGGGTTTGGAGTTCCGGAGCTGTCGGGGACATCATGGTCGTGCGGCGCTGGGCTCGGTGGCAAGTGTGGTGTGGATGGGGTGATTAGCGGTGTGGAAGGGGCGATTAGCGTACTTGGGGTTGTTTGGGGAGTGCGGCTTTGCAGCACTCTGAGTCTTAGTTGGTCGGCGTGACGTTTGATGAGCCTTCCGTCTCCTAAGTTGATCTGGTAGGAGACTGGGCCAGTCTGGTTAGAGATCACGCCCTGTAGCCATTTGTCCCCGGCCCCGAAGTTCTTTGCCCAGATGGGCTGGCCGGGAGGGAAGGTTTTGACTGGTGGTGTGTGTTGTGATTCCGCGGCTGCCCTGTCGGGGTGCAAACGGTCCAGTTTGGTGACCAGACGGCGGCCCCAACGGAGCTCGGCCGGTGACTTGCCGGTGGTGGAGCAGGGGGTGGAATGTTGGGCCAGGAGGAATTTCGCCAGTCTGCAGTGCCAGTCTCCGGAGATGATTTTCTTGAGGGAGTCTTTTGTTGCCTTCACCATGGCCTCTGCGAGGCCGTTCGTGGAGGGGTGAAAAGGCGCGGACGTGGCGTGCCTAATCAAGTTGTCCCTGGTGAAAATCTGGAAGTCATGAGAGGTAAATTGGGGCCCGTTGTCGGACACCAAGACATCTGGTAACCCATGGGTGGTGAATACCCTCCTCAATTCCCTGATTGTGGCCGCTGTGGTTGTGCTAGCGACAGGGATGACTTCGAGCCATTTGGAGAAACTGTCAACGATTATGAGGAAGTTTTGGCCCTGAAAGGGGCCGGCATAATCGATATGGACCCTGGACCAGGGGTTCTTAGTCACCTCCCACTTGTGAACGGGGGCATGTGGGGGGGGTGGTCTGGTCAGCTGGCACATGTAGCAGGTGGCTACATAATTTTCAATGTCCGCGTCAAGCCCTGGCCACCATAGGTAGCTGCGGGTGAGTGATTTCATTTTGACCACACCAGGGTGGCCCTCGTGGAGGGAGACAAGAGCCTGTTGCCTATGGATGCTAGGGATGATGACACGGCTGCCCCACAGGATGCAGCCGAGGTGGGCGGACAGTTCATGACGCCTAAGAAAGTAGGGCTGGAATTCTGGACCCGGGGAGGTGGACTGCCAGCCTGTGAGGACCCATGTTAGAACCCTTCCAAGGACTTTGTCCCTATTGGTTGCCGCAGCTATGTCCTTTGCCGATAAGGGGCGGTCCGGCAGTTCCTGGATTGCCAGGAGTTGGCCGGCAGGAGCCGGGTCTGGTTCCAGGGTGGGCAGGGGCAGCCTGCTTAGTCCGTCTGCATGACCCATTTCCCTCCCCGGTTTGTGCTCAATTTTAAATGAGTAAGCCGCTAGGAACGTGGTCCAGCGTAGCATCCTGGGGGATAAAATTTGCGGTGTTAATTTGTCCCAGGTGAAGAGCCCTAGCAGGGGTTTGTGGTCAGTGAAAATCGTGAAGGGGCGACCGTACAGGTAGTTGTGAAATTTCTTCACTCCTGCTACTAATGCTAGGGCCTCCTTATCTATTTGCGCGTAGTTGCGCTCGGCTCTGGATAGGGTCCTGGAGTAATAAGCGATGGGGGATTGTGTTCCATCGCTGTGAAGGTGGCTGAGGACTGCGCCTATGCCGTAGGGAGAGGTGTCGCATGTGACGCAGAGGGGCATTCTCTCTCTGTAATGGGTGACTGTGGACTTGCTGGACAAGAGCTGTTTAAGTTTGTTAAAACTGTCATCATGGGACTGGGTCCAGAGCCACAGGGCTCCTTTATCAAGCAGCCTGTGGAGAGGTTCTGCTATGGTTGCCTTGTGGGGGAGGAAAGCATGATAAAAATTTAGGAGTCCTAAGAAGGCTTGGAGTTCCGCCTTATTTTTGGGGGGCGGGGCTGCCCTGATGGCTTGGACTTTGGAATCCGTGGGGTGGATTCCCTTAGCGTCGATCTTGTAGCCCAAGAATTCTGTGGTGGGTACTCCGATGGAGCATTTCTCCTTTTTTAGTTTGAGGCCGGCAGTGCGGAATCTTTGTAGCACCTCCCGCAGCCTGTCAGCTAGTATTTCCTCGGATTCCCCCGCGATGAGCACGTCATCGAAATAGGGGCAGACCCCTGGGATTCCCTTAAGGGTTCTTTCCATGGCTTCCTGGAATATTCCTGGTGCCACAGCAATCCCAAATTGCAGGCGGTTCACTTTGAACGCTCCGCGGTGGGTAACTATGGTCTGGGCATCGGCTGTTTGTTCAGAGACTGGCAGTTGCAGAAATGCGTGGGCCAAGTCGAGTTTTGCAAAAATAGTTCCTGCCTGAATGGAGGAGAGCACGTCCCTGACAGCTGGGACTGGGTAGGCGTGGGGATTTAAAGCACGGTTCAGGGTGGCTTTATAGTCCGCGCAGAGGCGGACTTCCCCATTTGGCTTGACAGGGGTGACAATGGGGGTCTCCCAAGTACCCCCTTCAGTGGGTTCTATGACGCCTAACCTTAATAGCCTGTCGAGCTCGGCTTCAATTTTTTACTTGAGGGCGAAGGGGACCCTCCTTGCCTTGATTCTAATAGGCAGGACTTCTGGGTTTAGTTTTAAGTCTATGGGGGGCCATTGTATTTCCCTAGAGTCCCGTCAAATACGTCTGCGTACTGGTGGCAGACAGCTTCAAGTTGACGGGACTGAGAGTGGTTGATGCCAATGATTTTTATTCCCAAAGGTTCGAACCAGTCGAGGCCGATGAGACTGGCTCGTTTGCCTGTTGCAATTTGGGCTGTGAGTTCGCCCTGAAATTGCTGGTAGTTAATTGAGAGTTTGGTTTATCCTTTTAATTTGATCGGGGCGCCCTGGAAATCGGCCAAAAGAATTTTTGAGGGGGTAAGGGAGAACTGTTGTCCGCATTGACGCGCGATTCCTTGCAGGGTGTCCCAGGATAAGATGGAGACCGAGGACCCTGAGTCCACCTCCATCTCACAAGGGATTCCCTGAATGCGGATTTGAATTTTAACCTTAGGGCGGATATAGCTGGTGGTTAAGGGCCCCTGGTCCGTGCTAGTGGTCATGACAGATGACCGGGGGGTTTCCCTAGGTGGTTTGGGGGGGGAATATTACCTTCCGGGGCGACTTCCAAATCATGGAGGGTCTCGCGGTTCGTGCTGCGGCAGGCGGAGCGGATGTGACCGGTTTTGCCGCAGCCGTGGCACTTGGCATTTCGGAATTTGCAAGATGCCCTGGCGTGGTTGCCACCACAGCTGGCGCACTTGGGGCGATTGGCAGGATCTTTGGGGCCTCCGGCCGGCCGGTCTGGTCTTCTGTCACCTTCACGGCGAGCTTGGGGATTGGCAGGCTTTGGACGGATGGCGTCCACTTCGCTCCTTTGTTCGGTTGCTCCCGGATCGGGATTTCTAGGGTAGTCCTGATGGACTGACCCGCTGAAGGGGTTTCCCTGCGGCAGCGCGTCTCCCCTATGGCTGTCCTCGTAAGCCATGATTTCGATAGTCAGCTCGGCGAGGTCCATCGTCGGCTTGGTGACAAGCTTCTTCTGAAGTTTCTGATTTTGAAGACCGACGATGACCTGGTCCCTGATGCGGTCTTCAAGGTCCAGGAAACGGCAGCGTCTGGCCGCCTGGTGGACCGTCGCGATAAAAGATTTGGCTGACTCGCCTGGTCGTTGGAACTGGCGGGCGAAATTCAATCGCCAGTACAGTTCGGACCGTCTTGGCGAGAAATGGCGGTTGAGGCGGTCGACTAGCTCGGCATAGGGCATGGCGGCCACCGGATCCGGGCTGCAGAGTCCTACGGCGACATCGTAGACCGCGGGGCCACTGAGGCAGAGGAGCGCCGCGGCTTTGGGGCGATCCTCGACGATGTTATTGACGAGGAGGTACCCCTCAACTTGCCCGAGATACGATTCCCAGCCCTCTGGCTGGGAAACGTCGAACTCTCTGACGTGCCCAAGGTTGGCCATACTGTCCGGTCCGCGGGTCTGCTTGTGGGTAGCGGAGGTGGAGGGCTCTCCCTATCCAGCGAGTGACTTCAGCGGTGTCAGCTGGTGGGACGGCTTCCCTCCTTCACTCGTGGCTTCAGCTAGTGACTTCAGCTTAACAAGCAGACTCGCATCCCATCCTCGTCGCCAGGTGGACTGTTCCGAAGGATGACCAGGAGACAGTAGGCACGGTCAAACTTGTTTATTTTGGGCAGAGGTCCCGGGCGAGGCACCGCCGGGAATCCCTGCTATTTATAGGGAACAGCAATATCAACAACTTTAACAGAACCAATGAACAGGCGGGGTTCTCCCGCCACACGACGGCATCCAATCAGAAGATGCCGGCTGAGGCAGCCTCGGCTGACAGCGGGTTGTTGCCGGGGCCAGCTGGTGGCTTTGACAGCTCCGGCTGGTCTGCGCATGCGCGGCCCGACTGGTTTGACAGCTGTCAGTGTACTGCGCCTGTGCGTCAGTTTGACAGCTGTCAGAATCGGCCGGTTTGACAGCTGTCAGTGTACTGCGCTTGCGCGGCAGTTTGACAGCTGTCAGAATCGGCCGCTTGCCGCGGCAGCCTTATGATGGCTGCCGGGATTCCCTCATGAACGTGAGGGGAACATGTTATTTAACTTTAAATACATAACATACAAGGTAAAGTATTTTTGAATTGAAGTGATACACCCCTCAAAATGAAACCATTTTAATTATAAAAAACCCCAAGGTAATATATGTAATATATTATAAATATATATGTAATATATGTAATATATTATAAATATATATGTAATATAAATAAATATGTAATATATGTAATATATTATAAATAGATAGAAATATATGTAATATATTTGTTTTACTGGAGACTAGTTCAGCTTTATCTATGATATTTATAATGTTTATGTTTATGTAGATTTCTATCATAGTGGCTTAGATGTCTTGTGTAGCCTTTATCTATGCATTATTTCTTTATTAAGCAACTAGTAGATTGCATTTTCATCTGTGGCTGACAGGCTTACTTATATTTTAATTGATCTATGCCTAGTCTTTGAAGGGCTTTTTGCCAAGTCTGCTCACACAAACTAGGTGTCCCTCCTTAAAACACAGAGGAAAATTTGTGTGATTATTTCCAACTTCTTCCTAGCTCATGTGTGTACATGCATAAATCTCCTTTACTAGGCTAGCTTTCTCAGAAGAAATACTGCCTATACATGCATACACATGCTCAGAGGACCAAAGCAAGCCCTTAAAAATAGCTTTATTTGAGCTTCAATGCATGAAGGAAGAATGCTTTATCCAATGCAAAGTGTTTCATAAAGCACTCCTTTGGAATATTCTACATAACCTGATTTTCCAAGTTATTACCAAATGTATTTGAAAACTACTTCCTTCACACAGAATGGCTCAAAAATAAAAATACATAAATATAAAATTGAAAGTAGAACAAGTTAGGTTAAAAATTGCGTCTAAGTCAGGGGTGTCAAACTCAATTTCATTGAGGGCCGCGTCAGCATTGCGGTTGCCCTCAGGGGGCCGGGTGGGCGTGGCCAGGGTGGGCATGGCCTACTGGGTGGGCGTGGCTAGAGTGCGTATGGCCTACTGGGTGGGCGTGGCCAGCTCTACATCGTTCGCATCAAGGGTGCCTATGGGGGCCTGGGCAGGAGTGGGACAGATCTGAGGGTCTCTGGCAGGAGGAGGGTCTCTGGGCCAGGGCCAAGGCAGTGGGGGCTGTTCCCTCACTGTTTCCAGGATGGCTTCGCGGGCCAAATGAAACCACTTCGCGGGCCGGATCTGGGCCCCGGGCCTTGTGTTTGACATGTCTGGTCTAAGTGAAACAAGATTAAAAGATTGATTGTTTAGATCAAACTGTTAAGGGATATGGTTGGTATATGGTTTATTGAAATATTATACTACCATTGCTTCTCTCATACATACACACATACATAACCTCACCCACAAATCCACAGAATTGTAGGACAGGATCCCTTCTGAGTTTGACTGGAAGCATGAAGATTTGCCAATTGTGCATGTAAGAGGTCATGGACAACTCCCCTCAGCCAACTCGTCACAGCCAACTTGCCATGGCCAAACTTGCTGCAGGACCCCTCACCACGGGACAACTCACTGGACAATTCAATGCTGTATTAATCATTTCATTCAGTTACTTTTATTATTAGTGACCATGCTTTCATCAAAATTATTGTAACTCTCATATTTCTGGATTGACTTTCTTTATTTTACTATTACTGGCCATGATTCCATTGAATTAACTTTTGTATTTGTTGAATTGTCCTGCAGCAAGTTGGCCATGGCGAATTGTCCCATTCTAACCTTTAAGGTATTAACATATATTCCATTATTGAAATTATGTCCACCCATCACTAAATTTGACACTGATGTCATTAAGCATGCTGTTAGTACATTGACTCAAAAAGAGGTTAGACATTTATAGGATTTAAAAATATGTTTCCAGAACCAGCTTAAACTTCTATGGTTTATAAAGGAATGATTTTTCATATGTTACCTCAAAAGCAATTCCTGATAAATACAGCATAATGAAAAATGTAACACATGGTTAATGGCCAAATTGTTGCATGAGATAGAAATTGTCTCATTAGGCTATTTAATGAAGAGATTTGACTCTGACTACCATGTTTCATCTTTAGTCATTGAATCGTTGGTATAAATTCACAGCTCCATCCAAATCTGAATATCAAGTAACTCAAATGTATAGCTGTTTTATATGACCCAAAATACTAAAATACAAGAGCACCTTGTAATTATTCTGAGAGTCTTTCATTACATTTATTTATTTAAAACATTTTGTATAGCTGCCCATCTGGTACCAAACTATGGATAGCTTACAACCAAAAGATAAAACAACATCTACACACTGTAAAAATATTAAAAGGACAAGTATTAAGACCAAAATAAAACAAAAGAAAATCTGGCACCATCATTAAACTTTCACATGCTTTCCACAGCAAGTTCATGTCATAAATGTCATCTTATCCCTGTACTTGGCGGGGGGGAGGGGAAGTGCTTTTTTGGAAGGATAAAATGGTAGGGTCCTGCCAAACTTCATCGGAAGCATGTTCTCATAGGGCAGGAGCTGCCATGGGAAAGGCACACTTCCTAGGTCCCATAAGATGGCAACTTTTAAAGGAGGGGATTAAGAACATGCCTACTCTATTCAATATGGCAAGACAGGCAGATATCCTTCAGAAGAGGCAGTCCCACACGTAAGCTGGCCCTGTGGAAACTAGGAACCGATGCAGCTTATCATAAATCTAGAGGCTGTCATCGCTACATGCATTGCCACATTCTACAGTAGTTGTAGCTTCCAGGTGGTCTTCAAGGATAGCCCTATGTAGACACATTGCAGTAATCCAAACAGGAAGCAACCAACTATTGTCTAACACTGCTGAGTCAAAGAATGGCCTCTTGAGGACATGCAATAGCACTCCCTCCCACAAGGCATTAACCATTACTTGGACCCAAGCACATGCCACCTCCCTGCAGGCCTTGAGCAACCAGAAGAGATATGGATCCAGAATGCAGTGGCCAAACTCACAGCACAAGGACCTCGAGATCAACCAGTTCAAACTCTTCTCAGATAACAAGGCTCAGACATGCCTCAGTTACTCTCCAGCCAGAGTTGAACTTCAACTGAAGTCAATCAAGTTTATCTGATAGATGCTGAGAATATTATTCATATGATCCAGGAGGGGCCTGGTTACCTGAAATACAGTCGTGGGTTGACTGCCGATGTAGTAAGGTTGAAGAAGTAAATACATTTTGTTACCCTTATTCCCACAAGCTAAGTCCTTTGCTCAGTCAACCTTCCTCTTTGCTTGCTTCAACTGTTGATCAATCCTTGTATCTTCTGAATACAATCAAATAAACTTCATTCTTTTGCAATAGTGGTGAATATCTGCAGCTTCAAAGTAGGATGTGGGTGAAGGTTTGTTCTCTGAGCTTGTGGGCTGGTTTCCTAACATTTCATTATCAGACTAGGTCAGGGCTTTTCAACCAGTGGTACGGGTACCACCTGTGGTACATTGGCACCTAGCAGGTGGTACGTGACCATCCTAGAAAAGTGGTAGTGGGGGAGGGGAATGAGCTGAACCAGTGGAGCACTGCACAAGTCTGAGCAAGAGATGGCTGGAGCTGCAGGGCTGTCAGGGCTCAGTGGAAGCACCAGGATCAGCGCCGGGCTCCAGCTGGAGCTCGGCGCTGATCCTGGAGCTTCTGCTGAGCCCAGAAGAAGCACCAATCAGCTGGAATGTTGCAGCATCTCTAGGGTCTTGTGATTTACATTCAGATGCTTGGCAACTGATTCATATTTATGATGGTCACAGTGTCCCAGGGTCATGTGAAGTGACCAAAACCTGCTGCAACCACCCAGCAGATGGGGGAAATAAAAACCAAACACCCCACCCCACCCCACCCCTGCTGCCAATCCTCAACAGAAATGCTCACAACAATGAAAACCTCGGAGAGGAGGAAGAGCGCCATCGTGCAGGCAGCAGGTGTCTTGCTCGGCTGTGGCTTGGGGGGGCACTTTTTTTAGTGCCATTGTAACTTCAAACAGTCAGTAAGCAAACTGTTGTAAGTTGAGGACTACCTGTACTTCATCACTTTTTTCCTTTTTTTTGGTCATCAAGTTTTTGACACCTTGCTAGGCATCTGGTGGTACTCGGATGTTGTCATATCCTAAAAGTGGTACAATGGATGAAAAAGTTGAAAAGCCCTGGACTAGGTAACATCTTCAGTGGAGTTTAAGAAATGTCAGTATCAGTGTTTTTCTATTTATTTTATTTCACCCAGCATAGGACAGTTTCCTGCATTCTAGTTTATCAGCAGTACATTTATGTACAGTAAATTGATCGAAATCACTGTCCATATATATAACTTTAATGCAGTCGAACATATGGCTGCAGTTGAAAAATTGCAATAGCACTTAGCACTGAGACTTATATGCTGCTTCCCAGTGCTTTACAGCCCTCTCTAAGCAGTTTATAGATTCAGCATATTGCCCCCAACTATTTGGGTCATCGTTTTACCAACTTTGGAAAGTTGGAAGTCAACCTTGGGCCAGTCAGAATCGAACTCTTGGCAGTAAGCAATGAGTTAGCCTGTAATGCTGCATTCTAACCACTTTACCACCACAGCTCTTATATGCAACCTGCAATTAATGCAAAATGCAGCAGCCACATTCTTTTAGGCTTTTGCTGACTGCATTATACCAATCATGGACAAGCTATATTGGCTTCCCATTTCGTTTTGGACACAGTTTGTGACTCTCTGTTGAGTCCTAAACTGGATACTCATGAAAGACCATTCTAGTCCAACCAAACTAGAAGCTGCCATGGTAGAGAAGGTTCTCTTAAACAGTTCACTGTCAGAAGATATAGCAGATGACCTTCTCTTATATAAACTGGCATGTTGTATAATATCTGTTTCTAAATTTTGTGTTACATGGGGATGTTCATCCCATCAAGACAGCAAACAACTCTGTGGAAACATAACAGGGTTTTTTCCCATAACACCACCCTAATTTAGATTAACTCTGTCCTCGCTTTGAGGGGGTTTTTTTAAATTATGCATTCCTGTCATCTGAAAGTTTTTCAAGTATACTTTGTCTTTCTTAGCTTTGATTTTTTTTTAATAATCATGAAATTTATTTGTGATATACTGGAATTTTTGTCTGCACTGGCTGACCCTACAAACAGAGTCTAAAAAGGAAGATGCCAAAAACTTGTTGCCATCTCTGTATAATTTTGGCCAACCTGCAGTCGAAAGCTACGAGTGGGGAAAGATATTTTATCCTTTGCCATCTTGTTGCATATGGTTTTTAAATTTATTTTTTTATTATTATTTTTTTAAGTTTTTTTTAATTCCACCTTTATTATTTTTATAACTCAAGGCAGCAAACATACCTAATAATTCTTCCTTCTCCTATTTTCTCCACAAGAATAACTCCTTGAGGTGAGTTGGGCTAAGAGACAGTGACAAACCCAAAGTCACCAGCTGGTTTTCACGGCTAAGCTGGGACTAGAACTCACAGTCTCCTGGTTTCTAGCTTAGTGCCTTAATCATTAAACCAAACTGGCTCTTTTAGACCAAATTTACTTTCTCATGTTGCCACTCTCCAACCAATATTCTATTTTCTTTCACTGAGAATAAAATATATTATAACATTTAAAATTAAAATCTCAAATAATCCTTCCAAGGCATGGTTTCATTCCTTTACATGTTAGCATGTATTTAAATATTCCCTTTCCTGTCTCAACCTACATTCAGAACTGCTAAAACAACAATTTTGAAAACATCCCTTACCCAAATCGATATCCTTCATTAAAAAGTATAGAACTTGCAGTCTATAAATTCAGTAGAAAGTCCTTGTTTTTACCATGACATTATTTAAAACAAGGATACACAGAACAGATGCTCATCAAAATTGTGCACAACTGTTCGTCAACATATACGTTTCTCAGTATGTCTGTATGCACACTAATTTCATTTCATTTTGGCATATTTGTGAACTTAATCAAACAATCCCATTTTATGTTTCTGTAGCTTATAAAAGGGACATTTTATTCTTTTTAAAGATCCTGCGTATTTTATATTATTTTACTCAAACTGAATGTCACTTCTGCAAAAGAAAGAAGCCTTTACTATGTAGCATATGTAGAAATTGGCAAAGCTGCAACAAAAGATGAAAATCAATTAAAGAAATGCAATTGGTAACATTGGTGCAGATAGCACTAACTTTGTTTCTGCAGGCAGATGTAATATATTTCAGCAGGCAGATGTGTTGTACAATCGTATCCAGCTATTCAGAGTATAAGACAAGCTGTTGAATTTTTCCCAAAGGTACTGTTCATAGCTTAAGCAATTCTGTATATAAATATTAATAAAGGTTGTGATTTTTGCCCTGTAACTCAAAGGTTAATCGGTACATTTTCTATTTTCTTGAATATCTAGAAGCTGATTTGCATACATAGAAATCTTAACAAGTTGCCAAGCATACAACTTAGTATTAGTAATCTTTCAGGCTTCTTGCTGGGGTCAAAAGTAATGTATAAAGATGATTTTTCCCCTCTTAATTAGTTTTTCATTTTTATTTACAAAAAAAATGGAAAGAGGGACATATAACTAAGGCAGAATATCAGCAGGTAGCCCAAATCTGCAAAGATGAAGTCAGGAAAGCAAAGAGTCAGAATGAACAAAGACTTGCAACAAAAGTCAGAGATAATTTCAAAAAACAGTTTCTTGAACGCATAAAAAACAAGAAAAAGGTCGAGGAAACAGTAGATCCACTTAACAGAGAAGATGGCAAGGAAGAAACTGGCAGCAGAGAGAAAACAGAACTTCCTCTCATTCTTTGCATCAATCTTCACGCAAAAAGAAACTATAGCCCAACCTACCAAACATAACTGTAAAAGACTAGAAATAAATATAAATCACCAGGACCTGATGGATTATATCCCAAAGTTCTAAAGGAACTGGCAGATGTCATCTCAAAACCATTGTACCATATCTTTCCAAAATCCTGAAACAATGGGGGATTACCTGAGGATTGGAAAAGAGCTGATGTGGTTCCCATCTTCAAAAAAGAAAAAAAAAACAGATGCAGGAAACTACAGATCAATCAGCATAACATCAATACATGGCAAGATACTGGGAAAAATAATAAAAAAACCCAGTTCTGCGAACATCTAGAATCAAATAAAATTATAACTGCCATGTTTCCCCCAAAATAAGACCGTCTTATTATTTTTCTTTTTTTGCCTCCAAAAGAGCACCAGGTCTTATTCTCAGGGGGTGTCTTTTTTTATTCACCTCGCAACAGCGGCACTGAGAGCCCCACCCAGGCAGCCCACTTCTTCTGTGTCCAAAGGAGCAGTTTTATTCTGCAACTGAGAATGGAGCTCAGGCCTGCATTTTGCCGTCAGAGGCCTTTCTGGAAGGCCTGTGCAGCAATAACCAAGCTACAGATTGAATCCATAGCTCGGTTCTTGGCTGCAGAGGCCTTCCAGAAAGGCCTCTGACTACAAAATGCAGGCCCGAGCTCCATTCTCAGCTACAGAATGAAGCTGCTCCTTCAGACTCAGAAGAAGTGGGCTGGCAAGGCAAGGGTTGATCCATGGGAGGCCTGGCTGCAATGGTAAGCTCCACCCCTACCCTAGCTTGGTTTTTAGGTGTGCACCCCACAACTAGGGTTTATTTTGGGGGTAGGGCTTATATTAGGCCCATTCCCAAAAATCAAGCTAAGGGTAGGTCTTACTTTTGGAGAAACACAGCAATAGCCAGCATGGGTTTGTTAAAAACAGATCATGCCAAACCAATCTTATTGCATTCTTTGACAAAGTGACTAAATTAGTAGACCAGTGAAATGTGGTGGACATAATATATTTAGACTTTAGCACAGCATTTGACAAAGTAAATCACAACCTACTTCTTGGTAAGCTAGAAAAATGTGGGATAGACAGATGGACTTGTAACTGGCTGACAAACTGTACTTAACAAGTAGTCCTTAACAGTGCTACATCTACATGGAAGGAAGTAAACGAGATATCACAAGGTTCCATCTTAGGCCCAGTACTCTTCAATATCTTCATAAATAACTTAGATGAGGAAATAAAATGGGAACTCATCAAATTTTCAGATGACATTAAGCTGGCAGGAATAGCCAACACCCCAGAAGACAAGCTCAGAATCCAAAAAGATCTTGATAGACTTGAATAATGGGCTCTATCCAGCAACATGAAATTTAATGTGGAGAAAAGCAAGGTTTTACATTCAGGTAGGAAAAACCAAAGGTACAAATACAGATTAGGTCAGGGGTAGGCAACCTCTGCTCTTTTATGACTCATGGACTTCAACTCCCAGTATTCCTGAGTCAGAGTTGAAGTTCATGAGTCATAAAAGAGCTGAGGTTGCTTACCCCTGGATTAGGTGAATCCTGGCTCAAAAACAGTAACTGTGAGAGGGACCTTGGAATCCTAGTGGACTACACTGAGTCAGCAATGTGCGGCAGCAGCCAAAAAAGCTAAGACAATCCTTGTATAACCAGAGGCATAGACTCAAAATCATGTGAAGTATTAGTACTGCTTTATGAAGCCTTAGTAAGGCTACACCTGGAATATTGCATGCAGTTTCAGTCACCACATTACAAAAAAAGATGCTGAGACTTTGGAAAAAGTGCAAAGAAGACCAACTAAGATAATTAAAGGCCTGGAGACTAATCATATAAAAAATGGTTGCAGGATTTGGGTTTGGCTAGTTTAGAGAAAAGAAAGACTAGGGAGACATGATAGCAGTATTCCAAAATTTAAGAGATTGCCACAGACAGGACAAGGTGCTTGTCCAAAGCACTAGAGAGCAGGAAAAGAAACAATGGATGGAAACTAATCAAGGAGAGAAGCAACCTGGAATTAAGGAGAATCTTCCTAACAGTGAGAACAGTTAACCAGTGAAACAGTTTGCCTTCAGAAGTTGTGGATGCTTCATCACTGGGGGTTTTTTTAAGAAGAGACTGGACAGGCACTTTTCTTAAATGGTATAGGGTGTCCTGCTTGACCAGGAGCCTGGGCTAGAAGATCTCCAAGGTCTCTTCCAGCTCTATTCTGATTGATTTTACTAGCTTACTACATGGAAAATCTACATTGGGACACAAAATTTTCAAAACTGGATCTGAAAATGTCCACTCAAATTCATTAGTGAATTATTCCAATTCATTTCAGTGTGCCAGCCTTTCTAAATTTGCTCTTCTCCAGAAGTACTGTAGTAGATAAAAATTTTCAGCAGAGCTGATATAAAATGTCATGTGATTGCAGGACAACTGGAAATGACCAAAACTGTGGTCTAATTGCCAAGTGTTGTGATTCAGGGTCAGCCTGTGGGTTCGGCAGTTGGGTCGGACGACTCAGAGGAGGAGGGGGGTGTTGAAGACCTTGCTGAGGGGGTTGAAGATCTTACTGATGAGAGCCCTCAGCCAGGCCCCTCCCACTTGGTCACCACGGAGACCCAGCTGTGTGAGCCTGACAGTGTGGATGAAGATGACCCACAGCTGGCCCTGTTCAAGGATGCCCGACACAGGAGGCAGTCAATTAGGAGTAAACAGAGGAAGGCAATGGGGCTCCTCAGAAGGAGGCAGAGAGAAGCCACGCCCTGAACTCTATATAAGGGGAATGTGTGGGAGGGCTGGTTTGCTGAAGGCAACCGCTTGGATAGTTCCTGTTTCTTAAAGCTCCTGTTTCTTGGTTCGTGTCTTGTCTTGCTCTGTTTTATGTGAATAAATTTGGCAGGCTTTATTCCAGCCTCTTGCCGTTTGTAAAGGGGTTGTCCCTGCTTTTGCTGCAGGGCCGGTAGCAGGCTGGTACAGAACACCAAGCACCCAAGGGTAGTCATGTGCCTATGAAGGAGGGACACTCAAACTTCAAACCTGGGTTGTAACTACCACCAGGCAGATGCATCAAACTTCAAACAGTTGCTAAGTGACTGCTCATAAGTTGAAGACTACCCATAGTTGCATAATTTACTACCTTTCGGTTATTAAAACTGCTCCTATCTAGTAGAAAATAAAGGTCTAAGCTATGCATTAAGCAAGAGACTGATGAGTGGATCCTGGGTTATTTTCATTGAAAACATCAACCATAAGCTTAGCCTCTGAGCAGAGATACCCTAGCCATTGTGTTCCACTAAATTGTCTAAGTGAATGTGCAGTGGATTGGTAGATGATCCCAACAAACATTGACCCCTATCAGAATCACCTAGAGAATTTAATTTGAGATTAAGTCATTGGGTAAAACTCTCTAAAGCAGTTCAGCAAGTAAACAAAATAGTGGGGAATTCCAAAGTAATGAGGCATAAAAGGTAAAGGTAAAGGTTCCCCCGCACATGCGTGCTAGTCGTTTCCGACTCTAGGGGCCGGTGCTCATCTCTGTTTCAAAGCCGAAGAGCCAGTGCTTGTCCGAGGACGTCTCCATGGTCATGTGGCCGGCATGACTAGACACCAAAGGCGCACGGAACGCTGTTACCTTCCCACCGTAGTGGTCCCTATTTTTCTACTTGCATTTTTACGTGCTTTCGAACTGCTAGGTTGGCAGAAGCTGGGACGAGTAACAGGCGCTCACTCTGTTACGCGGCACTCAGGATTCGACCCGCCAAACTGCCGACCTTCTGATCGACAAGCTCAGCGTCCTAACCCACTGAGCCACCGCGTCCCTTAATGAGGCATACAGGACAAAATTAAATTGCACAATTTACATGTTTATGTCAATGATGCCAGGTAAAAGTATATAAGTCAAAGCATTTGCATGATGTCATTGTCATCTATATGTTATCATTTGCCCCCTCACTTATCCCTCAACAGTTGCTCATAGAACATGCAACATCTCTTTGTAGAACTGGATCCCATTCTTTAATTGCATCAAATCTATCAATGCTAGTGAAGAGAAATCAGAGTTAAGTCAAGGTTGTAAAGGACAGGGCAGCATATCCACATTTCTAGCAGCATTTTTTTATAAAAATAAAACAAGTCAGATGTGAGCAACTGAGCATGTGAATTAAAAGATCTCTGCCCTGATGCTTGCGAAATTAAATCATTGAGTTGTAACTTGCCTCTTGCTATGAAATATAATTTTTTTATGGTTGGCATGCACAAACCACATGGAACAAGAAAAAAATGTGAAAGAACTTTTAATCAGATAACGTCATGTTACTATATTATATCTTATAAAGTACATCCATCAAACGACAATACAGGCTGCAACTATAATAATTAAACTGGATAAAATGTTTATTGAATACAGCTGAACTGCATTCCTTTTGATGAGCTTCACACTGAATTCATAAAAAGCCTGTTAACAATTTGATTAGAAGATCCTTCTTCTTCTATAGTTTTTGTAAATGCTTTAAATTGTCTTGCTACTTTTACCTTTTTATCTAATCGTCTGTAAATTTTAAAAGCACTCTAGCACTAAGATGGTGGAGAAACTCGGTGTGCGTAATGTTTTCATTTAGAAAAATTCAAAAACAAGCATTAAAATTCTTACTGTAGTTTAGAACACCTGTTCCACACATTTAAGTTACCAACAGGCGCAAAAGTGTCCTGCATCTCTTTCTAGCCATACTCACTGAATTTTATGGAAGAAAAAATTGCTTTCAAATTCTCATGCTTATCTAAGATAAGCTTAGTTAGCTGATCTAATTAGCTGCAAGGCAACCCAGAGGGGAGGACACAACTATCCTGTCTTTCACTACATAATCATATTTCTAATAATCTGTAAACTTCAACCTGGGTTGTAAATACCCCCAGGTTCTCATGCCTCCATGAAACCATAAAGGAAGGCTTCCTGTATAGGAGCTCCTGATGAATCTTCCAATGAGAAGCACATGGACATCCAATAACACAATAGTAAGTCAGCTTTCAAAAAATCTAAAGAAGTTCAAAATAAATTTCTCAACCATCCAAAGAATAACACAGGAACACAGAATGCCCTTTCAAAGAGAAGAGTACTTACCAAACCAGTTTTAGTACAACATTTATTTACAGCACAGGTCCTCAGACTTGGTCACTAAGACTTGTAGACTTCAACTACCAGAATTTCCCAGCCAGCCATGCTGGCTGGGGAATTCTAGGAGTTGAAGTCCACAAGTCTTAAAGTGGCCAAGTTTGAGAACCCCTGATTTACAGAGAACAGGCTTGCTCAAAGAACCACAAAAATGGTCTACTAATGCAGTGTTGTATATAAGTTTTAATGAGTTTATAGACTATATGGTTATTAAAGGTAGCTGCTGTTATCTCTATATTACAGATGTTGAGTGTACTGATATAGAGATTTTTTTCCGAAAAGTGGAGTATTCAACATTATTCAGAGCAGCACCTTTCTCCTAACTTTATTATTATTCATATACTAAACATATAATAAGGGACGCAGTGGCTCAGTGGGTTAGGACGCTGAGCTTGTCGATCTGAAGGTCGGCAGTTTGGCGGGTCGAATCCCGAGTGCCGCGTAGCAGAGTGAGTGCCTGTTACTCGTCCCAGCTTCTGCCAACCTAGCAGTTCGAAAGCACGTAAAAATGCAAGTAGAAAAATAGGGACCACTATGGTGGGAAGGTAACAGCATTCTGTGCGCCTTTGGCGTCTAGTCATGCCGGCCACATGACCACGGAGACGTCCTCGGACAAGCGATGGCTCTTCGGCTTTGAAACGGAGATGAGCACTATATATATACATATATACATACATATATATATATATATATATATATATATATATATATATATATATATATAGAGAGAGAGAGAGAGAGAGAGAGAGAGAGAGAGAGAGACTGACAGACAGACATGTCTCCACTTTTTTTCCATTGCCAGCAATGGGGTGGGCGTGGTTTCAGCATGATGCATCTGGCCTGTGGGCCAGCAGTTTGACACCCATGCTCTAGGTGGATTCTGCCTCACTGTCAACTAGCTCTCATTCTAAAGAGTAGTGCAGTAGTATTCTTTGAGCTGCTTTAATTAGTTTGTCTGGCCCAGCAAGTGATTTTTTTTAATAGAAAAGACCAGAAATTTAATCATTAATCTCTCCTCAGTTTCCAATTATCAGCTTCATAATTCAAGGTCTATCAGGAAAGGACCTCACTATTCCTTATAAACACATCATCCTTTTATATAAAAATTCTCAGGTTCTCTAGCTGAAATTCAGTGCAGGCATCTCTCACAAAAGGGACTATTATTGCAAATGTCATTATTCTCCCTCTGAAAACAAATTCAGCCACTATTTTTCTGATTTAGCTCACCTAAAAATTTCTACCTATTTTACTAAAGATTTCTCATAGTTGACCATTTGAAGAACTAAGCTCTTCCAAATGTCAGTTTGGATCAAAACTTTAATTCAAATCAGATTACTTCTGAAGTGACATAGATTAGAACAAACCAGTTTTAGCACTCCAGATCAGAAAATTGAAACAGGTTTAGATAAATTCTGTGATATTAATCATCCATTACCATTCATCCTTATGGAAGGGATATACGTATTCTAAATTTTACATCACTTTCTGATAAAGGCAGCATCAATCCTTGATTAAGGAAATTCAAAGCCAGACATTAGTCCCAAGGGATATATTGCTCTATGAAAAGACTCCCAAGAATCTGCAAGCAATACTTCATATAGATCAGAGATCTTAAAACTCGGCCCTTTTATGACTGGTGGACTTCAACTCCCAGAATTCCTCAGCCAGCATGCCTGGCTGAGGAATTCTGGGAGTTGAAGTCCACGAGTCATAAAAGGGCCGAGTTTGAAGACCCCTGATATAGATGATATCTCTATAAAATCCAAAGTAGACACACAGAGTACATCTATTGTTAAGAAAGCTTAAGCCAGATGGAAGGGGAGAATCTGAGTCCCTCTACTGGCACTAAACCATTGTCCCAACTAGCACAGGTAATAGGGACAACTGCAAAGAGTTGAAATTCAGCAATATTCAAGGCTTCCTCCTTTTGGCTTACTGTATTCTTATTTTCACTGTCATTGACTTTTTAAATGCTAGGAACGCTAAGGCATAAATAAGAGGTTTCCCATTTCCCAATAGACTAGAAAGTAAATTAAGAGAAGCATAGTTGAGTTTGTTTTTTTTCCCCTTCCCTTTGTAAGATAGAGCACTATGATAAAAGAAAAGATGGTTTTAAAATGTCATTTAAGTTTTGTTTGTATATTGTGACAGTTTAAAATGCTTTAATTATGATACAAACAAAACTTAAATGACATTTTAAAACCATCTTTTCTTTTATCAACCTGAGTTTAAATCTGATTCAGATCTTTCTTGGAGTATTACCATTATTAACATTGTGGAATTTCTCTTTCAAGGAACTTACAGGACAAACAGTAATATCATTAGGATTGGATTAATAGGCACACATATGCTCTATAGTCTGGAGGGATCCCAGACCTGTATTCAGACTCAGCCATTACAATCAGAACAGCTTTCTTTAAAAAAAAGCAACCTTTTGAGCAGAAGGATAGCTAAGCTCTTTGCTGTGGAGATGCTTCAGACAGCCAAGCCTGCCCTCTTAATTCCCCAGAGTATCTTTTTTTTAAGATTTAGCACTCAAGAAAAAAAGGTAATGGCCATAACAGTCTGGAATTCCTTCCAAAAACTTTAAATAACAAGGATAAATTTGCAGTGATGATGATGATTCCATCTGCCATACCGTGTAAGCAGAGATAAAGAGAACAAATGGACTTCTTAAAAAGAAAAATTAAAAAAATATTTTTTCTTCTCTCCACCCCCAGTGTGTTAACCAGCTGGTAGGTAGGAAGGGAACAAATAGATCTTCATTTCACAATTTTTCCAATTTTTTTCACAGAGCTTGACAGGCATACTAACTGAATGTGCCCAATTCATTTGGAAAACAGTCAGACGCAGAAAAAGGCATCTGTTTGTTCCCTTTCCATGTGTTACACAGTAGGTAAGAGAGCAAATTCAAGTCTTGTTCTCTTTTTTTTACTAAGATAAAGGAAAAGAACTCCACTGGTGTGTCCCTGCCCCTGCTAACAACGATGCACAAGAAGAAAACAAATAGGCCTAATTATAGACTTGTGGTACAAAAGATCACAGGTGATAGTGTTGGTTCTTAGAATACATCTTGTGCAGATTCCATACAGCTTGACATCAGGTAAGGATATTTGAAGTCTTCCAAAACCCCTACATTTTAAAATATTTTAAGAAGAATTTAAAGTTTAATTGTATTAACAAATTATTATTTTACATTGAAAATGACCCTCAAATAAAAATTATGAAGGACATATGAGTCTATATATAGGGTTCTGTCTTACATTTCCCCAGAGAAACACCTGCAGACTCAAGATGACCTAATTCTTCAGCCAACTCTTTAATCCTTCTGTCTGTTTTTTTATACTACACCAGTGTTTCTCAACTTAGCAAGTATATGATGTGTGGACTTCAACTCCCAGAGTTCCCCAGCCTCCATGGAAATCATCGATTCAAATCAGATTATTTCTGAAGTGACTTATATTAAAATAAACCAGTTCTAGAACCTTAACTAAGGTTAGGAAACATTGAACGACCCATTCTAATCTAGCCTTTCTGTTAGCTCTTATTAGGCACAAATATATAGGATTTCAGGATTCTTCTATTTCTTTCACCTCCAAATGGACCTTAAGTTTTTTTGGAGCATCTGGCAGGAGAATACAGCTATGTTGTTGTTAGTTGCAAAGTCACGTCCAGCCCATCGTGACCCAATGGACAATGTTCCTCCAGGCCGTCCTGTCCTCTAAAATCTTCTGGAGTCCATTTAAGCTCAGGCCTACTGTTTCAGTGACTCCATCCAGCCACCTCATTCTCTGTCGTCCCCTTCTTCTATTGTCCTCAATCTTTCCCAGCATTAGGTTCTTCTCCAGTGAGTCCTTCCTTCTCATTAGATGGCCAAAGTATTTGAGTTTCAACTTCAGGATCTGGCCTTCTAAAGAGCAGTCAGGATTGATCTCTAGGATTGACCGGTTTGATTGCCTTGCAGTCCAAGGGACTTGTAGGAGTCTTCTCCAGCACCATAGTTCAAAGGCCTCAATTCTTTGGTGCTCAGCCTTTCTTATGGTCCAACTTTCACAGCCGTACATTGCAACTGGGAAAACCATGGCCTTGACTATATGAATACAGCTATGGTATTCCATTAATCAAAGCACAGTATCCTTTTTCTATTTAAAATGATTGTTTTCTTTCATTAAGCATAATACTTTGGGAGAGATGCACATTGAGTGTGCCAATCAGGGTGAGGAGGGTTACCAGATCATATTAGGAAGCAATAGCAACTTCAACTGCATAAGAAAAAGAAAGAAAATTTTGCTGCGACATCTGAATCTCATTGATTGCTAAGATTCATTTGAATGGTTATATAGATGTTTGTTTCCTCTTTCCCCATCATCAGCCTCCCTATCTTGGTTAGGCCTTCCCTTGACTGCTACCACAGGGGGAAAAATCACACAACCCTAAACTGCCCATTTGGCATAATATCTCTATTCCCTATGCTTCAAACACATGTATCCTCTCACTGAGCTATTCATCCAAGAATGATCAAATATTACTATTTCATTTGGCACAATGAAATAGTACAATGAAATTAGTTTATCTAATCTCTGTGGACAATTTGTCTAACAAAAAAGAAAGATGATCAACTATAATGGCATAGCCATTCACATTAAGCCTTGGACCTGTTATATATTTTATATATATGTAACTTTATTGACTAAAAAAAATACTAATGTAGCGGAGAGTGGAGTTGGGGTGGGATCGGCATTGGCTGGGAGGCTTTGCTGGAGCTCTGCAGATTCAGGGTCGAGGTTGGGAGGTCCAGCAGCCTCCGTGGTGGCTGGTGGCATGATGTGGCTCTTGGGGAGGGATTAAAAAGGAAGAGGAGGTTGACTGGGGGAAGGCTTTGATGCTGTTTTTCCGGTGGGGCAAACGAGATGGACGGAGAGCGAGGTAGGAGGTTGGTAGGAGCTTTTATTCTTTTTTTCCAGTGGGGCAAGCCAGGACAGAGGGAGAGCGAGGTAGGAGGTTGGCAGGGGGGTTGATTCTTTCTCTGTGGGGCAAGCCCGATGGAGGGAGAGCAAGGGAGGAAGTTGGCTGGGTTTTGTTTTTATTCCTTTCAGTGGGGCAAGCCGGACAGAGAGGGAAGAGGAAAGAGAAAGGTTTCTGTAGAGCAAGCTTGAAGGAGAGAAGGGAAGAGAGAAGCAGAGGATTCAGTGGAGAAAGGCCAGAGAGAAAAGAGGAGATAGAACAAGGGAGGTTCCTGTGAGCTTCTGAGAGAGACTGACCATCATCACCTCACATGAGCTGTCTGCGAGAGACTGACCACCATTATCTCACATGAGCTACTGCTGCCAGAGACTGACCATCATCATCTCATGTAAGCTGCTGCTGCCAGAGATGGGAGCTGCCTGTTGACAGAGACTGATCACCATCATCTATCACAAGCTGCCTGACAGGAAACTGATCACCATCTTCACCTCAGGCAAGCTGCTGCTGCCAGAGACTGACCATCATCATCTCATGTGAGCTGTTGCTGCCAGATACTGACTGCCATCCCCTCACGTGAGCTCCCTGCTGAGAGATTAACCACCATCTCTTCACATGAGTTGCTGCTGACAGGGACAGAGCACCACCGCATCACGTGTCTCTGTCAAGCAGAGGTGTCCAAGTAAGGGACCCCTTGGATCAGCAGCCAGACCAAGAGGTCCAGGAGAACCTGGACTTCAGCAGTCCCTTCAGGGGTGGCACTACACTAAGTTAAAAGATAAACAAGCAGGAAAAAAGTTTTGAATAGTTTTAGTTTAGTTTAGTTTAGTTTTATTAAATTTTTATACCGCCCTTCTCCCGAAGGACTCAGGGCGGTGAACAGGGCATATAATAAAAATACAAAAATACAAAAGTTAAAATAGAATTAAATTAATGCCCAAAATAAAACAATAAAATATACAAATATTTAAAACCCTAAATTAACTCCCCATCAGGCCAGGCCAGCTTGTTTGAATAGGTGGGTCTTTAACCCGCGCCGGAAGGAGCGGAGGTCCGGTGCCATCCGGAGCTCAACCGGCAGTTGATTCCACAGAGCCGGGGCGCCCACAGAGAAGGCCCTCCCCCTGGGGGCCACCAGCCGGCATTCTCTGACCGGAGGCACCCTGAGGAGGCCCTCTCTGTGGGAACGCACAGGGCGGAGGGGAGTTGACGCCGGCAGCAGGTGGTCCCCGAGGTATTCCGGACCCATGCCATGTAAGGAAAAGCTCAGGAGATGGAAAAGAGAAAGAGCAAGAAAGAGAGAAAAAGAAAGAAAAATAGGGAAAAAATGACTACCAACTTTCTTTGGTACAGATATAAGTTAAAAAAATCAGTCTTATGCTAATATTTGTCTACATTATTTCTACAGTCCTATATAATTCTAATTGCTGAATCCCCAAAACAGCATTTCTATGGTGGAACGTAGTGAGGAAGTGAATCCCCAGGAGGGAGGAGTACATTACAAAGGAATAACAGGAAATGCAACCCAGATATCAAGTGTGAGAGAAAAAGGGTGAAGACAGTCCCACCCTAAGAGTTCACAGAGTATATTGTAGTTGCAGTCCTTAGTCTGGCAAGGTTTTGTCTATAGGTATGAAACAATAAAGAACTCAGTTTGGAAGAATTGCCACATGTCATTCTTGGTTTTGGACTTGATAATTTCATTTCTTTTCGTTTCTTCCAAAAAAATATAAAAGTATTCTCCAAGCAGAAACAACATTCTTCAAGGTCTATTCTTTAGCCGAAGCTGTAATTCTTCCATCTCTGCCAATTCCATCAACTTCACCATATATTCTTCCATTGTAGATATTTGTAGATCCTTCTGTTGTGACTCAGGGCCAGCCTGTGGGTCCGACAGCCGGCTCCGATGTATCGGATGACTCAGATGTGGGGGAGGAGGGAAACGAACCGGCTGATGATGATTTGGAGGCTTTGCAGAGTCCTCAGCCGGGGACCTCTTCTCAGCTGCGTGAGCCCGAGAGTGCGGAGGAAGATGACCCACAGCTGGCCCTGTTCAAGGACGCCCGACGCAGGAGGCAGTCGAGCAGGAACAAACAAAGAAAGGCTGTGAGACTCCTCGGGAGGAGGCACAGGGAGACCACGCCCTGAGCTCTCTATAAAAGGAGTGTTTGGGGAGGGGCTGGTTGCTGAAAGCAACTTTTCCGCTTGAGAAGACAAGCTCTTGTGTTTTTGTTAACTGCGTAATTAAATCTTGGCAGATGCCTTTTAGCCTTGGAAGCTCTCCAGTCTCTTCTTCTTAAATAGGGGTTTGCCTTTACAAGGCCAGAAGAGGGCTGGTTCAGAACACCTTCCAACTTTGAGCATATAAAAGTCGTGAAGCTGTTTTCATATATAAAAGCAAAGTTCCATAAAAAGTTTCCATTTGTTTGTCCATTCAACCAAAAGCAATGTTTCTGCTTTCAATTGTATGTTCACTTTTAAAATCTTCTGGATTAAAATACATACTTGACTGCAATATTTTCTAACTTTCCAGGGATGAAAAAAATGTACCTTCAGTTTGATTACATTTCCAACATATATTTTAGATTATCTTACACAGTTTTGACTGCTTATCCAGTGTCATACATCAGTGATATATCATTTTATAAAAATGTGCTTTAAAATTATAATTCAATGTAAATTTCAACCTATTCTTCTACATACTCTCCTACTCGTCCAACTGTATATTATTTTTGAAACTTTTTGCCCATTTTATCACAATCTTTAACTTCTTCATCCTGTTTCCATTTTCTATCAAAGTTTATACATCTTAGCAATAATATGATTATCACCTGTACAGAGCTCTATATCAAATTCAGTTTTACCCTTTTCAAATTCATAATTCTTCTTATCCAACTTAAATCTTGCCATTAGCTGAGCACAAGGAAACCAATGACAAGTAAAATCCTTGAACTTCAAGCTTTCTCCTGTTTTAAGTTAAACCCTCTTTGAGAAAAAATTAACAAGTCAGCGTAAGTTAACCATTTTTGTTTAACATTTGTCTGAAATATTTATAAAGCAGTAAAGAGAGCATGACAGTTAATTAGCAATTACCTAAACCATTCATATCTTCTTTTCTCAATTTGATGTACTCTAGCTTTGCTGGACCAAGTTCTGGTCATGGGCTTGGTGGGGGAGATTGAAAAAAATTAAGCTGCCATCTAACTTTTACACACACACACACACACACACACACACACACACACACACACACGTGTGGATAGTCTACTTCCAGGTAACATGAATACTGGATGTCCAGCCCATATGAGGAACACCAGGTTGAGAAACACTGGTATAAACTATTTAAATAATTGCTTCAAAAATGCCATATTTTTGAAACGCTTATTTAATCTTTTAAAACATTTTATCCCATGCCTCTGTCTCCACAACTTACACTTTATTCCTATGAAGCAACTACAATTCATTTCTTGATTTACACCACTTATTTATGCCTTATTAATACTGTTCTGACATCATATCATATGAGTTAAGTTTTCTGTTAAAAGAAGGATAGCTGCTACTGTTCCAAGCAGAAATAGCCTCATTTTGCAATAGAGCTGTTGTGAAAGTTAATAGCATACTTGTGTGGCAGAAACCCTACTACATTTCATCAACAAGAACCACCCTTTTTCAAATGGCATAACAATAAATCAACAATAGAGGCTTCCTCCTGAATTGCCAGGTCAAAACAAATAAATCTCGAAAATGAGAACTATTGAGATATTATTTCACTAATCTAGCAAACCCCTCTTGTTGAAAGTCAATTAATTTTTTCACGTAGGCATCCATGGTCAACTAATAAAAAATAAAAAATTTGCAAAGCAAAAAAAAGGAAAAGCAGGAAAGAAAAATAACTAAAATATACTACAAAAGTCTATAGGCAATCAAAACTAGAACCACAACAAAGATGACACCGGTTCAACAAAAAGGGGTCCTTTAAGCCAACAATCTTTTGGAATGTCAGTGTTATACCTTGGCTCTATAACCATGCATCAAGTCACTTCACCTGAAAAGCTGGAGGCTAGCAGTGTGATCTGAATTATGATATGGTTCCTTTATTATTTCCTGCTGCAAGCACCACTGATCCAGTCAATGTTGACCCGACCTGTACATTCAAGCTGATCACAAAAACTACTCTTTTGCTGCACCTGCCTTCAAAAGACTACACAAATCAGAAATTCATCCAAATCGTGAGTCAGAACTGGCATCTATTTACAAATTTTGAGTTAACAGAAGTGCTGCAGGATAGCCTGGATTACAATAGAAGACCTCAATTAAAATGAAAAGGCAGCAAAGGGGAAAGCTGAAACAGAAAGAAATATGTTCTATGGTATATTCAGCAGTCATTAATATTGGAAAAGATACAGTGGTTGGAAAGGGGACAATCTTTAGAGCACAATTCAAGATAGCATATGAGCTGCTTGTGCAGTGATGTGAGGCGTAATCAAACTATAAAAACTGAGGCAAAGCTTTATATTTGCAAAAGTATACAGCTGCAAAATGGCAAAACATATTCTGTTCAGGAAGGTAAAAAATATTTTATGTTCTGATTGTCTTTTTAACTATTTTTTTTAATTAAACAGTACGCGTCCCTTTTCACCTGCCCACCTCTTTCATAATTATTGCCTGGTTTGCCTAGGACACGGGTAGGCAACCTCGGCTCTTTTATGACTCGTGGACTTCAACTCCCAGAATTCTGGGAGTTGAAGTCCACGAGTCATAAAAGAGCCGAGGTTGCCTACCCCTAGCCTAGGACCAGGAAGCTGCAACTGATTACATTAAGTCATCCAATTCTTTTTCTGTCTCCAAGGTATGACTTCATAATATAATGGCAGATGCATTCTAACTACTTTAGACCTTGCAGCTATAATAATTCGGAGAGGAATTGGATATATTAATGCCGTATCATCTGACTGAGTATAGCTACACGCCACAGACAACTGACTGCTTAGTGCAAATCAACATCCTGGTAGAAAGGCAAGTCAGATTCAGGGAGGGAGACTGACCATTGATCAGTGTTTTATTTTTTGTGGATAGAAAATTAATTAATAATTACTTAAATCATTAATCTGGGGCATCCTTTATGTTGTCCCTAGAGATAGATTTTGGGAGAAATGGGTTGCTTTCTCTGTGGTCCAAAGTCTTTGCTATGTAAAAATGCATTAAAAAAATAATTCAATGCAGCTTCACTGTATTATGATGGGGGGGAGGCTTTCCATCCTTAATCCCCATTGAAAAGTGAGTAAAACAAATATGCATCTTGACTCCTTTTCTTTTTTTATCTTTTATATTAATTATTTTATTCTATGCCCCAGCGTAGGGTCAAGCCAACAGACCATTGGGAAATTTGGACAATGCAGCCAAGCTTTCTACAAGATAAATTGACCTGAGACAGAATAATGGATCCCGTATTCCTGATTATTGCAAAGGAAAAACTGGTTCCCAGTTATAATAAAGCCAAAGGTGTTTTGTTTTCTCCAAAAGGCTTGTCATCTGCTATCTCTCCTGGAAAATTAACAGTTTTAGTATTGACGAAATCAAGGTCTTTAAATATTTCAGTGTTTCTTTTTACCCACCAGTATTCCAGAAGAAATAACAAAGGGCTGTCATTACTCAGGCCCACAAATTCTCAAATATTATCCTACAATATGCTAACTGTGGTGGTAATAACTTGCCAGCTGCAAGAGAAAATATTTAGAATTAAGGTAATCAGCCACCTGGTATGCAGAACACAGATTTGCTATTACGGTATCATGATTTAAGTTCTGTTCAAACTGTCTTTTTACAACACAGTTGCAAGCTTCCCAAAATGTATTTAACTTTCTTTTGTGATTAATCTGGACTAATCGTTGTAGAAATTCATATGTGGTTTGGCCACCTGAATTTTTGGCTCAAACTAATTTTCACTGGAACCTCCTAAGCTTCCCTTACCTTATAGGAAAACTTACAGGAAATTTTTCTGTTACCATGGAAGCTAGGCATTGAACTAGATTTTAAAATTCTTTGGATTAACCTTTCTCACTTGACTTCACTTGTTCTGGTAGAGCTGAAGAACGGTCTCTTGACAACAATATTCAGTAAGACCTAAGCAGAATCACATGCCTTGTAAAAGGAATATCTTTTTGAAAAGTTCTCTCCCTCTTCTAATATTCTTTGGCCAACTCACACAAGAGTCTTTGCTCTCATTCAGTTTAAAGTTTTGCCATCCTCACTGTTGGAAGGGAATTTGCCCTGTCTGTTGGGGAAAATAGAATCATTTGGTTTTGCACTGTTTTTTTTCTGGAGCTTGGTGAACTGACCTAATAAAGCTTCTGCTAACTCACAGTTATGGTAGCTCTGAGGACGAGAATATTCTCCTCAGACCAGCCATTTCAGGCCTCCAGAAGGATCACCAAATTAATTAAGCAATTTGATGCTTAATAGTGCAACAACAGTTAATTTTACTTACAGCTTTATATTTTAATACATTCCTTTAGTGTTTAAGCTTTAGTTCACATGTATTATTTTTTTCCTTGTTTGGGGTCAATAAAATTTAAAATTAAAACTGACTTTATAGCTGTAATCATTTAGCCTGGTTCATAATCTGGTAAACCATGGTTAAGTTAATCATTTAAAAAAACTCAAGTGGGTTTATACAAAATGTTAGGCCACAGATTATATTTTATAAATTCCAGAGGCCAGTGTTCACACAATTTTCTGCATCAAGCCAAACCATATTAGCACTTGGGAAACCAATCAACGTAAGATTCACTGTACAAAATCCATCTGAACAATGATTTTTGTAAGGCTGTCTAGTGCTATATATTCACATGTACATTCATTTATTATATGTTTAGGAAGATATATTCACTTATACTTTCATATACATATTAGAGTTGCATGGACTTTCTTCAGAACAAATGGAGAAAAAAAGCTTCCATTAAAAACAAAAATATAGTATCAACACACTGTTTTAAAATAGAAGCAAAAGGACAGATTCAAATTTATTTTCCAGTAGGGGTTTAAATATAAACATAAAAGATGCACCAGAATATGTACTGTAATGTATTATTGTGAACAGTATGATTCCTAAGATCGACTACAAAAAATTCTGTATTTAATGTGTGTGTTTTTTAATAACCATCAACTTGGGAAAACTCAATTTATCCATGAGCCGTACATTCTGGAAATTTAGGAAAAGGGTTAAATTTGCAGCAGGTTTTCACATACATCTTTACATTGATTTGGAGAATGAATATATATCCAAGTGTAATAAATCCATTGTCCATGTGAGTGAAGTAGACTTGGAATCCACAGCTATCTGAAGAACAGATATATTTCTTACCCATTGTTTAGTTTCTTTTTTGCTAAGCATTCATTTTAATTTCCTATGAATTTTCACACAATCTAAGGGAGTAGAGTACAGAAATAATGTTCCTGTCTCAGCAGCTGTACAATAAGAACATGCCTAAATCTCTTTGTTTCAATGAAATGTATTACTAAAAATGTATTTAGGATCCCTGCTTGATACAACCTGAGGTTATTAAATTAATCACAGTGAAACAAAACCATATCCTCAGATGATAAAAACTGCTAATTGCAAGGATCAAGGGCTCAAATGAGAAATCTTTATTTCCAGCTCATTCATCTAGCTGATACTTGGCTTTCTTTACAACAGGTTTTTTTTCTCTCTGATGGTCTCCAAATGTATTGAGATATCCTAGCAGTATCTGTTGATATTCTGCTCTTAATTACATTTCATTTCAAATCTGATCCTATTGATAGAACAATGACATTTTCTTTTCCAAGAGTATAAAAATACTTCTAAAATATATTATTATATTTAGATTAAGCAAGCTGTCATATAAAAGTTACTCCAGGTACATTTAACAATTATCTAATTTTTAGTTTTTAAAAACCCAAGATATAAAATGAACTAAAGCAAGAAATAGAGGACTACGCCATCTTTATAAATTTAATATCCATGAAGTCAATCACAAAGCAATGCATGATGATACAAGGGTTCTAACTTCTGCCTCAAGCTATTAAAATAAATTGAAATACTTTTATTGTGTATAAGATTGACCCCTTCATTTTTATCATTAAATGTTAAACAGACAAAAGCCATCTACTACAGGGTATCTATACAAACCAGAGAAGCAGAAACATTCATTCATACAGTGAACTTTTCATGATACCCCAAGATCCCTTCTGATCATCCCAATCATTTCCAAGTACGAGGGCTACACCAATAATTTTTTCTATTTATTATTTTATCATTTTTAAGGCATGCTAACCCCACATTCTTATATCAGGTGGTCAAATATCTTCACCAAGTTATACAACTTTTAATTAGACATGTTGTTTTATTATTCAATATTTTAACTTTCCCAATAACAAATGGTTGGTTCAAACTCTCTTTAATATAAAGGCTGGTCAAAGACTGTAATAAAAAGGTTTGATTTGTTTAGATATAGGGAAGATAACTATATCATCACAAAGGAAAAGAAGCTTTTAGTATTGCTATTATTATTATTATTATTAATATTAATATTAATATGTTGGAAGGGACCTTGGAGGTCTTCTAGTCCAACCCCCTGCTCAGGCAGGAAATCGTATACCATTTTAGACAAATGGTTGTCCAGTTTTATGATTTTTGGTATTGCCAGCATAAATGAGTTTAAAGGCAAGAAACCTAATATAGGTCTCTAGAAGGTACCATGTCCCTGATCATTCCCTGGCAACCCAATAACATGTTCAGCTCCTGTTCTGTTCATTGTAAGGAATATCATCTACTTTTGAAAGAACACTACTTCAAATACTAGCCCATCCCTTAGTTTAATAGAGAAATGAAGGGGTTTTAGCTTTTAATATTGTTTTAATTGTTGGGCTTAATTAATTTAATCTATTTTAATTTTATATTATCTTTATATTGTATTTTATGCTGCCCTGTAAACCTCCCTGAGTCCTTCGGGAATAGGGCGGTATAAAAATTTAATTAAATAAATAAATAAATTTAACTTCCTTTTTCCCCCTTGACTATGGCACTGATTATGTAAGTGAATCCAATCTGTTTCTCTTCTGATATTGTTACTGTTAATATGGTGCACTAAATGTAAAAGTTTAGTTTTTTATGGTAACGGTTTAGTATTTATGGATTATCCACATGATAGTTTTTCTTGAGATAAACTGCTTTGCATTAACTTTTTCTGAATAACAGCTAATAAATTATAGACTGAACATAATAAATAAAAATGGCATATCGCTAAAATAAAAAACAGGCTTGTAGGTCTAGTGTATTTCTTTGTTTGGCAGAGTGCCATGCAGACATAAGGAACACATATTGAACACATTACATTCCTGCAACTTTGTTTAACGAGAAAACAATGATCCAGGAATCTATTACAACAGAAACATCGTGTTTTGTGATTGTAATGTAATAACACAATCATAACACATTTTGATGCCATCACTTATTTAGACAGGTTTCCTGCTTACCTGTGTTCCAACTCTCGTATGGACAGAATAACTCCAGAAGTTGATGCCTGCTGCTGTATGGTGGTCAGAAATGTGAATTCACTTTTGTTCCGGAAGAGCTGAATTAACTTCTCATTTGTGTGGGATGCTGCATGGATTTCTCTATCTACAGCTAAAAAGAATGATAAAAATAGTGAGGTAAAAGGAAAAAAAGAGAGAGAGAGCACTAAACCTTTCACATTAGAAACCATTAGGACTGGTTCATATTTTCATTCCCCATGGAAATAATTTCCATTCTGAGAAACCTGCCTCTCTTTTGCTAGTGCTATACTTGGGTACAATGTGAAAACAGAAAACATCCTCTTTATCAGTTTACCCCATTTGTCCCCCTGACAAGTTCACAATCAGGCATCTACTGATTTTCTGACAGAGTTTCTGACAGGAAATGCTGAACTTATTCAAGCCTGCCATGAGCAGATTACATTGCTGATTCATGAGGTGTGTGGAAACAAGATAATGGGCTCCCAAATTTAGAGGGCCTGGCTGAACCCTGAGTCACTGGCAAAACTGAAATTTCAAAGTTACTACCATGTCTATTTCCCTCCCTTTCTATTGAAGCCAAAGAAATTGCTCTGACTCTGATGCACTGGCAGAGATCTATTTTTACCAGCAATGCTCTCTTAGCATCCTTACCTCCCCACTCCCCCACCCCCCTTACAATAGATTTAATACATGATCATTGGTGATGTAGCTACAGGAGTGACAATCGATTTGGGGGCTCCTCTGTTTACACAAGCCAAGTATTGCTTTCATGCAGTATTTATTAGACTTCAACTTGATGTTTTAGAGATGCACATCATTCCCACTGCCTTCAGCTTTCGGTCACATTCCCTTTAGTCTCTTTGGGATGAGAAATAAAACAACAAAAATGAAAGCAGCAGATAATGATAGCATCACTTGCTCACCTTTTTACCCATTCTTTCATAAAATCATAAAACCATACAATCATGGAGCTGGAAGAGACCGTGGAGTTCTTCTAGTCCAACCCCCTGCTCAATGGAGGAGACCTTAGGTCATCCCAGACAAATGGCTGTCTAATCTTTTCTTAAAAACCTCTAGTGATGGAGCACCCACAAGTCCGGAAAACAAACTGTTGCATTGATTAATTGGTTTAAATGCTTTTCATATCCTAGCTTTTTTGGGGGGAGGAGGCTATGTTAATTATATAGTATAGGTAATCATCAACTAACGACAGTTCAATTCAGAGTTAGGGTTAGGGTTTTTCACTCTTATGACCATTGCAGCTTCCCCATGGTCACATGATTAAAATTCAGATGCTTGGCAACTCGTTCATATTTATGACAGTTGCAGTGTCCTGGGGTCATGTGATCAGCTTTTGCAGCCTTCCGACAAGCAAAGTCAATGGGATGCCAGATTCACTTAACCATGTTACTAACTTAACAAACTGCAACGATTCACTTAACAACTGTGGCAAGAAAAGTCATAAAATGGGGCAAACTCACTTAACAAATGTCTCACTGAGCAACATAAATTTTGGGCTCAATTGTGGTCGTAATTCAAGGACTACCTGTACCACTCCTGAATTCCATTAACAGTTTCTTGGGGGGGGGGGGGCGGTTTCCTTCAAGGCCAAAGAATTGACTCTAATTCCATATGTAGTAACAGTAACATTCCAGACATACCATTTTGGTAAATTTTCTGCTGGGGAAAATCTCATGCCAGCAAAACAGAAAAGGGGGCAATTCTCCTTTTCTCCTGCAGCCCCACATATGCTGGAAAAAAATCCCAACCTGTTCTTTGTAGTTGGGAAACTCAACAGCAAGTTGGAAGAAGAACAAAACAGAACAGATGAGCAAGTCCCAGAGCAGAAGTGAAAATCTGTTCCTGTAATGTTGGATTTTGTCTCAAGGCAGGTTCCCAAATTGAACAAAAGCCTGCTTAAGCAACATTAACTGCAGCTGGAACTTCCAAAAGGCAAGTGTGTTGCATGTGTGTGTTTAAGCAGCCTTCTTACAATAAAACACCCGGATCATGGTAAGTACTCTTTCTAAGATATAGAATTGTTTTTACTTAGTATATGTCTACACCATTTATGCAATTACATCTCAAGGCAGCTTATAAGATAAATAAAAAAAATATGCAAAGATGGGTATTAAAGATAATGAAATTGATACAAAAACAAGTACACTGAAATGGAAAAAGGAAACTGGGGAAAAATATTCACATAGAGAGGGTCTGAATGGTGAGATGATGATGATGATGATGATGATGATGATGATGATGATGATGATGATGATGATGATGATGATGATGATGATTATTATTATTATTATTATTATTATTATTATTATTATTATTATTATTATTATTATTATTATTATTATTTAATTTCTATACCGCCCTTCTCCCGAAGGACTCAGGGCGGTGTACAGGTCAATAAAATAAAATACAATATACAAAAGTTAAAAAAATATTAAATACTACAGCCCAATTCAATAAGTTAATACAATAATATTAAAATACCCCTAAACCCATCAGACCAGGCCGGCATGTTCAAATAAATATGTTTTTAGGTCACGTCGGAAGGAGCGAAGGTCGGGAGCCATCCGGAGCTCAACTGGTAAACGGTTCCAAAGGTCTGGCGCACCCACAGAGAACGCCCTCCCCCTGGGGGCTGCCGGTCGACACTCTTTGACTGACGGCACCCTAAGGAGGCCCTCTCTGTGGGAGCGCACTGGACGAAGGGAAGTTGATGCCAGCCGCAGATGCTCCCGTAAGTATCCCGGACCCATGCCATTTAGGGCTTTATAGGTCATAACCAGCACCTTGAATCTTACCTGGAGGACAACCGGAAGCCAATGCAGCTCGCGGAGTAGAGGTGTTACATGGGAGTATTGGGAAACCACCACCACCACTCGCGCGGCCACATTCTGCACCAGCTGGAGCCTCCAAGTAGTCCTCAAGGGCAGCCCCATGTAGAGAGCGTTGCAGTAGTCCAAACGGAAGGTCACGATTGCATGAGTGACTGTGCACAAGGCATCCCGGTCCAGATAGGGCCGCAACTGGTGCACCAGGCGAACCTGGGCAAAGGCCCCCCTAGTCACAGCTCCTATATGATCTTCCAAAGAGAGCTGTGAGTCTAGGAGGACACCCAAGTTGCGAGCCCTATCTACGGGGGGTAATATCTCACCCCCCATAGTTAACAATGGAATAATCTGAATTTCCCAAGACGCCGGCACACACAGCCACTCAGTCTTGTCAGGGTTGAGCCGAAGCCTGTTCCTCCCCATCCAGACCCGAACTGCCTCCAGGCAATGGGACATCACATCGAGGGCATCACTGGGGTGGTTTGGGGTAGAAATAAAAAGCTGGGTATCATCAGCATATTGATGATACCCAACCCCAAAACCACGAATGATCTCACCCAGCGGCTTCATATAGATGTTGAACAGGAGAGGCGAGAGGACCGACCCCTGAGGAACTCCACAAATGAGAGGCCTCGAGGCTGACCTCTGCCCTCCTGCCAACACCGACTGCGAACGTCCCAAGAGGTAGGAGGAGAACCACCGTAAGACGGTGCCTCCCACTCCCAACCCCCGAAGACGCCGCAGTAAGGTACCATGGTCGATGGTATCAAAAACCACTGAGAGGTCTAATAGGACTAGGACAGAGGAGCAGACCCTGTCCCGAGCCCGCCAGAGATCATTCACCAGCGTGACCAATGCCGTCTCCGTGCTGTACCCGGGCCTGAAGCCCGATTGGTACGGGTCTAGATAATCAGCTTCCTCCAGGAACAAAGGAAGCTGCTGCGCCACCACACTCTCAACAACCTTCGCAAGAAAGCGAAGGTTGGAGACCGGACGATAGTTGTTTAACACAGCTGGGTCCAGAGCAGGCTTCTTGAGGAGGGGTCTCACCACCGCCTCCTTCAAGGCAGTGGGAAAACTACCCTCACTCAAAGAAGCAGTTATCACTGCCTGGAGCCAGCCTTGTGTCCCCTCCCGAGCCGAATATATCAGCCAGGAGGGGCACGGGTCCAATAAACACGTGGTGGAGCTCAGCCTCCCCATAATCCTGTCCACCTCTTCCAGAGTCACAGGATCGAACTCCTCCCAGATGACATCAACAAGACCACCCATGTTCTCACCGTCAGACTCTGCCCAGTCGGAGTCCAAACCGGTCCGGATCCGAGCGATTTTGTCCAACAGATGCTGGCTAAACTCCTCGGCACGACCCTGCAAGGGTTCCTCCCTCACCTCCTGATTCAGGAGGGAGCGAGTCACCCTAAACAGGGCGGCCGGGCATTTATCTGTGGACACGATGAGGGTAGCAAAGTAATTTGACCTTGCCGTCCTCATCGCCGCAAGATAAGACCTCGTAAAGGACCTTAGTCGCAATCGGTCAGATTCAGACCGGCTGGACCTCCAACAGCTCTCTAGGTCCCGTCTCCGACGCTTCATCTCCCAGAGCTCCGCGGAAAACCACGGAGCCCACTGGGATCTGCACCGGGTCAGGGGCCACATGGGTACAACTTGGTTGAGTGCCTCTGTGGCAGCCTTTTCCCAGGCCTCCACTAAGGCCTCGGACAAGCTGTGAACTAGGGCGGCAGGTGGGGACCCAAGCGCCGCCTGGAACCGCTCAGGGTCCATTAAGTGCCTGTGGCGGAACCATCTAATTGGTTCAACAGCCCCACGACGGGGATTGGCAAAACAGAAGACCAGCCGCAGGAGATAATGATCGGTCCATGCCAGGGGCGTAACAGTTGGGGAACCCCCACCCAGATCATCTAACCACCAGCCAGATAGGGGAAAGGTACACCAGCAGCAAGCCCAATGAGCCCTAGGGCCACATCTCATGAGGAGAGACTCACACCCGGCTATTTGGACAACGGTGGCCTCCCGCGGACATAAGGTCTCCCTCACAACTACCACCACACCCCCGCCCCTACCCTGAGCGCGAGGCAGGTGAAGCACCCGTAAACCCAGTGGGCAAATGTCAACCAGAGGGACACCTCCCTCTGGGCCCAACCAGGTCTCCATAATGCAAGCCAGGTCCACACGCTCCTCCTCAACCAAATCATGGATGAGAGGGGACTTATTAACTACGGACCTGGTGTTAAAATACACAAGCCTGAGCTCAGGTGGCTGCTCATCCCCGTTCCCGGGCCCACGGGACAAAACCAGAGGGTCAGAGCGCATCACCGCTTGAAGACAGCGGGGACACACTCCCGAATGTTGATACGGCCCTCTGTTCGAACACCTGCTGCCATTCCCTAATGTTGTGGGAATAGGTAGTCCCACACCCCGCTCCGGGGCCCCGGAGGCAACTCGCCCAAGCCCTGTCCGACCGTGATCTATTCCAGGCCTGGCCTGACCAGCGAATCGTGGACACCGCAAACCCTCCCCCCTCCCTAACCCTATAAAATATTTCGATAAAAAACAAACCAGGAGCCTCTTCTTAAATTTATACAAGAGGTTCCTTTCCCTACCCAACCATCTCTCAGGGTCCCAACAGTTGGGCCCGTCCTCAAGAGGAGAAATAAAGAAACAGGCGGGTCGCACCCAGGAAGGGGGGACACCCCTGAGAGCAAATAAATCTGTGCTGGAGTAATGTAAACGAGCCATTATTCTTCCACAAGCACCATGAAGATGTAATAATAAGCACTTTGTGAATTTTACTGGGAACAGATTAGAAGGCAATCTGTTCTGTTTATTCTGGCCATAAATTGTTTAATACTTTATACATCAGAAGCAAAGCCAGGAAACTATAGGAGTTAAGCTACTGAGGTAGCACTGGGAAGTTCCAAATTGATGTCTACTTTCAAGCATAAAAGCTCACTGGGTGACCATGAGCCAGTCAGCTGCTCTTAGCCCTGCTTGCCTCACAGAATTGTGATAGTTGGAGGAGAAACTGAAGGAGAAAATCCTGTACACTCCACCTTAAATTCCCTGGTGCTTCGATCAGCATCTTGTCTGCCATTCATTGTAGCTTCTGGACCAAGCATGGAAGTAGAATGCATTGTGATAATCAGCAGTGTACAAGCCAGGAATTAGCTTTCAATCTTTATGTCATCAATTACCAATCATATATCGCAGCAAACACTCTGGGTCACTCTGCATATCTTCCAAGGGTTTTGACTGATTGTCATATATTGTGGAAAACCACGGATGTCTTGAGAAATTCAGGGAACAGATTATAAGTATTCTCCGTCTACCTGGGCTCTTCTGCATGCAGGACATGTCCTTGCTTGAGGCCACTAACTGAATAGAAAGCAAAAAGATCAGAGCTCCAGGCCTCCTATTTGACCCTATATTGATTGCTGCAATAACCATTTTACAGAAGACATACCTATACCTTTCTGAATGTAACATTAAACAATCAGGTTAAGACAGCCTCACCTTCAGGGTATTAGCCTCTTATCTTTATCTATACAGTGTTTGCTTGGTGGCTCTACCCATGTAGCTCTACATTCAGCATACAGGTAAACTGGCAAAAATGCAGAAGTTTGAACACAGGCCAAAGAAAGTTGGTAAAAAATATATATACTATATTCTTCGTAACATTCAATTAACTGCTGCTTAATGATTACATACTTGTTTTCCTACACAAAGGCGAACTTGATTATATTAATAATAGACAAAATTCACTGATACAAATATTCAGTTCTTATTTACCCCAAACAATAATCGGGTCTTTGTAAATTATTTATTTGTTTGTTTGTTTGTTTCGATTTATATACCGCCCTTTTCCCGAAGGACTCAGGGCGGTTTACAGGGCAAATTAAAACAGTGCAATGTACAAATTAAAATAAAATAAAATTAATAGCCCCAAAACAGTTTAAAATTTAAAATTTAAAACCATTAAAACCCCTCAGTCCAGGCCGGCTAAATCAAATAGCCAAGTTTTTAGGTCCTGGCGAAACGAACAAAGGTTGGGGGCAATCCGGAGTTCCACAGGCAGCTGATTCCATAGGACAGGCGTGCCCACCGAGAACGCTCTCCCCCTGGGGATTCCCCGCCGGCACTCCCTGACTGGCAGGACCCTGAGAAGGCCCTCCCTGTGGGAGCGCACAAAGGACAATGGGAAGTGGATGCTGGCAGCAGGTGCTCCCTAAGATAATCCAGACCCATGCTATTTAGGGCTTTATAGGTCATCACCAGCACCTTGAATCTCACCCGGAGGGCAACTGGAAGCCAATGCAGCTCACGGAGAAGAGGCGTTACATGGGAGTATCGGGAGACCCCCATCACAACTCACACGGCCACATTCTGCACCAGCTGAAGCCACCGAGTGGTCCTCAAGGCCAGCCCCATGTAAGAGAGCATTGCAGTAGTCTATCCGGGAGGTCACAAGCACATGAGTGACTGTACGTAGGGCGTCTCAGTCCAGATAGGGCCGCAACTAGCGCACCAGGCGAACCTGGGCAAAAGCCCCCTGGCCACGGCTCCTATATGATCTTCCAAACTGAGCCGTGAGTCCAGGAGGATGCCCAAGTTGCGGGCCATATCTAAGGGGGGGTAACACTTCACTCCCCATAGTTAGTGATGGAATAGACTGGTTAATCCGAGATGCTGCTATGTACAGCCACTCAGTCTTAGCAGGATTGAGTTGAAGCTTGTTTCTCCCCATCCAAACCCAGACCACCTCCAGGCAATGGGACATCACGGCGAGGGCATCACTGGGTTGGTTTGGGGTGGAAAGAAAAAGCTGGGTATCATCAGCGTACTGATGATACCCCACCCCAAAACCACAAATGAGCTCACCCAGCAGCTTCATATAGATGTTGAACAAGAGGGGAGAGAGGACCGACCCCTGAGGGACTCCACAAACGAGAGGCCTCGGGACAGACCTCTGCCCTCCCGTCAACACCGACTGCGAGCAGCCCAGGAGGTAGGAGGAGAAC
Organism: Vipera berus; assembly: GCF_964194415.1. Taxonomy (NCBI): domain Eukaryota; kingdom Metazoa; phylum Chordata; class Lepidosauria; order Squamata; family Viperidae; genus Vipera; species Vipera berus. The sequence continues at coordinate 89,070,276 of NC_138202.1, read as the reverse complement.
CACTGTAGAACAGTGCCCCCCACTCCTAACCCCCTGAGGCGCTGCAGTAAGATACCATGGTCTATGGTATCAAAAGCCGCTGAGAGGTCTAATAGGACTAGGACAGAGGAACAACCCCTGTCCTGAGCTCGCCAGAGATCATTCACCAGCGCGACCAATGCTGTCTCCGTGCTGTACCCGGGCCTAAAGCCCGATTGGTACAGGTCCAGATAATCAGCTTCCTCCAGGAACAGAGGGAGCTGATGCGCCACCACGCTCTCAACAACCTTCGCAAGAAAGTGAAGGTTGTTCAAAATAGCCGATAGTTGTTCAAAATAGTCGGGTCCAGGGCAGGCTTCTTGAGGAGGGGCCTCACCACCGCCTCCTTCAAGGTGGCAGGGAAGGTACCCTCCCTCAAAGAAGCAGTTATTACTGCCTGGAGCCAGCCTCGTGTCCCCTCCTGAGCTGCATACACAAGCCAGGAGGGGCACGGGTCCAATAAACACGTGGTGGAACTCAGTCTCCTCATGATCCTGTCCACCTCTTCCGAGGTCACAGGATCAAATTCATTCCAGATAACATAAATTATCCTTTCATGTCCCAAAGATTTGACTTCTCACCTTACTAAGCTCACTGTGGAGAGCATCAGTGTTACAAACTGACTTTAAACAACCAAGTCCACTGTAAAGCATTTCATTATGGAGTGTTGATATGCATTTCACGAAAATGCTTAGTGTCCTTGAAATACTGAGAACTTAGAACCTTTCTTTCATAATCAAAGAAACTACAGTTTCTATTGAGAGTAATGGTCACTACCTCAGTTTTTCATACTCGAGGGAAAGGAGAGAGAAAAAATCACCCACCTTTCAGGGACATTCCCTGTGAAGATGTCATTCTCATCAGAAAAAAAGTGATACAGGTATGGGAAGAATCCAGAGAAAGAAATATTTTGGGAAATATTAAAAAGGCAGAACATATTTCTCCAAAGGAATAATGGAGAAGATCTTTAAAAGGCAGGAACTTCTCCCTCTCCCCAGCCAGATAACTCAGCAGAAACCAGCTTTTAGAAATGCAGATGTAATAATCCATTCAGGAAGGTTGGGGCCAGAAAGCTAGAAGCTATGAGATTACGAAGACAAAGACCTCTAAAATCTACATACCCCACCCAAACTCTAAAAGACATGACCTTTGGGGACATAATAGGATTAACCCGCCAATACCAAAAGGGCACACTCAGACTCAGGTCAAAGTACATGGCACAGGAAATACAAAGCCTCAGACAGGAACAGGAAACAACCACAAGAACCCCAGAAGGTATAGAAACCCACCACTCCCAGCAACATGTGGTCAGCTTTCCCAGAGCCACGCTTCTGTTTGGCTTTGCTCTTCAATAAACTCCAAACTTCTTTTCTAAAGCAGTCTCCATTTTGTTTATTCCCAGCTTGGACTGGACCCTGGTGAAGATTTTTCTTTCAACACAGGCAATCCTTGACTTACAACCACAATTGAGCCCAAAATTTCCATTGCAAAGCAATACAGTTGTTAAGTGAGTTTTGCCACCTTTTTCAACCTTTCTTGCCATGGTTATTAAGTGAATCACTTTAGTTGTTAAATGTCTATGGAGATTTTCAATTATCCAGGTCGTGGTTGTCCCAGAGTTGCTTTTCCAAAATGCAACTGGACTCTCTTAGATTTTTTCCCTTGGAAAAAGCCTTCCATTCCCCACCATTCAGTCAGAACTGAAGAAGCTTCTTGGATGAGAAGCAAAACATTTTCAAGATGGAAAAAAAACCAAGAAAGGCCAGTTGCCTTTTGGAAAAGCATCTTTGGGACGGCAGTTGATAAGTTAGTAACATGGTTGTTAAGTGAATCTGGGTTCCCCATTGACTTTGCTTATTAGAAGATTGCAAAAGCTGATCACACGACCCCAGGAACTGCAACTGTCATAAATACATGCCAGTTGCCAAGCATCTGAATTTTGATCTCATGACCATGGGGAAGCTGCAATGTCATTATGTGTGAAAAACAGTCATATGTTACTTTTTTCAGTGCCATTGTAATTTCAAACGGCCACTGAATAAATAATTGTAAGTTAAGGACTACCTGTATGACTTCAGAAATGTTATTGGCTTATCTAATGGCATGTAATATAATGTGTTTTCTCTCTCTCTCTCATTCTATGTATGTGTGTATGATTAGTAGGGCTGTATACTGGACTGAGGCCAAGCATTCATTCTACGATTAGTTGAGGTAATTCAAAAAGAATGTTCTCTGGAGGTTTTTTATGTATTTGCTTACTTGCTTGTTTTAAAAACTAAGCTTTAGGACTTCCAGTTTGATGTCATGATGAGACGGGTGAAAGAAACTGGAGCTCTGGCTTCCTAGCCTGATTTCGTTCTGTCTGGAGACCCCAAGGGGTCAGAAAGTTGCCCTGGAGAGGTGACAAAGAAGAAGGGAAGACTTGGGAGCTTGAAGCAGATGGCAGTGGGCCCAAACAAACTGAGGGACCTCTTCAAATGGTCAGAAAAAATGCTGTCTGTAATGCACAGGCAGCCCAAGTCATAGAAAACCAGGAAAAAAGCGGATAACTGTGGCATGCCACGGCATGCCGCCAAACAGCTGATTGTCAACAACATGCTGAGAACTGGGTGAGACTGTTTCTTTTTATTCCTCTTCCCTATGGACTTGGAAATAGAGATCCCCTCATTGGATAAAATTTCCAAAGCAAAGACCACAGGAAGATTTAGGAAGAAGGGAGTTAAAAGCGGTGAAAAATTTTAAATGGGGAAACAAAATTAAGGAATACAAAAGAATATATAAAAATCGAATTGGGACTGATTTAAAGAAAATTTGGTTAACTCTAACGACATGGGGAAAAAATCTTATCTAATTTCTGTGAGAAAGCAACTTTAAAAGAATTTTTCTAAGTCTGGATATAGACAATACAGTCAATAAGGATATCTAGTGGTGAAAGGAGATACTACAACAATTGTAAAATGCTAAAAGAACCAGAGAAACTCCTGACCTTGAAACAACACCTGTTGTAAACAAAAGAATTTCGTGTGACTCTAAGCTAGAAAAGACTCTCTACAATCATATCTTCTGATCCTGGATATAACTACAATAGAAACTATTGGGAAACAGAGAGCTTTTTACATCTTTAAACTAACTGGAAAATTTGGATTAGCCTAAAGCAGTTAGCTTGTTTCACAGTTGGATTATAGCCTAAGGCAGATGGCTTTTTTTCTTTTTCTCTTTGTAGATTTACAAAACTTGCTCAATTAAAAATGAGTGCACCAAATCTCACTAAAATTATAAAAAAAACCCTCTTCTGCACCTTCTTTTGGAACATCCAGCCCAGCAATTCAGGGATCTATTGAAACAATGCTGCACTGAGAAAAAACAAACAACTCTCAAAAAACCACATTACAGCTAATTCAAGAATCAATACAGAAAAATCATGAAGAGACAAAAAACAACTTTGATAAGCTAAATGAGCAAATGCTGGACATAAAGACACAATTTGATGTTCATCAACAAATTATTGCCAAAGATAAACAAAGAATTCAGACAATGGAAAACAAATCAGAAGAAACTGATAAAAAAATGTAGGCATTAATGGAAGAAAATGAAAGATTAGAACAAGCAAATCAAAGCTTAGAAGGAGCAGTTGCTTCTTGGAAATGGAGAAATCTGTACACTACCTAAGATTTCAAAATATACTTGAAGACAAGGAGGAAGATATAGCAGAAGTGATTATTAATCTATTGGCGGAGGCCCTAAAAACAGAAAGAGTGGAGATACAAATGGAAATAGATGAACTATTCCGAATGAATTCAAGCTACACAAGGAAATACAAATTACCCAAAGAAGTCCACATAAGATTTATAAAGAAAACATTAAGAGATGAGATACTGAGAAGAGTTAGAGATGAACCATTACAATATAAAAACAAAGAAATTGTGCTGTTGAAACAGATCACTAAGAGAATAAGAGACACCCGAAAACAATATCACTTTTTGACTACAAAGTTAATTGCAAAAGGTGTAAACTTTAGATGGTTAATGCCAGAAGGGATCTTAATCGACTGGAACAATACCATATACTGATTGGATTCAGTTTGGAAGGCAGAAGACTTTGACAAAAAAAACCCAGAGCATTCCTGGATGAAAGAGTACAACATCAACAAGAGGATAGAAAAGGTCAGAAATGGACATAACATACAACAGAAGAAACAACTATACAAACAGGAGAGAAAGAGAAGCCAGATCAAGAGGGTGAGGAAATGGCAAGAGAGCAGAGGACAATGAGATAAAAAAGACCTAAATATAAGTAAACAAAATGGAGCAAGAAAACAAAAAAAATTCAGTGAACATAAATGGACTAAATTCCCCATCAAAAAAACAAAATCTTTATTGATATAATTTGTTTGCAACAGACAAATATAAAAAACAATACTATAAACTTTTGGAATACCCCAAAATTGGGAAACTCTATTATGCATCAATGCAAGAAAAAAAAGAGGAGTAGCTGTATACATCAAAGAGACAATAGACTCTAAAATGACAATAGACTCTTCAGATGAAGAAGGAAGAATTGTGATGGTAGAAATATTTTTACATTAAAACAAATACTTTTGATAGAAATATATGCACCAAACAATAAACAAGAAGAATTTTATCAAAACCTTTATAGAAAAATAGTAGAAATGGAATACCAAAATATTTGCCTAGTAGGAGATTTTAAGGCAATAGTAGATGGGACATTAGACTATAAAAGTAGCAAAACAGGAAAAAGAGGAAGAAAAAAATTACCTAAGACTTTTTCTAACATGATAGAAGAAATTGGGGTACAAGATATTTGGAGAGAAATTCATCCAAAAAACTACAATACATATTCTATTCAAATAACCATAAATCTTGGTGCAGAATTGATATGATTTGGATGACGGCCTGAATTAAGAACCAATATGCAGGAGATTGAGACAGAATTAGGCACATGGGCAGACCATAATCCTTTAAAAATGACGTGGATAGAAATACAAAAAAAACTAAGATGGACCTTGAACCAATCCATATTAAAAGAATTTTTTTATAGAATTAGCAACAAAAGAAATGGAGCTTTTCTTTAAAGAAAATAAAAATAAAATAAAATAAAAAAGAAGATAGAACATTACAAAATGTATGGGATACAGCCCAAGCATATTTTAGAAGTGTATTTATAACATATATGGTGAAAAAAATAAAGAAAAAAGACAACAACATCTACTGTTAAGGGAAAAATTCAAAAAACTAGAATTAGAAATACAAATAAATCTGCAAAAGAAAATACTGAAAAGATAAATGGAAATAATAAAACATAAATTAAATTTAATGGAATCAGAAAAATTGGCACAACAAATCAAAAGAGCAAAATAAAACTTTTTTGAAAATGCAAATAAACCAGGAAGATGGCTAGCCTACAAACTTAAAAAACAGGAGAAAAAATTGACGAAAAAGGCTGTTTACAATTTAAAAATGAAGAAAAAAGATAATTAAAGAATATTATGAGAAACTGTATGATATAGAAGAAATTTCATGGGAGAAAACGATTCAATTTATGGAAAAAATATTTTACCAAAAGTCTCAGAAAACCTCAAAACTATGTTAAATGAAAAAATAACAGTGATAGAATTGACAGAGGCTATAAGAAGACAAAAAATGAAAAAATACAGGGATCAGATGGGCTACCAGCAGAGTTATATAAATGTCTACAAGATACACTAAGTGTATCATTGAAAGATGTGTGTAATGAACTTTTCTTGGAGGCTAAACTCCCAACTACATGGACAGAAGCAAATATTATTTTAATACCAAAAGAAGACTCAGATTTGACACAGATAAAAAATTACAGACCAATATCATTACTAAATGTGGACTATAAAATTTTTACTTCAATAATAGTGGAGAGACTGAAAAGACTTTTAACTGAATTTATACATCCAGATCAAAATGGATTTCTACCAAAGTGACAAATAAAAAATAATGGACATATTGGAATATTATGAAATGCATCCAGGGAATCAATTGGCACTAGTATTTCTAGATGCTCAAAAGGCATTTGATAATGTTTCCTAGCAATTTATGACTCAACAATTAAAAACAATGGACTTTGGACAAAACTTTATAAATATGATTGAAACAAACAGCAAACAAACAGCAAAAGTGATTGTAAATGGAGATTATACAGAGAAATTTGATATAAGAAAAGGTACAAGACAAGGATGTCCACTATCTCCATTGTTATTTATCCTAACTTTGGAAGTTTTAAATAGAAATATTAAACAAGACACAGAAATTAAAGGACTAGAAATAAAAGGTGAAGCTTATAAACTGCAAGCACTTGCAGATGACTTGGTATTCATCCTAGAGGAACCTTTAGAGATGATCGCTAAATTATTGGAAAAGATAGAACAGTCTGAAGAGATAGCAGGATTGAAGATAAACAGAGGAAAAAACTAAAGTGATAGTTAAAAATCTTACAGATAAACAAAAAAAAACCCCAAATGTCAGAAAAAATAGAATTACAAATAGTCAAAAAAGTTAAATACTTGGGAATGTATCTAATAGCTAGATTTTCAACGATAAAAGAAGATAACTATATAAAATTACTGAATAACCAAAGCATCCTTAGCAATAGGATGGGAGACCATCATAATAGTCCAGGAGGAGAGGGCAAGGGGATGGCGAAAGGGCAGCAAGGCTGCTGGTGGCCAAGTGGTAAAGAAGGACTTCCCTCAGACCCTCCCTCCCTCTCATGCCAATCTCCCTCCTTCTTTCCTTGTTCCCTCCATCCCCACTTCCCTCTTTCCCTGCCTCCCTACTTCTCATTCCAATCTCCTTCCTTCCTTCCTTCCTTCCTTCCTTCCTTCCTTCCTTCCTTCCTTCCTTCCTTCCTTCCTTCCTTCCTTCCTTCCTTCCTTCCTTCCTTCCCTCTCATTGTCCCTTCCTTCCTTCCCTCCCTCCCTCTTATTGTCCCTTCCTTCCTTCCCCTCCCTTTTCTCCGGTTCGCCTCACCCGGCCCAGTCTCTCCATGTGGTGAAGAGAGCGTGCTGCTGTCTGCCGAAACCGGGTAGGCTGGGGGGGTGGCTGGGCGGCATAGCACAGGTAACATGGACTCTCATGCTGCCCATTGCATCCCCTCCCCCGGAGTCCAAGGGTGTTTGAAGTGGGTGAGGGCCATTTGCTGGTCTCATTCAGGGGATGCTGCCTTTCTTCATTCCTCCCACAGGGTGACTTTTCCCAGCTGCGTTTCTTGCTTGTTTTTCGCTGCCATCTGTTTTTTATCCTCTCCTCTCTCGCCCCTCCACCTCCTCCTTCTTTTCTCTTTGGTGCAGCTCCAGCTGATTCTTCCTCCTCCCAAGGCTGCATCTTTTTTTTTCTCCCTCTCCCACCCAAACTTCCTCCTTTTATATCCCTTTCTGTCTCCACCCCCCCCCCCCTTCTTCTCCTTTCTCTTCAGGGTGTGCTGGAAGTGTCTAGCCCCTGCAGCCCTGCAGCTTCCGAGGACTCTCTCGTGGCAAGTCCTGCACTGTGCTTCTTTCCCTCCCCCTCTAAACTTGGCTAGGCTGGGCCTGGCTGCATACCACCTGCCATGTGCCAAAGTACCACCGATGGTACACATACCACCGGTTAAAAAGCCCCGTATTACAGTTCCAGCCACCTAGCAGGTAAGGAGTCTATTTCACTGTGAGATAATTCTACTTTGAGAAAGCAATTTCTACATATTTTAGTATCCGTACCAACACAACTCATTATTTACAATGGTTTCCTATCCAAGACTTTTTTAAACCAAGCCATTCCTGCTAGTACAAAAAAGGAACACGAGAGCTCTTTTTAAATTGGAAAGCAAAATGTACTGTACAGCAGAACTGTGAAATTTCAAAGATGCTCCTTTTAAGATTGAAGCCAGCTTTTTATTTAGGATAGCCTAATCAAGGTTAATTTGTAGAGTTTAATTACTTCCATAACCAGCAATGCACTTGACTAATTTTCTTTAATTGCAACAAATGAAATTTAATTTTTAAAAGTTTGGATTATGGCCTTCTTTATTTCATTTAATCACAAACACAAAAACTAGAGTCCTTTTTAGTAAAGATCTGCTGTTCTTTCGCTACCATACCATTTTCATTTATTTATATTTTGTTGTATTTATACAATAATCTACTCAGATGCCTGGTTGTTTATAGGCATGTTAATGTTTTCATAAGAAATACATATTGAAATCCATTTAACTCATAGTTAACTTTCTAGAGTTTCTTACAATCTAAAACCGGATTTTTGTTTATAGCTACTATACGCCTAGAGGGTACTTCTATTTATGAACAGTAGAAATGCAAATGAAGATCCTTCCATTTAAAACAGATGTCAATGCAATGGATGATGAGATGGTTCGATATAGAAGAAATGGTGAACAATAGCAAAGTAAAAATACATTACGGATTTCAAATAATATATAATCATCTTCCTGTTATACATCTGGCCCATCCTTGCAATCATTGGGAATGTCTTGCTGTTTGTGTCCCAACTACTTGGTTTATTGTTAAACCCAGGGCTTTTTTACTCATAGAATGCTCAGAACAGAGTTCCGGCACCTTTTTTGGATGGAACCTTGTAGGGTAGGCAAGGCAGGTTGTATGACATGTGTGAGTTCCAGCACCTTTTTCTTTTACAAAAAAAAAGCACTGGTTAAACCTGAATAGTTCCCTATGAATAGTTCCCTAGCTTAGGGTAGGTACTTTATGCAGGTCTGGTTGACTGTTTGATTTATGATTTAACCAGATGCTTAGATTCCGTGTTTTTGCATTTTAAGTAGTTCATGTTCATTCAAACAGCTTCTATGTCAAATAAATAAGCAGTTGCTAATAAATAGTTAGCAATACTAATACTCTGTCATAGCACTGACTCTGGAATATTTTCTAAAGTGGAAAAATGAAATATTTTTCACTTCTCCCAAGTCTTCTTCTTATATGTAAATATTGTCTTCTCCCAGCCCTTTTATATATCAACTGTGTGTCCATTCTTTTTATATTTCTTTGTGTGTTTTAATCAAAACCTCTAACCTGCTTTAATGCAGCATGATCTTTTTTTAGAAATGAAATTGTGTATACATTCAAAGTATTGGATTTGCATTGTGACACATCATTTTGTAAAGTACAGTAAGTTCCCTCTTTCCTGACTCTGGAAAAGGAAAATCAAAAGGTGAAAAGATCAGTCTGATTCAATCATCAGCACCAAGAGCTATGCTTTATGTGAAGTGTCTAACCCTGCTAATTTTGATTACTTAAGAAATCTTAAACTGATATTTCCTGGAAAAGAAAGAATGAACTTGAGTCTTAATTGAATCTGGGTATGCTGCTGGATATCTGGGTATCACCAGCATATCTCAAGAGAAACACTTGGTCTCAGGTTTTATTAATAGTTTTAATCACATGCTAATTCACCCAGGAGCAAGTTTTATAGCTATTGGGTTAACCAAGATAAAGTTAAGTAAAGCAAGTAAAAGTATTTTCTACTCAAGCTCAACTCCTGAAGACTTCATAATATTCTCTAAGTAGTGAGCTATTAGGGACGCGGTGGCTCAGTGGGTTAGGGCACTGAGCTTGTCGATCAGAAGGTCGGCAGTTTTGCGGGTCAAATCCCGAGTGCCGTGTAACAGAGTGAGCGCCTGTTACTCGTCCCAGCTTCTGCCAACCTAGCAGTTCGAAAGCACGTAAAAATGCAAGTAGAAAAATAGGGACCACTACTGTGGGAAGGGAACAGCGTTCCGTGCGCCTTTGGTTTAGTCATGCCAGCCACATGACCACGGAGACGTCTTCGGACAAGCGCTGGCTCTTCGGCTTTGAAACGGAGATGAGCACCGGCCCCTAGAGTCGGAATCGACTAGAACGCATGTGCGGGGGAACCTTTACCTTTAGTGAGCTATTGCTGTCTTCTAAGATATTTTAGCTTCCAAGTCTAGCCTAGTGTTTTGTTTTTTTCATCTGGATCCTAACCAAGTCCTGCTTAGCTCTATGAGATCAGGCAAATATGACTAGAAGTGTTTATAAGGTGGCAACATCTAAGTAATCTTGCCTAAATCAGGTTGGCTAAGTACTTAATACTTAGATAGGAGATCACCCTTTTAAATAATAAGTGTAAAAACCTTCCCTAGAATGATGCAATCCTTCCAGAGTATTTTTTTGCTTAGATAGGCTAAATTGAATCAAAACATGCTTGAGCTTTTATTCTTTCAATCCAATGAAAAGTTAGAGATAAAGTATGTATTCACCTCAGACCTTTTCCCATCCATTTCGCCAGTACATCCACAAGATAAGTGTCTGAAAATAGAATGGAATGGGTTCAAATTTGCTGTGATGGGAGAAGCCAGCAAAAAGCATGTGCTTTTTTTCTCTTTTCTTCCAGAGCCATCTTTCATTCTGGCTCTTCTCTTCAATAAACTGCAACCTTCTTTCTAAAGCAGTCGCCATGTTGTTTATTCCCAGCTGGGACTGAACCATGATGAAGACTTTTCCTTCAACAGGGTCAATATCTATCTGGTGATTGTTGTCTGAGCTGAGACTCATTGTCTGCTACTATATTGTCTGTCATTTTATTTTCTCTATCCATTTGGTTTTCTTAATACAATATGATAGATAAAATAAAAGAGTATCTTACCATTTCCTTGTCCTGCATAATTTGAAATGATGTCTTTGCTGCTGTTATTAAAGTGGTCATCTGCCTGTAGCATTTTCCTATATCAGTGCTGTTCAATATAGGTGCCTGCTTGCTTTAGCTAGGATGACCCTGATGGAACTCCCTGAGTTTTTCACTCATGTGTCTTAGGAACATCCATTATCACATTGATAAAAGCCATGATGGAGGGATAAAATCAGCAGGATAGCTCTCTAAAATCAGAATGGAACTGAACAAATGTAGTGGGACAGAGAAACCAGAGAAAGAAAATTCAAATTTAAAAACTCTTTTCTGATCATATAACTCAGAGCGGAGCTGTCACAGAAGAATTCCAGCAGCCAAGCTGTTCCCACGTGTTTTTTTTTCTTTTTTAATCCAATAACTGCAATCTTCTCAAACCTATTAGGTGCCATTCATGTGTCTATTCTGGTATAGTAACCTCAGAATCCTAAGTGAATGTGCCAGAATTCCAAAAAACTATCCATTTCTATCTATAACCCTTTCCAGAGACTTTGTAATCTAGATCAGGAACTCTTCACTCTTGAGGCTGGTCCTTAGAAAAGTGATATTTCAGCCTTCTTCTTCGGTTCCCTGATTGGAACCTTTCTATATTATATTTACAAGGGACGCAGTGGCTCCGTGGGTTAGGACGCTGAGCTTGTCGATCAGAAGGTTGGCAGTTTGGCGGGTCGAATCCCGAGTGCCGCGTAACAGAGTGAGCGCCTGTTACTCGTCCCAGCTTCTGCCAACCTAGCAGTTCGAAAGCACGTAAAAATGCAAGTAGAAAAATAGGGACCACTACGGTGGGAAGGTAACAGCGCTCCGTGCGCCTTTGGTGTCTAGTCATGCCGGCCACATGACCACGGAGACGTCCTCGGACAAGCGCTGGCTCTTCGGCTTTGAAACGGAGATGAGCACCGGCCCCTAGAGTCGGAAACGACTAGCACGCATGTGCGGGGGAACCTTTACCTTTACCTTTACCTTATATTATATTTAATCTTCCAAATAAAATTTTCAACCCAAGTTATTTTAAGAGATATGTGCTTATCTTCCCCTCTCCCTTTTTCTACCCTTTATTTTTCTCCCAAACACTATTAACAGCAGGACCAAACTGTAACAGTAATTAGTATAAAAATATGTTAAATGCTTTAACATTATTTGCTCTAGTGTATATCTTAACATTTGGTAGTCTGGCCTTCCAGCTGTTTCAAAACATATTCGTTTAAGTGACTGACTGTTTGTAATTGGATATAATGTTGAGAATAATTTAACATGATTTTCATATTTATTTCTCTTACCCATAGTTCAGAAGGTCGCTTTGGACCAATCACACTATTACTGTCCAGCCTACTGTTGTGGAAGAAAATTGAAGGAGGGAATGCTGTGTAGATTGCCCTAAGCTCCTGTATCAAAGGCATGAAATTAATCTAACAAATAAATTAGGTAAAGGTAAAGGTTCCCCCGCACATGTGTGCTAGTCATTTCCAACTCTAGAGGCTGGTGCTCATCTCAGTTTCAAAGCCAAAGAGCCAGCGCTTGTCCGAGGATGACTCCGTGATCATGTGGCCGGCATGACTAGACGCCAAAGGCACATGGAACACTGTTACCTTCCCACTGTAGTGGTCCCTATTTTTCTACTTGCATTTTTACGTGCTTTCGAACTGCTAGGTTGGCAGAAGCTGGGACGAGTAACAGGCGCTCACTCTGCTACGTGGCACTCGGGATTCGATCTGCCAAACTGCCGACCTTCTGATCGACAAGCTCAGCGTCCTAACCCACTGAGCCACCGCATCCCTTCTAACAAATAAATTAAATATATGCTTAATAATGTTAAAGTCTTATGTTCTACCCAAGCTATGAAAAAAATAATTCAAATAATTAACCAAGTTAAGTATGTTATTTTATAGCACTTGGAGCAAGCTTATTTGCATTGAGGGAATGCAACAGTTAAAGTGGCAGTTCAGTAATGCTGTAGGCTCGAAGAATACTGTAAGACTCACAGTTTTTTATTAATAAAAATAGTAAAATGCAGGGAGAAATAGTGTTTCTAGTATCACTTGAACATGACTGTCTCCTTGTAATAAAATGTCATTTTTATGGGTAATATAAAGTATTACTTTATCTAGTCATATCCAATAAAATACTACTATTTTACTTGAGTGGTAATGCAAACTCAGCAAAATAGGCACAAAGAAATAGGCATGATTTTCAAGTGAGTTCTGCTAAGGTATCTGTTGTTTTTTCTTTGAACTTATAGAGTATTTCTTTAAGCAGTTCTGTTAGTCAATCAAATTATTTTCTTTATGAAATTTAAATCAAGTGTGTATTAAGAAGTACAGGATAGTTGTTTGAAGAAGTGATCTCATTCTTCACATTCTAAGGTCTAGTTAGGATCATGTAGTTTAAAAGAGGTTGATATTTAGATCAACCAAAAAAAATTCATGAGGCATGCAGTACTATAAAATGTCATCTTGCCATCAATTTTGTTGTCCCCAGCTTTATAGATCACTGATAGCTGCCATGGAATTTTATACTTATTTATCTTCACATATATCTTGCAACAACAACAAAAAGTTCTCTTCTTTTAAGCTGGTTGTTTCAACAAAGGCCCCTTAAATTTACAGAATAATATATGAACAGTTAACTTTGTTCTTCACAGAGATTAGCCAATCAAGACCATTGACATGGGTTTCTCAGTGTATGAAATAATAAGGACAATGTCTTGAGGACTCTCTTCTGTGATTATGAGTTCAGACTTTGTATAGTTCATAATCATCTACAAAACACCTAACACCTTTTGTATAATCAGAGATTCTATTAAAAAAAATGAAACATTATAAACAACAGCACCCTATGAAAGATTCATTGCTTAGAAGCTTCCAACAGAACTTTGTGGCATCTTATTCACAATGTATTGTTGACAGGACTAACAAGGGTAGCGAAGAACTTAATTTCCCCACTTTTTTCTGTTTAAGTTTTATCTGCAACATTACACAATGTCCTTATTCTTATATTTACCAACACCAGTTCCTTTCCATACCTTTTGCTCCCCATTTAGCAAAAGAACACACAACTGGATTGTACAAATAGCAGAGCGTATTCCATAATGGCACAGTGACCAAAGGGAGAGTAATTTGATTCTGGCCCTAGCCACTCAACAATGATTGTATCTATCCTTTCTCCTATAACTAACCATGCATTACTCAGTCTTTCCACACGCTAATTTTCCCATCAAAATAAGAAATCTGGTATTACCTTTTGCAACTTAGACATTTTATTAAAAGGTATATGTTTTTGTCGGCTGCAGTTCACTTCATTAGATGTGTAGAACAGCTTCTCTACATGCATCAAGCACTTCATGAAAGCATATCTTTAATAAAAAGTGTTAGACAGACAAAATGCTACCAGAATTCTCCTAATTTTTTTTGCTACCATGGACCAGTATTGGTCTCCTCTTACAATGCCACCAAAATAAGATGTCAGATCTTTCTCACATGATTTCTGTGTCAATCACAACAGCTGAAAAGCAAACCAAAAAGCTTCCATCTGAACCCTGATTTTTTGCCTAATTCCTATTTTAATAAAAGCAAAATATTCCATCATTATAATTACCGTATTATTTATTGGTACAGAAAGGTTGGCTACAATGCCAAATCCTGATTGGAGGCCCCTGATTTGTAGCTGCTTGGGTTGGCAAGTGATTAACAAATTAGGGTCTCTCTCTCTCTCTCTCTCTCTCACACACACACACACACACACACACACACACACACACACATTTTGTAACCATGCCATGATTCCAGATTAAATAGGCTTCAGCTCTATTTTTCAAATTGCTGGTATCCTAATCTAGATAACACTGAATGTACCTGTCTTTAGGTTTGAGGCAAAAAAAGGAGGGGGGACAGCCATCTGGTAGCTCTGTGGGATTCTTCATATAAATATTCTTGAAACAAACTTGTTTCCTGACATTTATGAAATCACACATACACGGCACAGCACAAATGAACAGCTCTATGTTAACTTCCTTCTAGCATCAAACTAAGAAAAAAATGATAAATATTCTCATTGCAATTATTCTTAGCTGAATTCAGTAATTCCTTCTAAAAACATTGCTGCCAAAAGATCAAGAACAAGCCACCTCATATTTTAGATCCCATTTATAGCCTGGAATGCCTCATAGCAGCTGCCTTGATTCTTAGGCATCTATGTGCATTATACCTTGTATAAAAGGCTATTTGGAATATTCAAGAGCTCAATTTTTATGGGCTCTATGTTTCTACCCTGTTCCTCTGTGCATGCTCAGATCAACCTGAAAACTGTTATCCCCAGAGAGCTATGGACTACATGATGTATGGAGGGAATGAAAGAGAGGGGGACCATACAAGGTCTGGCATAAAATATACAGAGATGCCCTGCAAAACATGGGAATTGCATGGGAAGAAGCTGAAACTGTCACAGCGGATCAAAATCATTGGCCAATGTGCACAACAAAAGCAGACCTAAAAATAAAATGTCATCACCTGGAAGACATTCATTTCAAGCAAATTGCGCCCCAAAACTGATTAGAGATAGAAAGTACACCGATTTCATCATTTTCTCAGTACTCTGTTTCACTATCCCATTGCCAAACCCATTATGGTCATACTTTTGTTATTGTTGTTGTTGTTAGCTGCGAAGTCGTGTCCAACCCATTGCAACCCTATGGACAACATTCCTCCAGGCCTTCCTGTCCTCTACCATCTTCTGGAGTCCATTTAAGCTCACGCCTACTGCTTCAGTGACTCCATCCAGCCACCTCATTCTCTGTCGTCCCCTTCTTCTATTGCCCTCAATCTTTCCCAGCATTAGGCTCTTCTCCAGTGAGTCCTTCCTTCTCATTAGGTGGCCAAAGTATTTGAGTTTTAACTTCAGGATCTGGCCTTCTAAAGAGCAGTCAGGGTTGATCTCTAGGTCTGACCGGTTTGAATGCCTTGCTGTCCAAGGGACTCGCAGGAGTCTTCTCCAGCACCATAGGCCTCAATTCTTTGGTGCTCAGCCTATCTTATGGTCCAACTTTCACAGCCATACGTTGCAACTGGGAAAAACATGGCTTTTTTATTTTTTTATTTTTTTATTTTAATCCCATTTATATCCCGCCCTTCTCCGAAGACTCAGGGTGGCTTACAAGCTTAGCAGTAGCCTTCATTCTATCTATATGCCTGCTTATTAGGGCTTTCACACACACCCCAAGCGGCATTATTACAAAGTCAGCTTAATTGCCCCCAACAATCTGGGTCCTCATTTTACCTACCTCGGAAGGATGGAAGGCTGAGTCAACCTTGAGCCTGGTGGGATGCGAACCTGCACTAATTGCAGGCAGCTGGTGTTACTTAAGGAGGCATTAGCCCACTGCTCCACCAAGGCTTTGACTATTCACACTTTTGTTTACAGGGTGATGTCTCTGCTTTTTTAGTCTGCTGTCTAGATTTGCCATGGCTTTCCTTCCCAGGAGCAAGCGTCTTTTAATTTCTTGGCTACAGTCCCCATCTGCAGTGATCTTGGAGCCCAGGAAAATAAAATCTGTCACTACCTCCATTTCTTCCCCATTTATTTGCCAGGAATTGAGAGGGCCGGATGCCATGATCTTGGTTTTCTTAATGTTAAGTTTCAACCCAACCCAAGTTTTGCACTCTCCTTCTTCACCCGCAACAGTGGTCATACTTACATACAGATAAATGTCCTGTTTCCTTTTAATTGTCCCCATACAAGGTTTATTACTATTCATTTGCTAGGTTTAATAGAGACTACAATAAAAATCTTGTACCCAAGCAATGCAGCTATTACCTACTTGTTTCTTTCATTCCAACTTTTATCTCAGTTACAGCAATCCATGTTTAAATTACTATATCTTTCAGCAGAGATACTATATTCTCATTGCCTTTAATATCACAGCTAACAACTATATCTATTGTTAATCCAGTATGTAGCACATTCTTAATAGAACAATTTAAACAGTTGACTGAGTTTATAAACCCCCGTATTGCACACCATCTAATTTTGGAAAGGATTATTATGAAACTGAATCAATAATAGGCCTCTTAGTTAGTGTGTCAGTTTCATCGTTAAACCCTTTATAGTTGTCTCTAAGTCAACCAAATCCTCATCTAAAGCACCAGACATCAGACCAGATATATTGGAATGAATATGTACACTCAGATTTAAGGCCATCTGATTGTTCCTATAACACAGAAATTTGAGATAGTTTAGTAAAATTCATGATTTCCTAGAGTGACAAATATTCTGTCCGCTTTTCAGCATGCAGCAAAAATCTTTTAAATCTCCAGTTCTAATTAGTTTGCAGCTAATCTATATATAATGCATACCCTATACTCTTACCCTTTATCTTAAACTAACATCGTAATTCTTGAGGTAACCCAAGGCAAGTTCTCTCAGAAAATGCATTTGGACCCAGTATATTTGAGAGAGCAAGAAGCTCAAGTTTTATTCCATGTTTCGTCCTCCCTTCCTTGCCCAGATTATCAACAATCATTCTTGCATGGAATATTAGCAACTTTTCTGTGGATTTAATGTTTTTCAGTGCTCAGTCATTCTCCTGAGGATTAAGGAATTTAGGCAAAATATCCCATAAGAAGGCCTCCCATCTCTTTCATTAGCAGGCAAACATATTAAAAATTAAATTAAATTAAATATTATAAAGACAGTAGCTCCAAGACGATGACAGTTCAGAAGACCTATATCATCATGCCTGGTTTTGATTCTCAAGTTTCTTAGAGCAGGCACAAAATTGAATACAGGACATTTCCTAGGACAGCGAAAATCTATTTAACATTAAAACAATAATGATGAGGGGAAATACAAGTCATTGCACATTGTATCAGGATCTCAGTTTACATTTTTTGAATCTCAAATTTCACCCTGGCAGAAAGGTGGAATCTTCTATCCATATCTCAACCTAGACAG
This sequence comes from Vipera berus, assembly GCF_964194415.1. Taxonomy (NCBI): domain Eukaryota; kingdom Metazoa; phylum Chordata; class Lepidosauria; order Squamata; family Viperidae; genus Vipera; species Vipera berus. The sequence continues at coordinate 89,052,622 of NC_138202.1, read as the reverse complement.
AAACCACAAAAGAGATGAGCAGGATTGCATTTAGGATTTTTAAACAATTTCCTAGCATGGAACTCTTGAGAATGTTCACATTTTCCAAAACCTACTTAGCAAGCATCACTATACAGAGAACAAAAGCACACACTCTACATGTTGTTGTTGTTTTAATCACAACAAAATTATCAAAGACTGATGTATCAACAGAAAGAAATAAGAGCATTAGGGAGTCCCTTAGCAAGATGAGGTCTGGAAGCAAAAGTTATCATGGGGCAACCTCAGGAATTTATTGGTTTTGTCAGAGTAATGAAAGCAGCACTTCAAACTCACACCTGTCGGCCCATTTTTGTCCATATGTTCAATGTTACAACACAAGTATAAATGGGAGAGAGCTTATACCACAAAGTTACAACACTACTTTCATCTTGCTACTTTCCTTTATTGAATCAAAGCAACCAAAGTTTCCAGTGCTACTGAATCATCACAACATTTACAGAATGTTCCAAATTTGTCTGAATTAAACATCTATGAAAGAGGAAGCAATTTGAACTTTCAGGTTTTATAGTTTGTGGCCTTGGGAATCCATTATACAAATTGCTCATATCTGACCTCGCAATAAGCCATTGACTCTAAAGATCTTAGAGAGCAAAGTGGCATATTTTCTTTGCCTTTGTTCTGGCTTCATTCTCTGTAAATGTCATTTTGCAATTTCAGCTCTTTTTTGCTTCCTAAAGTGTCATTTTCTTCTTCTTTAGAGAATTCATCAAATCCTTCCCCAACTGAAGCCCAGTTTCTGGTGACAACATGGACATATCCACCATGCTTTTTAGCAATAATGCTGAAGTTGTTTGCCTTTGTCTTCTTCCAGTCTGGTCAAGAATTCTGGTCTAGATTTTTTTATATTATCTCCTCCAAATACCTACCCAGATTTGATCCTGCTTAGCATTTCCAAGATCAGTCAAGGACAGGTTAGAATTTTCTTTGTAATTTATTAAGCAACTATGGAAACTTTTCATGTTCAGTGGAGTTATTGTATTGCTTTTCTTATAACCCCTTATTCAACATTTTCTTGAAGGATTAAAGAGTCTGATCCACTTTGGGGTCTCTGATGTCATGGTTCCGATGAATAAGACAAATCAAACAGATTGCAGGAATATTATTTATCTAAAAAGTCTTAGTAATGAAACGAAACATCGGCACTCATGGAGGGATGCCAGAATCTGAAATCTCCTCCCCCCAAACCCATCGTAACACCCACACAATCCCCGCCCTTATCTACACGTCATAAATCACATTATCCAATTAGTTTCACATATGAGGTCTCTCCTCCCATTCTGTACGGGGCTTCTTATCTTCTCAAAATAGACATTAGAAAAATTCCCTCCCTTCAAGATTCAAAGTGAAGCAGTTTAATGTTTGCAGCATTGACATCTTACTTTGATCTAGTCTTCCTGCACTGATGAAGAAGTCCTTCACATTTTGGCTTCTAGAAATCATTATTTGTTGGACTTCAGGGTACCATCTGTCTGAAAGGGCAACAGCTATTAGTAGAATGGGAGAAATCTCATCCCAAGTGTTAAGCATAGGTTAAAGCAAGATTTACATCTGATCCGTCAATCAAACCCAAATCTACCAATCAATATCAGAGGACATCACAGCCAAAAACAAAAAAAAACTCTGAACCCCGAGAAAGCAATCTGAAGTATGAAAATTTCCTCTTAGGTGAGCTTTAAAAAGAGGTGATTCTTTTGAGGTACAATCTGGGAATTGAGATTTAGGGAATAATTAACCATTTAGAAAATATTTAACCATTTAGGAATTATTAAAAACTAGATGATAATCAGATTCTTTATTATGTTTGTTGGAAATTGAACTGAATTGGAGTGTCTTTGCTAGCCTGTGCAACGCTAGCATATGATTTAATTTTCAATGGTTTGGTATTGTGTTCTTGGCAAGAAATATATTCTGTGTATGTGTATTTCTGCCAAAAAAAAAGCCAAGGAGATAGTTTATTTCCATATGCAATCACACCTCATTACAACCGCCTTACTACTTTTATGAAGAAAAAGTGGTTCATCACCAGAATATTAATTTCTTACCTAGGTTTGTGTCTTCTCTATGTAAATCAGAACACAAAATTCCATACTTTCTTTCCTTCTTTACAATTGTTAACTGTTGGCTATTCACAAATGCTTAATTTTTCCTTTGCCAGATAACAGTCAAAAATTATTGATCTTTCAGGTCATTTCCAGCAAGGGAAATATCTGCCACTTCACGGGATTGCTAATTGAATTGCTAACTCTGACTTCCGGAGGATCACACTCATAAGGCATTTACAACCATTTACAAAAGCCCTTTCTTCCTGACCTTTTCCAAGCTGAGAATCTGGACTTATTACTACCATGCTCATTAGACACAGTTGGTTAGATACTAAGGAATATTTGGATGCAACTTTGGGGCAACCTGCGACTTTTTTCATCCTGAGTCCACCCATTCCCCTTAAGTCCATAAGCAAGTAAGTTTTACTCCTCAGCCGTACGTGACCTCAAGGAACAGTCCAGCCTGTTTATTTATTTATTTATTTTATGTTTTCAGTTCTGTTTATACTGTATTTCTTCTGCCATTGTATCATCTTCCAATCAGCTAACTCATTTCAAATCCCATACATTTCCATTGATCATGTTGGAATTACACTGAAATACATTTATATTCAGTTTCTTTCCAGCACAATATTCTTCATAAATGTCTAAGATATACAGAGAACATGGTAAACCTCTGTGCTGAATATCGTGCAAACTACAGCTTTAAAAGAGATCAAATTGGAGTCATTCAGGAAAAAGTCTGATCTGACTCTATGCCCAGATCAAAGTGTGATTTAAAAACAAAATGCCATTTGCTGTAATTTAGCATGGGGAAAACACACAGCTGTAAATGTTTGTTTTTCTGCAGAATAGAATGAAATCCTCAGGCAAGCTAACCCTTTATGAGGGAGTGAAGCCTGCCAAATTTCATACAAATGACAACAGGGTTTTTCTAAGCAACACTTTTAAATATGATTTTTTTAAAAAAAGAAGAAGAAGAAACAGAGTAACTCTGTTGCTTTCAGATAGAATATGATGAAATATGTATGATAGCAATCCCTTCTGTGGAAAATACTTCTGCCAAATGTCAAACAGATGTTTTGTGGGTGTTTTGTAAGTTATGGTGATGCCTATTTCTGCACATGATGCAGTTTACAGCAGGAAGCTGAGGCAGAATTATACAGGATTAATTTGATAATCTTTCCTATGAAATAAATCAATTGCCACCAGCAATGCTCAGAAAAGAGCATCAAAAACCTATTCTGGATAAGATTGGCAAAAATACAAGCATATGTAGATACCAGTCACACTATTCCTTTTCTAGTTTAAGCAGTATTATACAAAGCACCAAAAGGAGGAAGAACTATTAAGCCAAAGAAATTAAATATATAAGAAAAAGAAAAGTAGTCAAGCCTATGTAATGCTAACTCCATTAACTATCTTTCCATATCTTCCTATCCATCATATCCACATAATTCATATAATGTCTTTTGTTCTTTAAATATCTCATCTCCCTCTGAGGATCTCAGTAACGCCATTCAACCACAACTTTCTCAGTCTTCCCTTTCTTCTCAGTTCATTCATTCTTCCTTAGTATTTTTGTTTTGTGATGCAATTCTCGCTCATTCCTTCCATATCAGAGGTCCCCAACCTCCCTCCACCTCCGGGCTGATGCTCACTACTGGGCCATGAGCTGTTCAGAACTGGGCTGTGGAAGCATCGGGCAAGCGTGTGTGGACATGTGCGTCCCCACTTGCATGAACATCAAGCAAGTGCATGCACACATGGTCCATTTGCCTGAGTGGCAGGTGTGCATACCCACCGTTCACGCAAATGGAGTTGTGCGTACATGCACGCCTTTGCCGGCCACTCACACAGAACCATCCCATCTCCCCTTCCCACCAATCCGTAGAGCCAGGAAGGTTGAGGAATTCTATTCTATATGACCAAAGCACCTCATTATATTTCATAGAATCATAGGACTGGAAGGGATCCTGGAGGTCTTCTAATCTAACCCGAAGGCAGGAATCCTTATACCATCCCAGACAAATCACTGTCCAATGTTGTCTTGAAAACCTCCAGCAACAGTACATCCATGACCCCAGGAGACAAGCTGTTACATTGATTAATCATTCTCACTGTCCTTATTTCTAGGTTGGATCTCCCTCTGACAAGTTTCCACCCATTGCTTCTTGTCTTGCCCTTAAGTGTTTTTTTTAAAATTTTATTTATTTTCTTTCTTTCCTTATTCTTTCTTTCTTTCTTTCTTTCTTTCTTTCTTTCTTTCTTTCTTTCTTTCTTTCTTTCTTTCTTTCTTTCTTTTCCCTTACAGATATCTTTCTTTGATAGTGGTCACCACTTTAATAAAATTATTATTATTATTATTATTATTATTATTATTATTATTATTATTATTATTATTATTATTATTATTATTATTTTATATTTAATCCATATTCATTCAGCACTCATTCACAAAGCATGCTCTTATACACAGCTACTTCCACTTCTTTAATCATTTATTCCTTTTTAATTCTAGATTAGGGAAATTCTGCCATTCTTTAAAATAAAATTTTAAAAAATCAATTGCTCTAATTTCCATTGCTCGTGCATAACTTGCAAACATTCAGTCCAATTTTCTTGTAAAAAACACAACTACATTGGTCTTTGATAGATTAATTCTCAGACCTGTATCTCTCATTGTATCATCCAATCTAACATTTGTTGCAAATTGTTCAGATTCTTAGCCCATGACATGAAATCTATATACAAAAATACAGTTGCATTCAATCCACAACTAATGTATTTCTAACATCACCAAAGCATTTTTATACATTTATCCAGAAATCCAGTAAACAATGATGTTTCTTTTTCTTACTTTCTGCTTAGAATTGGTCCGTTTATGTTCTATTTGTGTTCGTGCTTGTTATACTTTCATCGTATTTTAGCACATCATATCTATTATTGTATTCAGCAACCAACCTTCAACTCCATATTCATGCAAAACCTAACTCAGACTGATTCACATTATCCTACACTTTTGCTAAATCAACAACACAATTCTCTCACACATAAATAACAAATGTGTCATTTTGTTCAGTTTCCCTAGGGGCTAATTTTTGCACTGTCTTCATACATGCATGCATTGGTATGATTCGTGATCTCAAAATACGTGAGCTACTATTACTTACAGATATGAACTGTAAAATTATGTGGATTTCATATATTAACCTTTTTTTGGCTTTTTTTTTTGCAAAAGACCCTCCTACAAAATGCAGAATTAAAAACAAAAATACATTTATCATTATAAAGAAAAACTATATCCATATAAGATTGCAAGAAGAAATGCAACCATTTGAATATGTACACTGAATATATCTGAATAGAATGTTATATATGCAAACAGAACAGTAGCCTTCTTGGAAGTACACAGGGATAGGTTATTTTTGACTCTTCATATTTCAAAGATCCCAACATCTCAAACTAAATATATTTGCTGCTCAAATGAGAAAACCGGTGCAAATGTTTCATATGCAGCCACCAGCTATCGTTGCAGCAGCTTTGAATGAAGCTGTTCTATTTTTCAAGACTTTTCAGATGCTTTATGGCCTCAGTACTTCTATCCCTGCAAAGAAAGATTCAATAATAAACACAAGGCATCATGTTGAACAGCCCTGCTTTACAATTTATTATTTGTAACAAATCAGCATTTTAGATGTTGCTTCAAACCCTGATTTTCAAATGCAAGATATGCCAGTCCTGAAATGCTCTGTGATTTTAATATGCAAACCTCCTACCGAGATGATGTCTCATTTTAATTATTGTTTCGGTTTAATGGGTTTTCATTAAATTAGAGGATACAGCAATTACTAGGGTGAGCTGCTAATGTTTCAAAGGTAAGCTCTTGTGGCTCTACAACAACACAGAAACACAGAAGAGGGAAGCATATTACAAAATAATACTTCTCCTTTGCAAAAGTGTACAAAATTAGTCAGATGTTTTTGGGACTTGAGGAGCCCATCCTAATGCATACACTTATAAAACCAGTTCAACCCTCTCCATTTTTATCTCAACAAATAATTGAAAATAATGAGGCAGCATAAAAGTATATTCTGCATATTTTTCAAAGTATGTAATGTAAACATTTCCAGTCAAATCCATTAGTTCAAGTAAAACTTCTGAAATTATTCAGAGTTCACCTTTTATGGTCTTTTTTTGTTAGTAAAAAGCAACTACATTTGCTCTTGGCTTATTCAGAAAATCAGGATCTATAGTATATTGGCCATCTGCTCCAAATCAATTTTTTTCTGGCTCAGGGGAAGTATAAATCATGGTTCCTGCCCATATAAGTGGCTTGCAACTCATAGTTTAATGTTAATGTTTTTGCTGCCTAGCAAGCTGTCCTAATATGTTGTGTCCTCAGACTTCCAAGTCCTAAACATCAGTGGGAACAGGCAAATAATGTAACAGAAGAAATACTTTTTACATGAGTTTTAAATCAATGGATTTTTTTCCCTTTGGGGGATTTTAATTTTAGCTCCCTTGAGAATTCAAGATTTGAAAGTTAAAGATATTGTGAACATGATTATGATGATACAGATCACATCTGAAAAAAGAAGATCCACATTATGGCAAGATTTTGTCACTCCAATCAGTTTTTGCTGAAGATAGTAGTTCAGCTCTTCAAGCAGAGATTTGGGGAAATCAGTTTAGAAAGCATGTGTTTCGGGGCTGTTTACACCTTTGGGAGCCTTGATATGAAATATCCCAACTTCAAGTTAAATTTGTTTGCCTTTCTCCTGTTACAAGACTAGTATAGGATTTGTGCTTTTCTTCAGTGTGCAAATTTATACAGGCCATCATCTGTCCCAGATTAGCAAACAGAGCCATTACTCCTACTTGCCTGAGATTAGGAAATCAGATTTTTCAAAGTGTTTAATTTTAATTGTTCTAGAGCAGGGGTGTCAAACTCAATTTCATTGAGGGCCGCATCAGCATTGCGGTTGCCCTCAGGGGGCCAGGTGGGTGTGGCCTGGGTGGGTGTGGCCTACTGGGTGGGCGTGGCTAGAGTGCATATGGCCTACTGGGTGGGCGTGGCCAGCTGTACATCGTTCGCATCAAGGGTGCCTATGGGGGTCTGGGCAGGAGTGGGACAGATCTGAGGGTCTCTGGCAGGAGGAGGGTCTCTGGGCCAGGGCAAAGGCAGTGGGGGCCGTTCCCTCACTTTTTCCAGGATGGCTTCGCGGGCCGCATGAAACCACTTTGCGGGCCGGATCTGGCCCCCGGGCCTTGTGTTTGACATGTCTGTTCTAGAGTGAATGTGCTACAGTTTCCTGGGTGGGCTGACAAGGGAAAGCAAGTGGAAGTTTGCACAGTAAGCATGACTAAGAAAAGGAAAGAGTCAGAAGAAAGAGAGTTGAGGAAGAGAAAATGTTGACTGATTGAAAATTGTTCATTGCTCATTGGAGTGGAGTGGAACTTTCCACTAAACTAGTTGAGGCAGTTTCAAGGGACATATAAGGATACCAGTTTCCAAAATACAACCTACGTGAGCAAAGGGGGGCTTTTGCCCAGGTTCGCCTGGTGCGCCAGTTGCGACCCTATCTGGACCGAGATGCCCTACGCACAGTCACTCATGCGCTCGTGACCTCCCGTCTAGACTACTGCAATGCTCTCTACATGGGGCTGCCCTTGAGGACCACTCGGAGGCTTCAACTGGTGCAGAATGCGGCCGCGTGAGTTGTGATGGGGGTTTCCCGATACTCCCATGTAACACCTCTACTCCGCGAGCTGCATTGGCTTCCGGTTGCCCTCCGGGTGAGATTCAAGGTGCTGGTGATGACCCATAAAGCCCTGAATGGCTTGGGTCCAGGATATCTGAGGGAACACCTGCTGCCGGCATCAAGCTCCCTTCGTCCAGTGCGCTCCCACAGGGAGGGTCTTGTCAGGGTGCCACCGATAAAAGATTGTCGGTGGATAACACCCAGGGGGAGGGCCTTCTCTGTGGGTGCACGTGCCCTCTGGAATCAGCTGCCCGTGGAGCTTAGGACTGCCCCCGACCTCCGCACATTTCGCCGGGACCTGAAAACCTGGCTCTTTGAGCTCTCCGGCCCAGGCTAATTTTTAACTGGGGTTTTTAATTCTAGGGATGATTTAATCTTTTTAAATTTGTTTTTAACTTTTGTATTGGTTGTTTTAAATGCCCTGTAAACCACCCTGAGTCCTTCGGGAAAGGGCGTTATATAAATTTAATAAAATAAATTTAATAATAAAATAAATAGAAGTTCTGCAAGCGAGATCAAAACAGAAAAGAGCCCTTCCCTTCCCACTGCATGATAGAAACTTGTGTTACTTGGGCATACCAATTATAAGGATATTCCTGTGCCACTGTGTTACAGATCAGTTGCAATTTCCATATGTTCTTTAAGCCCAGCCCACGTACACTGCATTACAGAAATCAAACTGGCTGGGTGACTTTGGGCTAGTCACTACCACTCATTCCTATTCACTTCACAGAGCTGTTATGGGGAAAAACAGGAGGAGGAAGCTGTACTAGGCATGTTCACCTTCTTGAGTTATTTATATAAATAATAAAGACAGGGTTAATCAAAATCTAAAATCTAACTAAAGCATGAGTGGTCATGAGCAGGGCCTTCCAATATAGAAAATAAAGCAAGTGGGTCACAAAATAAGAGTTATTCAAAGGCCCTTCTGGCCATAGCTCCTCAAGCATGGGCACTAATTCCCAGACAAGCTGCAAACCTTTACCATCATCACCATATAGAATCAAAAGATCTTTACCTCTGGTTTGATTTCGTGGCATATACAGGTGCAGGAAGATGGAGCTCTGTCTTCCATGTTCAATTTTGCCCCACTGGGGACCCTAAAAAGGGTTGAAAATCGCCCTGAAGAGGCAATGAAGAAGGAGGGGACCTTCGTCAATTGCAGAGGGGGTGGCAGCCCTTTCTCTGGATCTGAGGAAGCCCTCCAAACCAGCAGGGGAAAGACTGGCTACATTCATGTGACCAGTCAGAAGCCGCTGACAACTGAAGACAAGCACTAACTAGCAATTTCTGAGCAACGTGGATGGCCCTAATTTCCTGGAAAAAAGAATGCCCAAACCAAAGAATCCTCCCCAATGAGAGAGGGAAGGAAAGTTATTGCCCTGCTCCCTCAGGAAAAGAAAGGCGGCGAATTTGGGGGAAAACAGAGGAAACAATCAATTTGGAACTAATACAGATCTATAGCTTTGAAATTTGGGGACTAAAGGTACCTTTAAGACTTCTTTTAGAAAAAAATATTTGAAAGTTTGCAAAATAAGCTTGGATTTGAAAAGCTGGAAGATGGTGTCAATGACATCTAGTGGAGAATAATGGCACTACAATTTATTATGCTTAAGGGAAACTTGGCTTGAAGCCCAGACTCAGATAAGAATCTTTGTTGTTCCTGGACACTTTCACTTTTGCAGACTTCAGCTTGGAAAAGGGAAAAACAAAAACTCCTGGGCTGCTTATTTGGGTTGGGTATCCTATTGGACTATACAGACTACATACAAAAACAAAATGAGTGTTCCATACTCAGCCTTAAATGGTAAAAAATCATCTTCAACCCCTGTCTCCAAAGCGCCCAGCTTGATATATCAACAAGAAAATGTTAATGAATCTCACAAAGAAATTCTTTCCATGTTGAAAATCCAAGAGACAATTGTTTTATTTCAGCATGAGACTAAAAATAATGCAAATATTATACTTTGTTATGAGATGGGAAATATGAAAATTCTAAAAGGGTTTGAATAAGGAAATTTTTTGGTTACCCAAATATAATTTGTTATGAGAAAATTATAAGTAATATTTTGAACATTGATGGGAAATAAAAAAATTAAAAAGTGGGGAAAACAGAATATTGATTGAATAAATGCATTTTAAGTGCAAATGCAATTGAGATATATTTTGGCTAGAAAATATATTATAAATTGATACTATTGATATTATGTATAATACCAGGTGTCTATATTTAATTGTATATGTATTAACAGTAACAAGAATTGTATTTACCCAGTATGGAAAAATGCATATTACCGGAAGAAGAGACGACCAAAAAAGCACTGGATGGTGAAGTATTGGACTAGACTGAGAAAGTTAATAAGTACCACTGAATTACTAATAGACCCAGACAACATGTTGGTTATTAAGTACTTATGATTGTAAAATTAGAAAATTAATAAAATATTTATAAAAAAAAGATCTTGGCAGAACTGAATTTAAGCATAAAGCTAAACAAACTACAACCTAGGGCTCACAACATTCCAGAATATCCATTTTCTGATTTTGCAAACAGGTTCCTTATTAATTACATTAATAAAAGTGATCCTGGTTACATATTTTGTCAGCATTTTGTATATGTAAATATTCCAAACCCAGGTCATGAACTGCCATTCACACACCCACATCATCTCTACTGCAACACTACTCCTGTTCTTACCAGGCCAATCATGATAAAAAGAATCACCATTTTCAGTAGGTTAGCTAGAATATGCCCTTATCCCTCATTTAGGTTTAGTACCAGTAGAAAAGCCAGCAGCAGTGATCCAGGTGTCCCCAAATCCATAACAATTTCCTTTATTGTCCCATCTGAAATAAGTTCATAACTTTATGCCTATCCTCGAAATCCTCAGAAAGCACAAATGAAAGATCTGAAGCCGTTATCAGATGATGTGAATAAACAATCCAGATTCTAGCTTTCCTGAGTCCTCCAAGTCCTGGTGAAATATGAAAGAGGCAAGGTGGCTCACAACAAAGCAAGTCCACATACAATGCTGGCTGATTCATTCACAATACCTGTAGACAACAATTCTTCCACTTATGCCCAATACCAGCAACCAAGTCCTCTGCATCACCAAGGGCAGATATGCCCTCAGGATCACTTAGTGCTTTTTAAGTTATCTTCCTTTCTCTCCTTGAACTACATAACCTGCAAGGGTAGACTGATTGTTCTCCTAGAAGACCTAAACAGTGGCGTAGCGTGGGTTGTCAGCACCCGGGGCAAGGCAAGTAATTTGCGCCCCCTAACCCGTGGATTTTAGCACTTGAGTCTCTTCCACTAGATTAGTTAAAGAAACCCTTACCCCCTAAGCACATGTATTGTTTGTTATGAAAATACTGATGTAATTAAAGTAAAATGCATCTAATGCGCCCCCCCCAGATGTTGCGCCCGGTGCGGCCTGCCCCCCCTGCACCCCCCACGCTACGCCACTGGACCTAAAGACGCTAAAGATGAATCTGTCAACCCTCCATCTTATCATAGAGGATTATGAATTTGTGCATAGGACACGTTTGAGGAGCAAGAAGAGAACTAAGGCATGCTCCAGTATTTTTTAAAAAAGCCAAGCAAAGGGGAGGGGAAGATAAAGCAATGTGACACAAAAGACCAAGCTTGTCAAAAAGAGCTTGTTTCTTTGGAGCTTCAGAGTAGATTCTAGAACCTCCCTACTGACAATGTTTCTGGGCCCTGAAAAAAGAACAACTGCCTCAAGACTCAGAGACTAAAGAAGAGTTGTTTGCAGGCTGTGAAAGGGGAAGGACTCCTGCTTTATCCTGAAGAGGTAGAATGGTAATAATTGGACACACGGACACACACACACACACCGAGTTGTATTGAAGATGCATTCTGCTGGCAATATATCCTGAGAAATAAGGTGCTCAAACTCTTTAAAACATATTGACAATTTTCCTTTTCTGCCAGCCCACCTGGGAACAAATGGCACACCAGGCACAGCCTGAAAGAACTAACAGGAATTATGAAACACTGAAGAGGAACATGAAGGAGTAGAGCGTCATGGTGTATTTACTTGATTAAGCACAGGAAAATAAATAACATTGGGAGCAAACAATTGCCTATATAGTTGGTGCCAATGGGAAAGATTTGAATTCTCTAATCATGGGACACATTTCACATAATGTTTGTTTTAACTTGACAAGTCACATGAAGTTGGAGTTGGGAAGGTTACAAATTCAATACAATAAATAAAATACTCTATGAGAAACTCCTGCAAAAGAATGGGCTGTCTCTCATGAGAGACGAGAAGAATATATTTGGAAGGTGCCCTGCGAACCTGATCCAGAGAGATTTATAATGAATCCTATGAGGGAGACTAGAAGCCAAGTAAGAAGAATGGGAATAATATACAAGATGTGGAGGCAGCCAATAACCACATAAAAATAGAAAAAAATAGATTAAGTTATATGACAAAGGTTTCAACAGCTACTAAAGAAATCCAGAGAGCATGATAAGAGCTAGAAGTCTTCCAGGTATATATGATATAGTGAACATTAATGAGTTGTAGTAGAATGAAACTCATGTGAAAGATGCAAGAACTGAAGAGTGCAACTTAGTCAAAAGTCTGGACCAAATTTCTGTATAAAGGAATGCACAGATGTACAGATATCTTGTAGTCCCATTTGGGATCACTGAGGAGTCCTGGATACAGGGTGCCAGAAGGACTTGGGAAGCACAAGAGTTGCCCTTATTTATTTATTTATTTATTTATTTATTTTATTTATTTAATTCCATTTATATCCCGCCCTTCTCCGAAGACTCAGGGCGGCTTACAAACTTAGCAATAGCCTTCATTCTATGTATATGCCTGCTTATTAGGGCTTTCGCCCCCCCCCCCAAGTGGCATTATTACAAAGTCAGCTTAATTGCCCCCAACAATCTGGGTCCTCATTTTACCTACCTCGGAAGGATGGAAGGCTGAGTCAACCTTGAGCCTGGTGGGACTCGAACCTTCACTAATTGCAGGCAGCTGGTGTTACTTAAGGAGGCATTAGCCCACTGCTCCACCAAGGCTTTACAAAGAGTAAAAAAAAATGTTCTATGGCAAACTGGAAAGACACGTCAAATGATGTGATGCACATCTCCCTACTATGCTTGTTCAACATATTTCTAAATTACTTGAATAAAAGGTAGAAAGCACAAGTATCAAATTTACAAATGACACGAAGATAGTGAATATTAAAAACATCTTAGAGAGCAGTATTGAGGTTTAGCGGGGGTCCTTACAAGCTGGAATAATGCAAAGAAATCAACAAAATGAATTTGAATGCACTTGAAATTTGAACTCTTTCAATGGAAAAAAAGCAAAAGCATTATGGGCAGTAATAAATATTGAAAAGAGCTATGTGTTTTCAGGCTTATAAGCTGAACATGAGCCAATAATGAGATTCAACTGCAAAAAAAATAGCTAATATATTCCTACTTGCATCAACTGAAGTGTAATGTCAAGTTCAAGAAAAGTCTCTCTTGAAGTTTCTGTCTATTCTGCACAATTTAGATACTGGGTGTGATTAGCCTGAAGAAGTGAAGAGTGTGGAGAGATATAATTGTTCTCTTCAGGTATAAGATAATATAGAGGATGGGCAGTGTTGTTCAGTCATATTGCAGAAAAAAGAACAAGAAACCAGGGATTCAAATTATAAGGAAGCCCATTTGTTTATACTTCTAGAAGAATTTCTTAATGGTAACAGCTATTCAGTAATAGAACAAACTATCTTGGAGTGTACCTGGAGATGTTAAACAGAGGCTGAATGACCACATTTGGTGATGGTGTAGTGGTTGATTTTTGAAATAGGCAGGAGATGGGTTGATAATCTTCAGATCTTTTCAATTCTTTAAAAACTATATATATGCTTTTATAGCTGCAAATAGCATAATAAGTAAATGCTATTATTAGAAATATTCATATTACTTATACAGCATAACTGCTGTATTAGCTGATATGAACACCTTGATTCACCAAATGATTTCCAAAATAGTAGCATTCTCACTTATACCTAGGGGTTGTCCCATATATTGCCATAGTCTCAGTGATAGCTTTTCAAATTAAGTTGCTCTTAAAGTGAAACAACCTGTTGATCTCTTAAACTAGATGTTTACTCCTTTGCCAGCTGAAACGCTCAAGAAGTCACAGTATTACTAAAAGTGCATCAACTGCTCTTAAATCAGGAGTTAATCAAATTACATGCCTTGTTAACTAATTAATTAGTTAACACTTTACTGTTATTGCTCACAAGGTGTCATAATTTTATCACTTTCTAAGTAATGATGTAGTTCTTCAACTTCTTGAAATAATGGTTTAAAAACATTTAATAAGTCACATAAATGAAAGGAAGACAACATAGCCAATGGCAATATGCAAAGAAAAGTGGGAGAAGAAATTATTTGTAACACTCATTAAAGATTCACTATCTTTTCTATAGAGCCCGTGTTCATTTGGGAGATCTAATTTTGATCACAATGAACATTAATGTCACACTAAATAATGAAACACTGCATTTTTTGCCAGGACCAACCCAAATGATATTTTCCTCTCTGAACAGCAGATAAATTTGAACTTACAGCTCCATAAAACTAAAGATTTTTAGATTATCCTCCTTAAAATTGTGACCCAACATATTGCATTTTGAAATATGTCTGTGAGAAAGCCTCAGATAAGGAAATAAGGATTTGAGCATTTTTAAATTAAAAAGTACTTGTGGAGGAGAGCAAATGCATTGCTAAACTTTAGACAGATATGTGCAAACTTCTTATTTTTGCCAGTTCTAGCTGTTCTACTAGGTTCCTGAACTGGGATAGTCTGGCTAGAGTGATCCATTTTTAATTAACTTCAGGATTAAGTGATTGCAATCTGTTAAAGAAATTTGGCTTGAAAGTTCAACTATGCAGTGGCTAAGAAAAAGAGACACCATGTTTCCCTGAAAATAAGACCCAACCAGTCCTAGCATGATTTTTCAGGACCCCTCGTAATGTAAGCCCCACCCTCAAAATAAGCCCCAGTTAAGATTATCAGCCAAATGGATGCATTGAGTACCATATTTCCCCTAAAATAAGAGCTAACCAGACAATAATAAGCCCTAATGCGTCTTTTGGAGCAAAAATTAATATAAGACCCTGTCTTATTTTTGGGGAAACACACTAGTCTACCTCAAAGACCTGTTTTAGTTATTCTGGTATCTGGTAGACCCACCTGAGCTAGGATATAAGAGAAAGAGCCAATTTGGTGTAGTCATTAAGACACCAGTTTAGAAACTGGGAGGCCATGAGTCTTAGTGCCACATTAGGGATAAGGCAGCTAGATGACCTTGTGTCAGTCACCCTCCCCCCCCAAAAAAACCTAGGAAGACACAGGAATGGCAAATCACTTGCCAAAAAAACCTTGTCAAGAAAACTGTAGGAACTTGTCCAGGCAGTCATCAGGAGTCAAAAACTGACTCAAATGCATACACATATACACAGAGATCACTGAAGGCACCTTTTTCCTATTGTTCAGCTTCATCATTGAGGTTTATAAATGATAACATTTTGATACTGCCACATTTAGTATGTGACAGTTCTCAGAATATATTCTCCCTGTTCATTTATAATTGGCAGCAAATGTAGATTTGCAGTGTCTGATATAACATTCAGGATTGATGCTGCTTTTTCTTTGAATTGCTTTTATCTCTTATCTTCTGCTAATCTATGTACTATGCCAAATTATTTTCAATATTCTCCAGATAACCATATTAATACTATATCTGTATTTTTTTTAAAAAAAATGCATGGTACATTTCTCATTCAACTCACCATATATTTATACTTATTTCCAAAGTAATTGGGTTATTTTGATATGGCTAAGGGAATCCAAAGGAATGAGTTTTTAATGCATACTTAAAAATACTTACCAGCACTATTTATCTCACTACTGAGGAATGTAACCAACACAGTGAAAAGGCTTTCAGGTATCCAAGAACAGATAAACTTCATTTATCTATATTATTTTTCATTTTTATTCCAGCTAGTTTTCAAGGTGGCTAACTAATTTTAGCAGAAATGCTAAAAGTTAAAAACATAAAATACTAAATTCATTTTAAAATACTCATTATGGTTTCAATTTACACATGCAGTCACAGGGAAAGATAAAAGGCTGTTCAATTTCCTGTTTTCTAACAGACTAAATAAGCTTAAGCAAGACTCAAGAATACCAAGGATACCTTGGAGTTGGATAGCAAAGACAAATAGGACAAAGAGAAATCAGCACACTTATCACAACCAGCTCCAAAACTCCAGATGTTGTTCCCCAGTGGTTTCATTTAAATGATGGACAGAATGGGACAGAAGATACATCCACAGTCTATAGTTCTCCAACAGCATCTTCTAAACTTCTAGATACAGTATGGCAATTATTGCAAAACAGGTTAAAAGAGACACTTGGGAACAACAATGTGAACCAGCTGACTTCATATTTCAGAAATCAGTCAGATCTTCTTCAATGTGCCCTCAAGTGCATTACGGAGACAAGCCACCTCCATCAAGCATCTGGTTTAGATTTTATTCATTGATCGTCCATCAAAATAGAAGTAGGCTGTTGAGTGATCACTTAACTTTCCAGGCTAAAATTGATTAAGGAATATTAAGCCATGGTAACAGAGTCAAACAAATTTTGTCACCCTCCCTCACACAAATTACCTAATATCATTACATTCTGCTGCATGAATAGATGTCAACTGGAAGTCAAAAAAATCCTCAGCCATTCCTGACTGGACATTGAAATCACTCAGGACAAGAAAGTTTGGAAATCATACCCAAGATCATCCTTACTAGCTTAGAAAAATAGACTATTAGGCAGAAAGTGGACAGTGATTTGATTTGATTTGATTTGATTTGATTAAATTTATATGCTGCCCTTCTCCCTGAGGACTCAGGGCAGCTCACAACCATAAAAATTAAAAAACATAAAGTAAAAATTTTTAAAAAGAATTAAACAATAGATGCAATAACTACAAGACAATTTAACCCAGTAAAAAGCCTAATTAAAAATGTAGTCAGTCCAGGCCCGCTTGTTGGAACAACCAGGTCTTCAGGTCATGGCGGAAGGACTGAAGGTCAGGGGCCGTCCGCAGCTCCGGTGGTAGTTCATTCCAGAGGGTCGGCGCGCCCACAGAGAAGGCTCTCCCCCTGGGGGTCGCCAGCCAGCATTGCCTGGCCAACGGCACCCTGAGGAGGCCGACTCTGTGGGAGTGAACCAGGAGATGGGAGGTTGACAATGGCAGCAGGTGGTCTCACAAGTACCCCAGGCCTAAACCATGTAGGGCTTTAAAGGTTATTACCAGCACCTTGAATCGCACTCGGAGGGTAACCGGAAGCCAATGTAGCTCGCGCAGGAGTGGTGTAACATGGGAGTACCGAGATACTCCCATAAGCACCCACATGGCTGCATTTTGCACCAGTTGAAGCCTCTGGGTGCTCTTCAAGGGCAGCCCCATGTAAAGAGCATTGCAGTAATTCAGGCGAGAAGTGACGAGGGCATGGGTAACCATGCATAGGGCATCTCAGTCCAAAACGGGGCGCAACTGGCACACTAGGCGAACCTGTGCGAAGGCCCCACTGGTCACGGCCGTTAGATGATCTTCCAAATTAAGCCGTGAATCCAGGAGGACACCCAAGTTGTAAGCCCTTACTGAGGAGGGCAATACCTCCCCCCCATCAAAAGAGATGGAACTTGTTGGACAATACGAGATGCTGGTATCCACAGCCACTGCTAGCCTTACCCAAACACAGCAGCATCCATTCAAATTTGTGGAATTAAAAGTAAAACATCTGGTCAGTGACCCAAAATTTCTAAAGACCACAGCCTTTCCTCTTCTCTGATCATAATCAGCTGTATCATAGAATAGCCTGATAAATGAGGGAACAAAAAAGCAGCAGCAGCAGGAAAAACAATTAATATTTTGTTAACCTAACAACCTAAAAGAGAAACAAGAAGAAATGCATGTGTTCTATTGATATAACCTTCAGAAACACAGGAGAAATGGACAAGCGAGCCAGTCATGATCTGCAATATTTGCATTTCTGCCTGGGAAAAAAAACACCTGGGATATATTTGCATCAAAATTATAAAGAACACAAAGGCATAAATTTCATGTGTTCTTTATTTTCTGTACTCTAAGGCTTGCAGATGGGAAATAAAGAATCATTCACTTGAAGTCCTAGAACAAGAAGGGATATATAATTTTAATACGTGTAACAAATACCAAGGAAGGTTTATGCCTTTCTTGAATAGAATATAGAACTGGAGGGTTGAATTTGCTCAACGGGAACATAAACAATGGAAAGATAGGTGTTTTCTATATCTAGAAATCTAAAACTAGATTATTTGCAGAAAGGATCAAGCTTAAAGAATAAACAAAAGCTTTATTTTGAAGGAAGGCGGGTATCCATCATTAGTTAATGTTCCAACTTATAAACTTCACCTCCAACAGAAAGTTGTTTGCATCCAATCCTTATTAATCATTCTCTGATATGTCCAATGTAAATTAAACAATGTTATATTGTATTAACCTCATTTTCAGATCAAAAGAAATGAATTCGCATTCTTTCATGTGAATTCACATTGTTTAATGCTAGCTCACAAAGCAGAGCATTAGGATTATTTATTTTGTATACAGCGCTTCTAATTCTGTGTGTGCAGAATTAGAAATGTCAATCTTATAAACTTCCTCCACATTTTTATAAGAGGAGAATATCTGTTTAGAAAAGTCCATCAATTTATTCAACCAACAGAGATAACTATGGCATCAACATCAGGATCAAAGAGCTCAAACGAGTGCTTCAGTGAAACAAACTACTCTTGACCAAATCAAACTTTGATTTAACCTTCCCCCAAAGAGCCATTCTATAAACTGCAGTTATTCTGTAAAGTAAGCTTTTCATTTAAGGAAGAATCAGTTATTTTGCAATCCAGATGTTTTCATATCAATTTTCCAACATTAAGTGTCATATATATATATATATATATCCTACACCTTCAATTCTATGCGGGGAAAAACCCGAATGACCAAAGATCCATATATATATATACACATACTGAAATTGAATCCCAAAGATCCATATATATATATACAAATACTGAAATTGAATCCCAAAGAAATGAGAGATTTGAGGCTCTAATGCCAACTAAAACAAATGGTAATAACCTGAAGGTGTAAACTTTTAACTCACTTTTTCCAGAAGTAATCCAACTTAGCACACTAAAATTCTTGAGGGATGACTCTACCAGGAAAGTGTTTGCTACATTTTGGGTTGAAGTCCATATGATATTAATATAACATTAGATTGATCAATGATGATTAAGAAAGTTTATATTTTACTTGACTATATTTTCAGCATTGGAAATCTATAAAGCTATTAGGAAAGATGGATATTTAAAGAATGGAGAAGACTTATAACAATATATAATAGATATGTATAAGATCTGCAATGAACATTTGGGTTTCATCAAAGGTTTTAGGCAAATAGCAGAATTTTGGGGAAGTTCTATACATTCCTTTTTTGTCCTTTTTTCTGGTAAACATTGATGTAATATTATGTTAAAGTTATTTTAAGTAATTTTTTCTGCTTTTTCTTTTGTTTTGCTAATTACTTTGACACAACAGAGATACTTTTAAAAAAAATTAAGACACATGAACATTTTTCCTATTCTTTAAGCTGTTCTTCTGCTCGTATTATACAGTAGTGAATGGGAAGAAACTGTATCCTGGGAGGTCAAGAGATGACAGAAAGGAAAATCTAATACTGATTTTGTAATGTATTGGGGTTTTTACTTGTACTGATTCACGTGTCTGTTTAAATGCTGCTTAAGGGTTCCTCAATGGTGTGTCTGTGTAACAGTTACTGACTAAGCCAGACTTCTTGTCTCCAAGAAGATCATTGGTGGATTTGGGGTGGGAATGGTTTCTTTTAAACCTATTGGCCGCCGCCTAGTGGCCAACTGTATAAGTATCTGTGCGGCAGCCACTGTTTCGGTTCTGTTCTACTTGACTCCAACAAAGCAATGTTCCTGTTTGCAACCTTCCGTCTCGCTTATTGCCTGAAAAGAACCAGCAACACAACATATTTTTCTATAATATCTTACTTTTCAACCCAGGTAGGAGGCGGAAAGTATTTAAAATCTGGAAAATCAAACTCTGAGTCACATATCAAGGGTGGGAGGGCTTCTGTCTCAGGCAATCTTTTCAAAAAGATGAGCCATTTCTTTCTTTCTTTCTTTCTTTCTTTCTTTCTTTCTTTCTTTCTTTCTTTCTTTCTTTCTTTTTCTTTCTTTCATGACAGGAGTGGAAACTTTTGTTTCAGAGCTGACTTCAAGAACAGTCCTGATGCAGAGGCAGAGTTAGAGGCACTGGGAAATTATCCTATTCTATCCAGGGATAGAATAAAAGTTGATTTTATAGAAAACTATTTGAACTGGTACTTTTTTAAGATTTTGTTCTCTCTTTGTTTTGTGTCTGCACGTGCCTATTCCTGGCTGAAGGACTAAAATAACCACTTCAAAAGTCATTGAGGTTTTTTCCCCTCATTCTTTGTTCTTTCAACTTCCCAGTCTAGTTCTTTTAACTTTGAGGTACATAATAAAGACTTCAATTTTTACTGATTCAGAGACTCCGTTTTGAAAGGAATTTAACCTTAGCAGCAGCTTTTCCTGCTCAATTAAGCTATAAAAAGGAAGGAAAGCAGAGAAAGAGATTGGCCATCGCCTACTCCTGAATAATTGAACACCAGAACCATTTCTCTAGGGAAAACTGGCTGGTGGCAATTATTGCTGAACAGGCTCCCTCCCCACCCAAAGCTATGGGAACATGCACTAGATTATGTGCCAGCAGTGCCTAAAGACCCCCTCATGACAAAGGGCCTACCCACTACAGTTCAAGCATGCCTCCTCATTACATATACCAATGGTTTTCATCCAAGGCAATAGATGCTTTATTACTACAAGCCATGTTTGCTGTCAAATGGTTTTCTGTTTTCCACTCTCCTTGACGCCTCTTTTAACACCAAACCAATGACACAAAAGATCTAATGACTTCCACTAAACCCACCACCCCTTCCAGCAACCATGGTGGGCTCAGATTTGGAGTCAGAGGAGGGGACCGACAATGAATCAACAGATGATGAACAGCCAGGTCTAGCACTACCAGACAGATTGCCATCTAAACCAGGAGAGGAAGTGGGGCAAGTCAGCAAACCAGAAGACACAATTGCCAACGAGGATATAGAATTGCTGCCCCCCACCACCAACACAGGAGCTCGGCAAGCTACAAAGAGCAGAACAAAGAAGTCGTGCTCCATTAAATGAGTTGCACCAGGGCCGCTTCTATTAAAATGGAGCGGCAAGCTCTCATTGACAACAATAACCCATTAACTCTCACTCTGTGTTCTTTGACTCAGGAACCTCACAACCCTGACTTTGAAGCTGGACCAGCCAATGAATCTGCTACAAACTCTGTCTCCATCTGACTACTCACCTGGGTGCCACTTTGATTTGGAAGTCTTATAAGCTAAACTTGCTGAACTTTGGAGGTAAACCTATCTCTATATTACAGGTGGGTGTGCTTGCAAGCCTCGTTTAGTAAAGAAAATGAAACCACTTCTTTGTGTATTTCCATGCAGGTGGCCTGGGACAGGACAGTAATCTCATATGGGCAAATTAGAGTTGGATGCCCTTGGCCTTCAATGTCTTTGTAAACTTTTGAAAACCTCCATATGGGAGTCTAATATAGATCTCAGAATCTCTTCTTTTCAGCTACAGTTCTCAACTAAACAGAAAAAAAGTAAAGTGTTCCCCTGTCCAGTCATGTCCAACTTTAGGGGCCAGTTCTCATCTCTGTTTCCTAGCCAAGGGAGCCAGTTTTGTCTAAAGACACTTCTGTGGTCATGTGGCAGGCATGACACTATGCCAAAGTGCACAAAACACTGTTACCTTCCCATCAAAGTGGTACCTATTTAACTACTTGCATTTGCATGCTTTCGAACTGCTAGGTAGGCAGGAGAGAGCCTTCTTTCTAAAGGGGAATTGATGTAGATTATAATCTTCCTAGAAAATGTTCAGAAATATACATGACAGTGACAGCTTAATTCTATAGTCTACAGTCTTTGGTTGTAGTGGTACATTAGAGAAAAGACCTTAAAATACGTAATTGAATGATTACTGCCCTGCTAACCATCACAAATCCTCATAGAACCCAAAACCAATCTAGTTAAATGTATATGCATTATAATTTATAGTCTTCATTAAACAAGTTGGAGTTATGTTTCCACACTGCATTAAATCATGCCATATCAATACCTGATGGACATTAGCTCTTTTTTTAGAATTGTGTCAAGATATTTAGAAGCAAGACCAGAATCTTAAAAAAGTGTTTGATCTCAGAAAGCTTGACAGAAAACCTATCCCCTACATAGGCTTTTAGCTCATTCCTGACTGTTCAAACATCTATTTTATTCTGGTGAATTTATCTAACACGTAAATTATGATCATTTCTTTAGGCCAGTATTCCTCAAACTTGGCATATTTAAAATGTGTGGACTTCAACTCCCAGAATTCCTTAGCCAGCAGGTTCTGGAATATAAACAAACACCACCAATCCAAAGCAAGCTGCAAATCAATTCAGAACCCCGATCCATAGATAAACGTGAAGGCAAAACAGAAATGCATGGCACACCTAGTTTACAGCAAATTAACTTGTCTTCACGTTCCGCATCAGAGATGCATGAATTAATGCAAATATAAAAGAACCTAATCTAATTTTTTGACTTGCACTTTAACTTCACTGATGAATGCGTTAGGTAGAATAAGCCAAGAATCAACTACAGAGAACTTACAATCAAAGTAATTGTCTGTTGTTGTTTTTTTTGTTGTTGTTTTTGGTTGTTTAGAAATTGCCGCATGACATATTCTAATAAACATTGTTGTTTCCAATTATTTCTTTACACTTGAAAAATTGTATTAGATGCCAATCTTAGGCTATCATATTAACTATGAAGTACACTTTGGTTAAAGCTTTTGAAGCTACTACTGCATACTCACTGCTTTTATCCCTTTATAATGCTACAACTTTATAATGCTAAAACTTTGGGAACCAAAGCTCTCCCTTTTCTTCACCCAGATGCTTTGTCTAACACAGGATTCAATAGCCTTGGTGGCTCAGTGCTTAGAATGCAGTACTGCATGCTACTTCTGCTGATTGCCAGTTGCCAGCAGTTCAGTTCTCACCGGCTCAATGTTGACTCAGCTTTCCATCCTTCCGAGGTTGGTAAAATGAAGACCCAGATTGATGGGAGCAATGTGCTGACTCTGTAATCCACTTAGAGAGGGCTGTAAAGCACTGTGAAGTGGTGTATAAGTCTAAGGGCTATTGCTATTGCTACATAGTCAATGTTTAATGTAACGTTGTACATATCATTGCATGACATCAAATTTTATGATGTGCAATCTTGTATTCAAAGAGTACATCACATAGGCACAATATTTCCTGAAATATTTCCTGAAATACAGCCAACAGCTTTTACAAAAGAACATGCACATAACTATAACACATGTTATTCCTGCTCTTCCTAAGGGCAATTGGGAGACTTTGACAAAAGATAATCAGTTTGAACAACTCAATTGTACTTCAGATTTTCATATAAATTTTGAAGAAACTCAAGATGTTTTAAAGCATCATAACCATGGTTTTGTCCTTCTTGTAAAACCGTAATTATGATTTACAATGGTTTTTTTTTCTTACTTCACTCAAGCACACCACAAACTCATGAATAAAATATGAGAAGTTTGATAACTTCCATTGCTGTGGGTTCATCCGTAACCATAAACGTGATCTGTATACCAACTGCTGCCTTTGCTTCATAGCAGCTTTTGTTTCTGAAGACAAGCTCTTATTTAGATAGGACCAACATGTTGCCTTTCTACCTTTTTTGTGTTCTTTGCCCTGAGCAACTACACAAGAAATAATGTTTACATTTCTTTTCCCCTTAATAAAGACATTGCTGAACAACAATAGTGGTAAAAAAATAGCAGCAATGACCAAATAGATTGACCCATCGGAGAGTGCTATTAGCCAAAAAGGAAGCATTAGACACATTGTGATTGCCATTAAAGACGAAACAATATTCTCTCTCTCTCTCTCTCTCTCTCTCTCTCTCTCTCTCTCTCTCTCTCTCTCTCTCTCTCTCTCTCCAACATACATCTATCTATCTATTATCTATCCATCCACATACATACACAGACATACAACAACATACACACACATGCATCAACATACCTGGAAAGTCAATACAAGCCAGGTGGCCAGAAGGCCCAACAGAGACTCCACTTCTTCAGGGTCTTGTGGAAGAACAGGGTAGAACAACGACTAATGACCTGCTTTAACCAGTCTACTATAGAGAGTGTCCTCTCACACAGTATTGTGGTTTGGTATGCTGGCTTGACAGCCACGGATAGGAAGATATTACAGAGGGTGGCAAGCACAGCACAAAACATCATGGGCTGTCCCCTGACACCACTGGATGACATCGCCAGGGCTCGCTGCCTTGGAAGAGTGAGGAAAATTCTCAGGGATGACTCACACCTTGGTCGGTACCTCTTTACTCTCTTACCATTGGGAAATAACTCTACAGTCATGGCCGAAATTGTTGGCACCCCAGAAAGTTTTCCAGAAAATCAAGTATTTCTCACAGAAAAGTATTGCAGGAACACATGTTTTGCTATACACAGGTTTATTCCCTTTGTGTGTATTGGAACACAACAAAAAAGGGAGGGAAAAAAGCAAATTGGACATAATGTCAAACAAAACTCCAAAAATGGGCCGGACAAAATTATTGGCACCCTTTCAAAATTGTGGGTAAACAAGATTGTTTCAAGCATGTGATGCTCCTTTAAACTCACCTGGGGCAAGTAACAGGTGTGGGCAATATAAAAATCACACCTGAAAGCAGATAAAAAGGAGAGAAGTTCACTTAGTCTTTGCATTGCGTGTCTGTGTGTGCCACGCTAAGCATGGACAACAGAAAGAGGAGAAGAGAACTGTCTGAGGACTTGAGAACCAAAATTGTGGATAAATATCAACAATCTCAAGGTTACAAGTCCATCTCCAGAGATCTAGATTTGCTTTTGTCCACAGTGCGCAACATTATCAAGAAGTTTGCAACCCATGGCACTGTAGCGAATCTCCCTGGTCATGGACAGAAGAGAAAAATTGATGAAAGGTTGCAACGCAGGATAGTCCGGATGGTGGATAAGCAGCCCCAAACAAGTTCCAAAGGAATGCAAGCTGTCCTGCAGGCTCAGGGAGCATCAGTGTCAGCGCAAACTATCCATTGACATTTAAATGAAATGAAACGCTATGGCAGGAGACCCAGGAGGACCCCACTGCTGACACAGAGACATAAAAAAGCAAGATTACAGTTTGCCAAAATGTACTTGAGTAAGCCAAAATCCTTCTGGGAAAACGTCTTGTGGACAGATGAGGCCAAGATAGAGCTTTTTGGTAAAGCACATCATTCTACTGTTTACCGAAAATGAAATGAGGCCTACAAAGAAAAGAACACAGTACGTACAGTGAAATGTGGTGGAGGTTCAATGATGTTTTTGGGTTGTTTTGCTGCCTCTGGCACTGGGTGCCTTGAATGTGTGCAAGGCATCATGAAATCTGAGGATTACCAAAGGATTTTGGGTCGCACTGTAGAGCCCAGTGTCAGAAAGCTGGATTTGCGTCCAAGATCTTGGGTCTTCCAGCAGGACAATGACCCCAAACATATGTCAAAAAGCACCCAGAAATGGATGGCAAGAAAGCGCTGGAGAGTTCTGAAGCGGCCAGCAATGAGTCCAGATCTGAATCACATTGAACACCTGTGGAGAGATCTTAAAATTGCTGTTGGGAAAAGGCGCCCTTCCAATAAGAGAGACCTGGAGCAGTTTGCAAAGGAAGAGTGGCCCAAAATTCCGGGTGAGAGGTGTAAGAAGCTTATTGATGGTTATAGGAAGCGACTGATTTCAGTTATTTTTTCCAAAGGGTGTGCAACCAAATATTAAGTTAAGGGTGCCAATAATTTTGTCCGGCCCATTTTTGGAGTTTTGTTTGACATTATGTCCAATTTGCTTTTTTTCCTCCCTTTTTTTGTTGTGTTCCAATACACACAAAGGGAATAAACCTGTGTATAGAAAAACATGTGTTCCTGCAATACTTTTCTGTGAGAAATACTTGATTTTCTGGAAAAATTTCTGGGGTGCCAACAATTTCGGCCATGACTGTATGTATGATTGACTTGCAAGGCCAGTGTGTTTTACAATTAGCTCACATGGTGTAACAAGATGGTGGGTTTGTTGCACTGTGAGTTGTGGGTGGGGGCACGAAGGGAGGCTCAGCCAATCTCACTGTGTACATGTTATACTTTGATAATAAAGTTTCATTCATTCATAAACATACAATTGTGATAGAATTTCTGTTAGGACACAACTGTTAACTTCCATGCCATGTTTAAATAATGAATAATCAAAAAAGAATTTAAGAAAGAATAGGGTTTGGATTTCCAATTTCTACCTAAATCAAATTCTGCTTAACATTCTTTGTAAAGTTAAAAAGAATATACAAATACAGTATGTAAAATAAAATCTGCCTCCAAAATATGGGATATGCATCCCTTCCAAAGATTTTTCTAAAAAAATAACTCTCTATTTTTTTGGGGGGGGGACTAAAAAGACATCTAACAGTACATTATATGAACAGTGAGAATTTATTCATTAATTTCTATGGCTCATCGAAGGAACTGAGAAAATAACATTAGCAAAGATCCAAGCAGAACTGAGATGTACCAAAAATAGGAAAAACAGAATGCATGAAGTAGCTGAAAAAACAAAGCTTTACTGGGACAGTACATGATAAGCAACAGCGAAACAAGCTGTACCATCCAGGGAACCTCCAATGAAAGATTACACTGTCACTGGATTGTCTAAAATCTTGTGGTAAATTCAGAGGACAGTACTGTACAGGGGAAATGTTTAGAGAGCTTTTGGAAATGTAAAGCCAATGTGCTTGCTTTCATTTGGCAGAGAATGAAATATGGAGGAGTTTTTACTCACTATATTATTATCATTGTATTTTTGTAGACACTGGTACATTCTTCATAGCTTTTTTCTGTTTCCCCCCCCCCAAAAAAAAAGAAAAGAAAAGAAAGATTGATTGGGGCGGAATATGCATGGACGTTTCCATTCTGCCTTTACTTTGTCAAGCAAGCAGGACTGCGAAATAGTAACCATGTTCATGGAAAGGAGCTGGAAGTCTTATTACTGTGCCCCTTGATGACCAAAATGGGTTGATCAATATTTAAAAGCAGCCTATTTACATATAATCAAAGCCAATGTGTAAAAGGATTATTGGCTCTGCTTATATATTAGGGACCTCGTTTTGCAGGTACAGCTATGGCGTGTATCCAGAGATAACATATCTGCCTTGAAGTTCTAGCATTCAGTCTGCATTATCTCTCGATACGGCTGGGAAATTTCTCTGCATCTCTGGAGTCAATGACAACGATGCCTAGCTGGATGAACGAAGAATTTGAGGAGTTATAAGGCATTTTCTTCATTCTCATTTAAAATCCAGCAGATGCTACAATCACATTTCGAACAGCCACACCAAACCACATTACAAATTGACTAGCTAGCATAATCAGAACCGGAAAATAGGAGAAAAAAAGGCCATTTTCTTCTGTATTTCAATACTGCTTGAGGTGGCAAATTAATCTGAATTTTTAGCAGATAAGAAGCAGGGTGAAGCAGTGCAGGATGCATTAATTTTTATTCTCCCTGAGAAGATCAAGACAGCCCTTTATTTTTCACCACAGGAAATTGCCAGGCTTTGGTTTCTGCATTATCCTTTGATTATATATGTCTGCAACTTGTAATGCTGCATAATGACTTCTAACTATTTTTATTCATATGATTTAAAAGGATGCTGTCATCAGGGACATGTTTAAAAGTACACTGCCATTAAGAATGACTGTCATAACAGGAAAGAACCATAAGGAAGTAAATGCGAAATAAATCTAAAAATAATCTAAGACGCTAACATGTTTGCAAATTTGAAAACTGGCAAATAGAGTTTTAGCATCTGTAATGGGCTTTCTTTTATCACACCACTATGAAGCTTGAAAAACATTGGCTGGACTTAAGATTCTGTACAGCAACAGCAGTTGCAGTTAGCAAGCAATTATGCAACAATGCATCATTTTGTAATTCTGTGCACTGGACAGTAATCTGTGGTTCATTGAATCTCAAGTCCTGGCCATGTCAGGATTGTCAATATATACAAATCCCTGGTCGGGTATATTTACCTTTATTTTATATGACTATAAATCAGCAAGGAAATGAACCAGACTTAGACCAAGAACAAACATGCAAAGAATAACATTTTTACGGGGATTAACATATCAATTCTTTAATTGCAGATCTCAAACAAACAGGTTTAGAGAATGGGGAATGAGCAAAATATTCATGTATTGAAAACAGACTGTTTTCTGTGGGTTGTTTCTTCAGTTTTTTCATAAAGTAATAGGAAACTGTGAATAAGAAAAATAATGAAAGGAAATAACTGCTTGGCAATCTTTTCTTTATTAAAAGGGGGGGGATCCATAAAAAGAAGTACAAGTTTCCCAGTTGCATTTTCTATCTTGTTCTGTCCAGTTGGGAATGTAAAATATCACAAAATATCCATAATTTGGCATCACATTTCATACTGTACCTTACCCGTAGGAGAGAGAACCTGGCTCTCCTTAATATCCCGTAAGGCACCATCAAACCAATCCCATGGGATTGGAATTGTTTGTCTTGGGCACTGCTCCATACACCTACTTCCCAGGTCCCTCTGCTTAAAGGCATCACCTGAAAAAGTCCCCTAGAAAATGGGAGAAGTGATGATAGCATGACTAACTATCCCAGGAGGATTTCTATGGAAATTCTCAGTCATCCAGGTCATGGTTGTCCCAAAGGTACTTTCTCAATAGGCAACTGGGCTTTCTTTGTTCATTTGTTGTCTAATTGAAAAAGCACCTTTGGGTATCCCAGAAGAAGAAATGGAATGTTGCAATTGGAATGATATCCAGTTGAAGGAGAAGACCTCCGAAGAAGACCTCCAGTATAACTTGTTCTCTTCCAGGGTGCCCTGCTGATTCAATTGGCATAGCCTCAATGCCTATTGCTAGGTTTTCTAAGCTCCCACTTACTGAACAGCCAATCTGGAGAAGCAGGAACTGATGGCATTTTCTGCCATAGTACAAGACACTTGCTTTTTATTGAAGCTACTTAGTACTCATGATAGTCACCTCTATGGAAGAATACTTTCCTTCACTCTGCAGCCCAGAAATCTATCAAGCTTTGATAGTGTCAGGCAATGGACCTGGATAAAGGCCTCTTGATGCCTGAGGCAAAGTAGCAAATGCCACTTCCTGCCTTCCTTCCAAGAGGTTGATTAGCATCTGAGGCAGAATTCCATAAAATAATACAGTGCAATAAGTTAGGTCATCATCAATGGCAGATCAAGTTCTGCTGCTCAGGGCAGCCACTTTACTTAATGGCAAACAGCACTTTGGTGGCTCTAAGAAATGGGAAGAGGGAGGAGTAATGTTTTCCTTCCTTCTGCTATAAAGATAGCTTGTCAGGATGAAAGTCCAACTGTCATTTTTCAGAAGCTTGTTGATGTTGGTCCAACTTAAGCACTATGGCAGGAGGATAATTTGGGAGCCAAGAAATGAGGAGAACAAGATGCAGATTATATTGAAAGCATAGAAACACAGGCTCATCCATCACATTTAGCCAGGATGTTTACCTTGGATTAATCACTGCAAAGTTCACATATGGTGGTATGTCATCCTTTAACATTGGAAATTTATGGTCCCAATTACTGAGTGGATGCAGACCTGATGTTACTCGCAATTTATAAACAACTTGCTTGCAAACATTGATTATGGATGGACAATTATAATGAAATATAGTTATCCTTGATTGAAATTGTTATGTAATATGGTATACATCTATCAATTTATTTCTACATATATATGACAGCCAATTTAACATAGTTATTAAATGCTAAAAACTGGGAGACCGTGTGCTGTAGTCTCACCTGTAGGCATAAAGCCAGATGGGCCTGTTAACCTCTCTCAGCCCTAGAAAAAAACGAGGGTGAAACATATTCAAAATATTGCTAAGAAAACTGCACAGACTTGTCCAACCAGTCACCAGGGGTCAACCTGAAGGGGATACGTGTGTGTGTGTGTGTATACACACATATACATATACATACACACAGAGAGCATACATAGATATGTATGTATGTATTGTATATATACATGTGCACACTATGTATAAATATATGTATACTGTATATGTATATAAGTGTGTGTATTATACATACACACATATACACACACATATACATATATACACATACATATATACAGAGAGAGAGAGAGAGAGAAAGGGAGAAATTGCTGTTAGAATCTTTTATATGCATAATTGGTACGATTGATACGTTGCTTTATTTTTTCCCTTTTTTTGATCATTACTTTATTCCTTTTCACTTGGTATTGTTTAATTAAATAAATGACCAAACAAACAAGCCATGGCCTCCTTTACTATAGGTTATTGAATACAGCATAATTAGTGTTGAGTGTTGGATGTTTTTTGACGAGTAAGCCCCAAACTTGAAGAAGCTTCTCAAACCCTTTGCTAACCTTTTCACTTGGCAAGGGACCCCTTATATCATCTCTGCTTAATTGACCAACTATGCCCCTTCATAGACGGAACCAACCAGTCTTGAGCCATGCTCTGCTTAACAAACAAACAAACAAACAAATTAATTAGCATCTTTGAAGAAAACCTTGTAGTTACAGCAGGTCCAAAATGCAGCAGCTAGTCTACCATCTGCTATGTTTCAGTGGATACCGTAGTTTCCGGCGTATATGATGACTTTTTAACCCATGAAAATCTTCTCAAAAGTCAGGGGTCGTCTTATACGCTGGGTGCTGAAACTTTAGGGACAGGGCTGGCTGGAAAACCTGGAGCGGATCTCCCATTTGGTCTTTTTTTTTTAATCCCATTTATATCCCGCCCTTCTCCGAAGACTCAGGGCGGCTTACAATTTAAAGCACAAATCAATGTGCTTAGCAATAGCCTTCATTCTATGTATATGCCTGCTTATTAGAGCTTTCACACACCCCAAGCGGCATTATTACAAAGTCAGCTTATTGCCCCCAACAATCTGGGTCCTCATTTTACCTACCTCGGAAGGATGGAAGACTGAGCCAACCTTGAGCCTGGTGGGATGCGAACCTGCACTAATTGCAGGCAGCTGGTGTTACTTAAGGCTCTGCGCAGGAAAAGCTTTAGCGTGAATTAGGAAAAGTGAAAAAGTGAATTAGGAAAATAGGAAACGGTTGCTGGAATTGGGTATGTGTAGTTTAACGAAGAGAAGGGTGAGGGGTGACATGATAGCAGTGATCCAATATCTCAGGGGCTGCCACAAAGAAGAGGGAGCCAAGCTATTCTCCAAAGCACCTGAAAGCAGGACAAGAAGCAATGGATGGAAACTAGTCAAGGAGAGAAGCAACCTAGAACTAAGGAGAAACTTCCTGACAGTTAGAACAACTAACCAGTGGAACAACCTGCCTTCAGAGGTGGTGAATGCTCCAACACTGGAAGCTTTTAAGAAGAGACTGGACAGCCATTTGTCTGAAATGGTATAGGGTTTCCTGCCTTAGCAGGGGGTTGGACTAGATGACCTCCAAGGTCCCTTCCAACTACTACTACTACTAATTATTATTATTATTATTATTATTATTATTATTATTATTATTATTATTATTATTATTATTATTATTATTATTATTATTATTATTATTATTATTACATTTAATCCACTTGCACTGTTTTATGTTTACATGTTTGATGACAATCAGCCTTATGTTTATAAGTGACAGTTTTCCTACTAAGTACCTGCATGTCATAAGCATTTGAATTAAAATTACCATATTAAAATCAAATCTGATGTTTTTTTAATTTTTATTTGGTGTGCGTTGGAAGAGGGGTAGTCTTATATGGTGAGTATAGCCCAAACCCTATAATTTAACAGGAAATGTAGGGGGTCGTCTTATACGCCCAGTCGTCTTATACGCCGGAAAATACAGTAGGTCTTGACCCAGTTTTTTAAACACTTGTTTTGAGTCAAATTCAGAGTGCTTGTTTTGACATATAAACCTGTGCCTATTTAAAGAAATTACTCCCATATAACATTGTTCACCAGAAATTCCACCCATAACTAAGAGTTCACTAAGGATGCTTCAGAAAAGAGCTTAAAACCAAGTCAATGCAGACCTTCTCTTGGGGGTGTCAATACTGTGGATTTCTCTCTTTCTGCTCTATCTTCTCTGATCACTTCAAATGTAATCTGGAAACTTAATTTTATAAACTAGCCTTTCCTCCTCATAGTTCATTTCATGTTATAGTGCATGCAGTACTAATGGCTGTTTTAATATAATACAAGTGTTACTCTGTTTGGTATGTTATTGGTTTTAACTAGTGTTCTTAATGTCAATTAACACTGCAGGCTGGCTTTGCTGGGAACATATAATACAAATTGATAAAACAAATATATGAATATTGTCAAATATTTTCCTTTCCAAAGTCCAGCAAGTATTCATACCCTACAACTTCTGGGACATTCTCATGTGGTAAAGGAACATTGTCCATTAAAATCTTGCTACAGTTTGATTTGCAGTGTAATTAGCTTAAAAAAAAACCCTGACATTCAGAAAATCCATTTTCCTAATCCCAAACTCAGTGCAGTCTCCTGAAATCATGAAAGCCTTCTTTCTCTCAACGTTTTCCCTAATTGTACAAACCGTAACCCAGTAATAGAAATACACAAGTTGATAATTATAATAAAAGAAAGCAACAATGTTATAACAGGGTCAGAGAGTTGTAAGGTACCTTTGGAGGTTTTCTAGTCCAACCCCCTGCTCAAGCACGAAACCCTATGCCCTTTCAGACAAATTTTTGTCCAATCTCTTCTTAAAAACCTCTGGTGTTAGAGCGCCCACAACTTCTGGAGGCATGTTTCACTGATTAATTGTTCTCATTGTCAAGAAATTTCTCCTTAGTTCTAGGTTGCTTCTCTCCTTGATTAGTTTCCATCCGTTGCTTCTTATCCTGCCCTTAGGTGCTTTGGAAAATAGATTGATCCTCCTTTTTCTGTACTGCAACCCTGAGATATTGCAACTCCTGCTCTAACATCACTTCAAGTCCTGGATTCACGACTCAGTTTTGAAGATCATATTGGAGTCGTGGCTAAGGGGGCATTTGCCCAGATTCACCTGGTACACCAGTTGCGCCCCTTTCTGGACTGAGATGCCCTACGTACAGTCACCCACGCACTCGTTACCTCCCGTATAGACTACTGCAATGCTCTCTACATGGGGCTGCCCTTGAAGACCACCCGGAAGCTTCAACTGGTGCAGAGTGCAGCTGCACGGGTAGTGATGAAAGCACCCCGATACTCCCATGTTACACCCCTCCTGCGTGAGCTGCATTGGCTACCGGTTGCCTTCCGGGTGAGATTTAAGGTGCTGGTACTTACCTTTAAAGCCCTACATGGCTTAGGCCCGGGATACTTGCAGGACCATCTGCTGCTGGGAACGAATTCCCATCGCCCTGTATGCTCATACAGAGAAGGCCTCCTCAGGGTACCGTCGGCTAGACAATGTCGGCTTGCGACCCCCAGGGGAAGAGCCTTCTCTGTGGGAGCGCCAGCCCTGTGGAACCAGCTCCCCCCTGAGCTTCGGATGGCCCAAGATCTCCAGTCTTTTTGCCGCAGCCTCAAAACACTCCTTTTCCACCTGGCTGACCTGGACTGACAGGGAGTTTAATTATGTTTACAATTTTAACTCTAATCTTTAATTTATTTCAATTTTTAATTTTAATTTACTGTACAGAGACCTTTAATTTTTGTTGTTGTTAGCCGCCCTGAGTCCCTCGGGAGATAAGACGGGATATAAGTCCCATTAATAAATAAATAAAATAAAATAAAATATTTTCATTAAACTAGACCAGGGGTAGGCAACCATGCTGGCTCAGGAATTCTGGGAGTTGAAGTCCACGAGTCATAAAAGAGCCAAGGTTGCCTACCCCTGAACTAAACATACCCAATTTCTGTAACCATTCTTCATATGTTATATTCTAGTTACCTAACTAGTGATTCTTTTTATTTGACCACAAGGACCTATTTCTCCGAACTGTAATACAGTCCGTGTTGAACTCTCTATGCAGTATGTCTGCATTCTACAGTTATTTGAGTTCATTTTCATTCATCTCTTCTTTGCCACACTCTTTTTATCAATAAAATAAAAAACAAAAAAACCCTTCTTTCTTTGTGCTATTTACATAACTCCATCTTGGACTATATGATGAATCTTCTTCATTAAGAAGAGAAGATATACTTCCTGTAGACTATTGCATAGTTATATTGAAAGCAATTTAGTTCACATACATCTCCAACAAAAACTTACTTTTTAAGGTGTGGTTTTTTTCATTTTTACGATGGAGTAGGACATTCTCTGCCTTGGTTTGCTTTATCTTAAATATAAATTTTATGATGGACAATTTTTGGGCTGCTGTGCTATCCTTCATCCTTGAAATTGCTGCTTACAAAATATTATTCATTTCAGACAAAACTTTGCCTAATGCAGAGGTATACTGTAGTATCAGTAATTAGACACAGAAATAATGGAGGCTGTACAGTTAGTGCTCAGCATATCATTGATGGAAAATTAACCATTCAAATATAGATTGGATTAAGCTATTTTTACAATATAAATGGATTTTAGAGTTGGTTTGTTTTTTGAATCTCTGGGTTGAGGACTTCTGAGGAAGGTATGGTGAACTAGCCTATCCCTGAAAGAGTGGAGATGATAGCCATAGGAAAGATAGAAGAAGGTGAATAAACTGCTTCTACAGAGTCTCTCTCTGGATAAGATGTTGATGTGCCAGCCTTACCAGATGGAGCAGTCAGGAAACACAGCCAAATAAGCTAATAGTCTTCACATATGAAAGTACAATTCTCCCACTGTCACCTTTATAGACCAATAACTTAGGGACAGCCCCTCTTGAGCTTCTTGCTCTGCCCACTATGCAGTTGTGGATTATGCTCCTTCTTATCTATTTCTTCACTCTCTGCCAAGGTCATTCCCATATGCCATTACAGGATGAGAGATTACCTCCAGATGGCCATTGTCATGATGAGGACACAGGTCAGTGGTCTCCCATGGGTTTGATTAGTGGGAGACAAAGGAAAGCCATAATGCTGCCTCCTGCAGCAAACTCTTTTAAAGAACACTAGGTTGTTAACCTTACTTTTAATCACTTTTAGAAACTGACTATTTAACTATCTTAAGGCTATTAGAAATCTTTGAGAAATCTGAGAAGCTTGGTGAGTTTATTTTCATTCTTGAGCAAAATATTAACTGTAATGGTAACAATGTAAAAAATTGGAAATAAACAGCAAAAGACTAAATACAGATAGTCCTTGCTTATTTAGTGCCTGTTCAAAGTTAGGATAGCACTGAAAATGTAATCTGACTTTGGAAAGAAAAATTGAAGAGATATCAAATCCTATGACAATATCCCCATGAATTAAAGATCATGATTGTTAAAGGTAAGAGGAAGGAATATAAAGTTGGTTTGTTTGATCAAGTTTAAAGTACAAAATGTATTTATAAAATCTGGGTACTGGAAAATTAATGGTTTGTGGATCTGCTTATAGAAAAGGGATAGGTTATGGGAAGGAGAGATATTTGTTTATAACCTTATAGATGGTGAAGATTTATTAACTTTCTTTATACTTGTGATAATGTTCAGAAATCACTTGTTTATATATCTTTCATTTTATCTTACTTTTCTTTTTCTTTTTTGTTCCTTACATGTTTTATTCTCTCTATCTCTTTCTGGGTTTATTTTGTACTTGTTTTTAATACTGTAATTAAAATTATGAACAAAATTTATTTTGAAAAAAGAACCTCTGAGTTGAGTGCCAAAGTTTCCATTATTTTGCTATTCAAGGGTAATCAAAAACGGGGAAAAAACACAATTATTTAACTTCTAACTTCCCTTTTGCTATAATCTGGTTGGTA
Organism: Vipera berus; assembly: GCF_964194415.1. Classification (NCBI taxonomy): domain Eukaryota; kingdom Metazoa; phylum Chordata; class Lepidosauria; order Squamata; family Viperidae; genus Vipera; species Vipera berus. The sequence continues at coordinate 89,016,515 of NC_138202.1, read as the reverse complement.
TGCAATATTTATAACATATATCAAGAGTAAAATAACAAGCAGTCAAGAAACGCACCATCAACTTCCGCTTGGTATAGTGGCCACTAAAGCCTTGGAAAAGATATTCAAACATGATGATGTGTCTATGCCAACAGAGTTCAGAATCATTTATGCCATTGTATTGCCTATAATACTTTGTGAATTTTATAGAAGAAGGATATGATAATTGTTTTCATACTTTTCAGCTTTTAAAAAAAACATTGGTGGTATCCCATTCTCCTTATGCTGATCTATAACCATAATAAAGATTTGTTTGTTTATTCTAATTCTGACCTATTACTGGGAAAGGTGGAAGGAAAGAAAAGAAGAGGATAAGCAGTAGCAAAATAGGTGGACTCAGATACAATGAGAATGAGTGAGCCATTAGGTAAAAATAGGTAAAGGTTAGATCATTATGGGAAAAATCGATGTTGTTGCTAGAAGTCAAAAACAACTTGATGGCATATAATCAATCAATTCAAAGAAAATTAAAATTGTCATTGCAGGTAGTCCTTGACTTACGACCACAACTGAGCCCAAAATTTCTGTTGCTAAATGAGACATTTGTTAAGTTGCCCCATTTTACAACCTTTCTTGCCACAGTTGTTCAGTGAGTCACTGCAATTGTTAAAGTGAACCTGGCTTCTTCCATTGACTTTGCTCGTCAGAAAGTCACAAAAGGTGACCACCTAACTCCGGGACACTGCAACCATCATAAATATGAGTCAGTTGCCAAGCGTCTGAATTTTGATTATGTGACCATGGGGATGCTGCAACAAACGTAAGTGTGAATATGATCATAAGTCACTTTTTCCAGTGTCGTTGCAACTTCAAACAATCACTAAACAAACTGCTGTAAGTCAAGGACTAACTTTATTTCTGATTTCAGTACTTTGGTCAGTCAAATCCTTTTTCGTTTAAAAACCAAAATCTAGATCACTTATCTCTTAATGATCAAATGTATCTGATCATTTTTAAGGCTGAAAACAATAATCCATGCTTAATATATAGTACATACACCCTGAAACTTGCCAAGATTTCAGAGCTATTATACACTTACTTTCTGAGTAGAATGGAAAGTTCCCCCCAAAGGGATAGATATTCATAGGTTATCTCATTCCAAAAGGACATAGAAGTTAAAATAAAAGTCCCATGGTATAATTGAAAATCTGATAGGTTTTTGCCATTATCATAAGGCAACCTCAGTTTTGCCAAGGATATCTGAAGGGCTTTAGCCTGCTATAAAAAATTTCTCATTAACTTATCTATCTGTGTAAAGTATCTAATCAGAATTAAGTTTGGAATCCCTCTTAAAATATACATTAATCTTGATGTAATTTTCAGTTTAATAACATTAATCTTTCCCCAGAGATATAATAGAAGTTTTAACCATTGAATTATGTCTACTGAAATTGCGTCTGTGCATTTAAACATATTTAATTCAACATATTGCAATATATATTGAGAAAAAAACCAAGTATTTTATATAGTCTGTAAATGGTAAATCCTATTTTTTACAAAGTCTACAGATACAATGGACCGCAACAGCAGCATTTTATATTTTTCCAGTTAATGGTATAACCAGGCCATAAACCATACTATTGCACATTTTCAATAGGCTTTGGTACTACACTGAATAACTATCTAGAAAAACCATATCATAGGCAAATAAGAATAATCAGTCACTGCCAAGTGCCACTGTACCCATTATATCTTGAGACTGTCTAATAGAGGAAATCAAAGATTTGAGAACCAAATTAAACATCTGACAAAGAGAGAAAGATCATCCTTAAAGAGTGCCACAATATAATTTGAACCAAGAGACAAACCCATTTGTAATGATTACCAAACTAAAATCTGTTCAAGAAAAGGCAGTTGAAACTCATGTCTTCTTATTCACTTAACAAATGCAATGTGAACCCTAGTACAGGTTTTTCATCATCCAGTGAAACTAGAGAAGCTGGCTCAAGTTAGTCTAATATTTAAAATATCAATCACCAGGCAGAAAGTCTTAGAGCGTTGCCTATTTTTCATAAATCCAGACTGAAAGGTGTATTACTTTCTGTAACCTCTTGATTCTTACTGTTCCACTTAATATTCTAACATACACATTGAGTAAAGACATTGGCCATCACTTAAACATCTAGTAAGGTCTTTCTCAGACTTTAATACTACAGTACTATAAGCATCATAAAACTGCCCATAGTGAGTGAGAATCCAATGGTTCACATGGTGTAGTAAGATGGAGGGTTTGTTGTCACTGTGTGTTGGGGGGTGGGAGCAGCTAATCTCAATGTATACATAGTTGTACTTTGACAATAAAGATTCATTCGCTTTTCAATATACATTTAATAAATTATAGTTGGTGACACAGTCAGCCAAATGTTTAGGCTAGATTTGGCATTTTTGTCCATGTATTTAGTCCTTTCAATCCCTGGGATATACAGATGTTGTTACTAGCATTAAATGTATTGTCTCAGAATGTAAAGAACTCCAGGTAAAGCTGCCTTTTGCAATTGACAGATAATAGTTTTCTCACTGCCGATTGCTCCAGATGTTTTGGAATTGCACACAACATGTCCATTACTGTTGCTGCTATCTTTGCTATCTTTTGCCATGGTCATTCTACTTCTCTTCTCAGGTCTTTATATTTTGTGATTTTTCTCCAGTTCTTTCTCTTCTATTCTGTTGCCTCCAGGTATTGCAATGTCCACTATCCAGACTTTTTATGATTCTTACCAATAATTGTTAAATATGGGGTCTTGTGTGGCAGATGTTTGTATGTTTAAATTCTAAAGAACCACAGCTTTTTGCCTTCTTTATTTTTTATTACTTTGGCTATTTTGCAGTCCTACTAGTTCTTGCATCCTCTTCACGGATTACTGCCTTGTCGTGGCGAAGGGGCTTGCGTAACTCAATGAAGTTATGAGTTATGCCATGCAGGGCCACCAACATGGAGAGGTCATAGAAGAGAGTTCTGACAAAATGTGATCCACTGGAGAAGGAAATGGCAACCCACTCTAGTATCTTTGCCATGAAAACCCTATGGACAGTACCAAAAGGCAAAACGATATGACGCTGGAAGATGAGCCCCTCAGGTCAGAAGGTGTCCAATATGCTACTGGGGAAGAGCAGAAGGCTAGTACTAGTAGCGCCAGAAAGAGTGAAGTGATTGAGCCAAAGCCGAAAGGATGCTCAGCTATGGATGCATCTGGTGGTGAAAAGAAAGTCCGATGCTGCAAACATCTATTCTCCATAGGATCCTGGAATGTAAGATCCATGAATCAAGGCAAGCTGGATGTGGTGAAACAAGAGATGACAAGACTGAACATCGACATCTTAGGAATCAGTGAACTAAAATGGACAGGAATGGGTGAATTTAATTCTGATGACCACCAGGTATACTACTGCAGGCAAGAATCCCTCAGAAAAAATGGAGTAGCCTTCATAGTCAATAAAAGAGTAGGAAAAGCAATAGTGGGATACCATCCCCAAAATGACAGAATGGTCTCAGTTCAAATCCAAGGCAAACCATTCAATATCACAGTAGTCCAGGTCTATGCCCCAACCACTGGTGCTGAAGAGGATGAAATTGACTGGTTCTATGAAGCGCTACAGTACCTCATAGAATTAACACCAAAAAATGATGTCCTTGACATCATGGGAGATTGGAATGCAAAAGTAGAAAGCCAAAAGATAACCTGAATAACAGGCAAATTTGGCCTTCAGAGTACAAAATGAAGCAGGGCATAGGCTGATAGAATTTTGTCAAGAGAATACAATGGTCATAGCAAACACTCTTTTCCAACATCCCAAAAGATGTCTCTACACATAGTCATCACCAGACAGTCAACACAGAAATCAGATTGACTATGTGCTCTGCAGCCAAAGATGGAGAAGCTCTATAAAGTCAGTAAAAACAAGACCAGGAGATGACTGTGGCTCAGATCATGAGCTTCTCATTGCAAAATTTAGGCTTAAACTGAAGAAAGTAGGGAAAAGCACTAGGCCACTCAGGTATGAACTAAATCATATCCCTGACGAATATACAGTAGAGGTGACAAATAGATTTAAGGAATTAGATCTGATAGACAGAGTGCCTGAAGAACTATGGACAGAGGTTCGCGACATTGTACAAGAGGTAGCAACTAAAACCATCCCAAAGAAAAAGAAATGCAAGAAAGCAAAATGGCTGTCTGAGGAAGCTTTGCAAATAGCTGAGGAAAGAAGGGAAGTGAAAGTCAAGGGAGAAAGAGAAAGATACACCCAACTGAATGCAGAATTTCAGAGAATAACTAGAAGAGATAAGAATGCCTTCTTAAATGAACAGCGCAAAGATGGGCATGATAAAGGTCCAAAATGGCAGGGACCTAACAGAGGCAGAAGAGATTAGGAAGAGGTGGCAAAATTACACAGAAGAACTATACAAGAACGAGCTTAACATCACTGATACCCACGATGGGGTGGTCACTGACCTCAAGCCAGACATCCTAGAATGTGAAGTGAAATGGGAAATCTGAGCAACAACAAAGTTAGTGGAGGTGATAGTATTCCAGCTGAGCTATTCAAAACCCTAAAAGATGATGCAGTAAAAGTGCTACACTCTATTTGCCAGCAAATTTGAAAAACTCAACAGTGGCCACAGGATTGGAAAAGATCAATTTACATTCCAATTCCAAAGAAAGGCAATGCCAAAGAATGTTCAAACTTTTGCACCATTGCACTCTTTTCACATACTAGTAAAGTTATGCTTAAAATCCTACAAACTTGACTCCAGCAGTATGTGGATCTAGAACTACCAGAAGTACAGACAGGATTTCGAAGAGGCAGAGGAACTAGAGATCAAATTGTCAACATATGCTGGATCATGGAGAAAGCTAGGAATTTCCAGAAAAACATCTACTTTTGCTTCATTGACTATGCTAAAGCCTTTGATTGTGTGGATCACAACAAATTGTGGCAAGTTCTTAAAGAGATGGAAGTACCAGATCATCTTATTTGTCTCTTGAGAAACCCATATGTGGGTCAAGAAGCAACAGTGAGAACTGGACACTGAGACTCTGATTGGTTCAAAATTGCAAAAGGAGTCCGGTAAGGCTGTATACTGTCACCCTGCCTATTCAACTTATATGCAGAGCACATCATGAGAAAGGCAGGGCTAGATGAATCAAAAGTTGGAATCAAGATTGCCGGGAGAAATATTAACAACCTAAGATATGCAGATGATACCACTCTAATGGCAGAAAGTGAAGAGGAACTAAAAAGCCTCTTGTTGCGGGTGAAGAAGAAGAGTGCAAAAGTTGGCTTGAAACTCAACATTAAGAAAACCAAGATCATGGCATCCGGCCCTCTCAATTCCTGACAAATAGATGGGGAAGAAATGGAGGTAATGACAGATTTTATTTTCCTGGGCTCCAAGATCACTGCAGATGGGGACTGTAGCCAAGAAATTAAAAGACGCTTGCTCCTGGGGACGAAAGCTATGGCAAATCTAGACAGAATACTAAAAAGCAGAAACATCACCCTGCCAACAAAAGTGCAGGGTTCCAGAAGAATTTCCAAATATTTTAAATAAGGATATAACAGTCCAGGAAATTATAGAAGCAATTAAAAAGCAAAAAAGTAATAAAACACCTGGCCCCGATGGATTACTGTCTGAAATATATAAGAACCTCCAAGAACTTTTGCCCCAACCCTATTGGACATATTTAATGATGTACTAAACACAGCAAAATCCCCAAACTCATAGAAAGAAGCAATCATCTCACTAATTCCTAAAGAAAACTCTGATTTGTCCTGCATTAAAAACTATAGGCCCATTTCTTTACTGAACATGGATTATAAGATTTTCATGACTATAATGGCAAAAAGATTAAAGAAATATTTAGCTGAATTTATCCATACCAACCAAAACGGCTTCTTGCCTAAAAGACAAATTAGACATAATGTTAGGATCATACTAGACATCTTATAATATTATGAATTACACAGCGAAAAACAAATGGCATTGAGTTTTGTTGATGCTCAGAAAGCAATTGATAACGTCAAATGGAATTTGACTCAACTTAAAAAGATGGAATTCGGGGAAAGATTTATAAACATGTTTAAAGCAATCTATTCCAAATAAGAAGCAAAAGTAATCATAAACAGAAAATTAACAAATAGCGTTCAAATACAAAAAGGCATGAGACAAGGTTGCCCACTATCTCCTCTATTATTTATTCTTTCTTTAGAAGCACTCACAAGAATAATTCAAAAAGATAAGCTGAGTAAAGGACTAGAAACCAGAAAAGAGACATTTAAATTATAGTCTTATGCAGATGATTTAGTTTTCATTTTGGAAGACCCCTTAGAATCTGGAACAAGATTATTACAGGTGCTGGAAAATTATGGAGATATCGCGGGGTTGAAGATTAATAAAGAAAAAACTAACATGTTAGTTAAAAACATGTCTGATTTATAAGAAACTGAGCTAGTAGAAAAAATTAATATCCAGACATCTAAAAGAGTAAGGTACTTGGGGATCCAACTGTCGGCAAGATGTATTACACTCAAAAGAGAAAATTATGACAAATTAATAGATCAAATTACAGCAGACTTAGATGGAAAAACTTGCAGCTCTCCTTTATGGGGAGGATAGCGACAATCAAGATGAATATACTTCCCAAATTACTCTTTTTATTCCAATGTGTACCAATTAAATTAGGCAAGGATTTTTTTGAAAATTTAAACAGAATTACATCTAAATTTATCTGGCAAGGTAGAAAACTGAGAATTAAATTAAAATTATTACAGGATGCAAAGGAAAGAGGAGGGCTCGGCCTCCCAAATTGGGGAAAATATTATCAAGCGGCAATATCAGTATGGATAAAGGATTGGATACACTTAAGGAACAGAAGACTACTAGCATTAGAAGACCACAACATGCAAATAGGGTGGCATGCCATAATGTGGGATGGGAAATATAAGGCTCATCAGTACTTCCAGAATCATCATATTAGACGAGCACTATTAGACGTGTGGATAAAATTTAAAAAATTTAATTATATAGAAATCCCTAATTGGCTATCCATATTAGAGATATTCATGCACCCCAAATTCATAAATTTAGGAAGATATCTTAGATGAGAATGGAGACTTGAAAACAAGGAAAAGACTATTAGAAGACAGTATAGAGTTGGAATGGTGGGCGTACTTACAAATACAGTCATGATACAGAAAAGACAAAAAAGAACCAGGGACAAAATTAGAGCATACACAGAGGCTTCCGGTTTGCCAAGCCAGCCGGCATGGACGTCTGGAGGATGGCTCTCATCTTCCATGTCCAGTTTTGCATCACTGGGGGGTCCTAAGAGGGCCAAAGAGTCACCCTGGAGGGGCGACCAGAAAGAAGGGGCTTTTTCAGAAATGCGGGGGAGCCTCAACCTCCCTGTTAGTGCCTGCATTCCCTTCATACTGGTGGATGAAAGACTAGCCATAGTAATATGGCCAGTTACTAGGCTGCAGACAGCCAAAGTAAAATTTACCATCATGCAACATTAAAGCAGCATGGAAGAGATGGGGGTAAGATTCCTCTCTTATACCTTAATCTTCTTTTCACCTAAATAAGCTGCTAAGTACCTTCCCCCTGTGGAGAGGGAGGGGGCAATTCAACCCTCCCTTCAAACAAGCGGCGAGCAAGCTCAGGGGTGTTTTTTTTTTCTTTAAATGTTGAAAAAAGAAATGGACTAAAAGAAAAGAACTTTAAAAGTGCTTGGGGGACACCAAGTGGCTAAGGCTGAAATTGCAATCTGATTTTCTTCTTTTTAAAAAAATTAAGAAAACATTTAAGAAAAATAAGATAAGATTAACCTTGAACACCAGATGTAAAACTCCACCATGGAAGAGTTTCAAAAACAAATCTATGCTATGTGGGAAATATCCTACCAAACCTATCAGTTCCTTTCTGCAGCTGGCGATGAAATAAGAGCTTTTGGGAAAGAAATAGAAAGTATCTCGAAGAAACAAACTCAACCAATATTTTATCCGGACGGAACTTAACAGAAGAATCAAATACCGTATATACTTGAGTATAAGCCGACTCGAGTATAAGCCGAGACCCCCAATTTCACCCCCAAAAACTGGGAAAAGTTGTTGACTCGAGTATAAGCCGATCCGCCGTTCTGCATGCCTCGGAGGCTGGATCCGCGCTCTGCAAGCCTCTGCCGCCAGGCAGGTCTCCGTTTTGTTCTGGGACTAGTTCCCTAGCCTTTTGGAGCTTTTGGTGTTCGCCCATCAGCTGTCTACGGGGAGGCAACAAAGCTGCCTCTCTAGGCTTTGAGAAAAGGCCCCTTGCACAAAAGGCAGCTTCAGGACGAGCTTCCAAAAACCCTTTCCTTCCTTAACGCCCTCCCCACCTTCCCCCAGAAAGCCATATTTCTTTTTTTTTATTGAAAATTTTTATTGAAGTTACAATATTATCCCCTCCCCAACCCACCCCAGAACCCCTCCCCCTCCCCCATATTTCTTCAATAACAAAAACATAAAAAGCTGGTTGGGATGTACTCGCTGATTTCCCCCCCCCCTTTTTTTAGATGCTAAAACTAAACTCTCCCTCTGCCTTCCAACCAATATCCCTTTTTAAAATCTTACCTTGGCTCCAGATGGAAGAGTAGAGGAACTAAGCTAGTAAGGAGAGAATTTTTTTCTGCAACTTTTTACTCCTGAAGTAGTAGTAGTAGTAATAGTAGTAGTAGGAATAATAATAATAAATCCCTAAAAGTTGTGCCAGAAAATGGAGGACGCTGGGTCTTTGCAAGTTTTAGCTGTCTGTCAGACTGCCTGAAAAGGGCGGCCTTCAGGCAGCCAGGCGGACAGCTAAAGCTTGCAAAGACCTAAAAGTTGTGCCAGAAAATGGAGGACGCTGGGTCTTTGCAAGTTTTAGCTGTCTGTCAGACTGCCTGAAAAGGGCGGCCTTCAGGCAGCCAGGCGGACAGCTAAAGCTTGCAAAGACCCAGCGTCCTCCATTTTCTGGCATAACCTTCGGAGATTACTTTTAAAAAAAAAAAACTTCAGAGGAAAAACAGCTGCAGAAACATTTTGTCTCCTTGCTGGCTTGGTTCATCTACTCTTCAGCCAGGAGGGAGTCCAAGGCCTAGAGAAGGAGAGCTTTGCAGCATCCCTATGGACAGCTGATGGGCAGACAGCTGATTAGCGGAGAAGGCTCTGAAAGTAGCACCAAAGCCTCGGCCGCGCACAAGTCCTCGGTAAGTTTTTTGTTGACTGGAGTATAAGCCGAAGTGGAATTTTTCAGCCCAAAAAGTGGGCTGAAAAATTCGGCTTATACTCAAGTATATACGGTACATTGGCAGAAGAATTAACTACTCAACAAACACAGATTTTCGAAGACAAAAATGAGAAACAGATGGAACAAAATTTATTCAGCCCAGCACAACTATATCAAGAGGCGAAAATAATGAGAAGATTTGGTGTTGTTAACAGACCATTCAATCCTTCAAAAATGGAGACTGGAGGGCTACTTAAATATGATACAACAATACAAGAATGCTTTGATGACCCTGAGGCAAAGAAGCAAAAAATGACATGGCAAAGGAAGAAAGCAAGAATAAGATTGAAAAAATATGGACATACTTAAGAGGCCTGAAACACCAAAATAGATCGGATTGTACTTGGATTATGAGAGATTGCTTTGATGAGTAGATAAAAATATTGACTAATTAAAAAAACAAAAACAAAATACAGATGTATGAATACTAACATTGAAATACTGAACTCTTTAAATGAAATGGATTAAGATGTATATATGTTAAGAATGATACAATGTAATTAATATACTTGAATGTAGTAACATGAAAGGACGTGTTAAATGTAATGGAGAAATTTTGGTTAATTTTCAATATGTGGAAATTATAAATGAGAAATAAGAATATTATATTGTCCTCCTCCTCTTCCTCCTCCCTGCAATTGGTATTCTAATGACTACCATTCTCATATTGTATTACTAACTTGTCAATATGAAAATGAGATAAATAAGAAGTGTATTTACATTACTATGTATTGGAGAAAACTGTGTAAAGGGAAAGGAGGTTATTTACAAATATGAAAATGAGGAACTTTAAACGTTTAATCTTAATATTAATGTAAAATTAAAACTGGAAAAATATATAAGGTGTTTTGATATCTTAAAAATGGAATGTTAAAATATAAAATATACTAAGGTATTGATAAATATAAGAAAACTATTAAATGACTGATGGATAGCAACGAGAAGTATGTTAATTTAGATAAGAGATAATATGTATTAAAGGAAATAAGAGAGAGAGAGAATATTAGTTACAACAACTTGGAGATCTGTAATAATATGTATTTGTCTGAAATGGAACTATTGTAACCCAGACACAAATTTGTTTTTTAAAGATATTATTGTACTAGTGGAAAATTAACTTTAAAAAATTAGAACATACACAATTAGACAAAATCTTTCTAAGAACAGAAGATCAAATGATAAAAAAGATATATCAATATTTATTAGAACAAGATTTGTTAGAACAGATAAAAGAAACAATGTTAATCTGGAGCAAAAATTTTGGTTACAGTATTGACCTAGATAATTGGCAATCACTATGGGATAGAAACAGGAGGTTAACGCTAGCCACCTCCTATAAAGAAAATTTATACAAGATGTTTTATAGATGGCACCTTCCCCCTACAAGGCTAGCAAAAATAGATAAAAAAATCTCACCGACATGCTGGAAATGCAGAAGGCTTCCAGGGACCTACTATCACATGTGGTGGGAATGTCCAAAAGCACAAAATTTTTGGCATCAGATAAAAAATGAGTTGGAAGAAATATTATTACAAAAAATTGATTTAAAACTAGAAACCTTCTTATTAGGGATTATTAATGATAAACTCAGCAAAGCATCTTTCTACGTACTATTGCATATTTTAACCGCAGCAAGATTGGCCTATGCTCAAAAATGGAAAAGAAAGGAAACACCCACTGAAGAAGAAATAATAAATAAAATTTTATCCTGCGCCAAAATGGACAGGTTAACCCTAGAGATCAAAAATAAAACTGAAACAGAGTATTATGAAATTTGGAAAAAATTGTACGATTGGTTAGAGATAAGGAGGATCGCTGAGATGACTATCGATTGATTAGTTGATAACATAAGGACTTCTTATTAGCACCTATATCAGGACACAACTGAAAGATATGTAAATACAACGTTGACAACTGAAAGATGGTTTACCAGAAAATTTACAGATGTTATATGTACATTTTGTTATACTCTGTCCCGTCATAGAATGTATTTTAAGTTTCTATTTTTCTTTCTGTAACATAAGGTAATACTAATAGTAGTGTTGTAGCCAGGGAAGTTGAATCATGTCCACTTTTGTTTTTAAATGTACATTTAATAAAAAAAAATTCTAAAAAAAGTGCATATAGTCAAGGTCATGGTTTTCCCTGTTGCAATGAATGGCTGTGAAAGTTGGACCATAAGAAAGGCTGAGCACCAAAGAATTGAGGCCTTTGAACTATGGTGCTGGAGAAGACTCCTGTGAGTCCCTTGGGCTTCGCAACTAACAACAACAACAAAGTTCTTGCATGCAGGCAAGTGCGGTTTGTTTGTTTGTTTGTTTGCAGACATTCCAATAACCACTGTTGCTACTTTGTCAGGCTGTTTGTTGTAGTTTGTTTACCAATGGTTTTACTGGTTAGCGTTTATCTTCCTGGGAAATATCTTTTATTTCAGTATTAATCATTTGTCCTTCAGTTAGAGAAGACCCTAATTTATATAACTGAGTATAAAAATAATAAACCTGATAATTAGTAAGTTCTGTCTTAGTAAATAATTGTCCATTGTTAGCCTTCAGAATTTCAGAAATACAATTCCTTTGTTTTCATTATTTCAGACTATAAGCCAGTAAACTTTCCAGCTTTGTCTCCAGTAATGGTAACTGATATACTTCAAGGAATATTCAAATTGTTCTGAATATAGTAAGCTTTGTTGCCATAAATGCTTGACATTTTAAACTTCTGGTTTGGCTTAAGCCCACTCACCCCTTTTGACGATGTGCATAAAGATATGGGAGAATATCTGCGAAACTCATTAGTAGCAACAACTAATAAAGGGGGGAAAAGGAACAAAGACCAAAAAAATATATGCAAATCTGTTACTCATCTGATAAGCACAGAGCCTATAAAATTCCCCAGCAACAGATGGGCTTGTAAATCTTTTGATCTCATCTCTCAGAAAGAGGCAAAAGATTGCTGGATACAAAAAGCATTTAACTTTCTTGTTCCTTGCAAGTGTACAGTCAAATTGAAATCTTTCCTCAGGTGAAGCATTTGTAAAGAAAGATTGGGATAAATCATGATTTTACACTTATGATATTTCAGTTGATTAGATTGTCTTGAAAGTTGTAAAAGATGGCCTCTTGGACTAGATTTCAGAAATCTAGCAATTACAGGGGCAGTTTTCTGTGAGAGATTGCCACTTGCTCTTAACTTGTAAGCACCCATTATCTTGAGTTTAAAATTAACTGGCAATGAAAAGCTTTCTGGAACATATTTCATGTAATTTAAAAAAGGTTTTTTCTGCCCAGCATCCAACGGTAGATTGTTTTTAAATGATATCTGATGAGTGGGATGCCTGTGTACTTTAAAAAAGTTCCATCTGTAGATTTGTCATACTTTATCGCAAGATTATTTTTTTAATCTTAATTCTGACTTTATGGAAAATAGTAATGCTTCTCTTCAACGCTTCCAAATCTTTATCAATTTTAAGAACTTAAGCACTCCTGATTTCAAAGTTTCTAAGAATCTGTAGGAAGTCAGATATTAAAAAAGGCAGAATATTATATTTCTCCAAAGTAATAATAGAAAAATCTTAAAAACCAGCCCCCTGTCTCCCTTCCCCAAGTAGAAACTCAGGAAACCACCTTTTAGAAATGCAGATTTGATAATACTATTCAGAAAGACTGGAGCCAGAAAGCTTGGAGATGATGGGATTAGAAAGACAAAGATCCTTAAAAAGCTACATCCCCCACCCAAAATCTAAAGACATGACCATTAGGACATAATAGGATTAGCCCACCACCATTAGAATACCAAAAGGCCACACTGAACCTCAGGTCAAGGTTCATTGCATAGGAACAGGAACAACTTCAAACCGGAACAACTCTAAACACAAAAGCCCAAGAAGGTATAAAAACCCACTGCTCCCAGCTCCATTTTGTCAGCTGTCCCAGAACCGCATGCTGTTGCTGTTCTGTTCTTCAATAAACAGAAACTTCTTTCCTAAAGCAGTCTCCATTTTGTTTATTCCCGGCTTGGACTGGACCCTTGATGAAGATTTTTCTTTCAACAGATCACAAGTATACTAGTTTCCAAAATCTATAAATTAAATAATCACCTGTTTGGAAATGGGCTGCAATTTAATCATTTAAAGCCTATTTTCTGTTCTTGTTAAAGAAATGATACATAAGGTGTTAATCCAGTTCTAGCAAATTCACTGGGGAGGGAAACCTTCCTCTCCAGCCAGGATTTCAATCAAGTTTTTTTCCCTCTAGAATGGAGCTCTTGGCCTGTGATGACTGACAGGGAATCATCTTCATTTTACAGGACATATTGGTAAAATACTTGTGTAACAGATTTGGCTGTAAATCACTCATTTTTAGCTATCTATATGAGCAAGTCCATTCACAGGGTCAGAGCAGATCTTATAAAGAGCAGTATTTATAAGGCACAGCCCTACTTGAAGCTATGTCTTTCTAATTCACTGCAGTAAATTTATGTATCTGTACTTCATGAGTCTGCTTGGGAATGTGGAATGGGAAGACAATTTAACTGACATACATTGGGATATGCATTGTGTATGTATATTATTTAGAAGGTGATCACCCTCTATGGTGATGCTTTGTAACCAATTGTGTACTCACAGAATTGTATTTTCTTGCTGTTTTGTGATAAATGCACCCAATTCTGATTTTAAGAGTCTCGTCCTTGTGATATTACTGAACGTGTCCATGTGGCCTTTACTAGGTTCTGCGGATGCTTAACAAATTTTGGAGACAGTGTGAAAGTGTTTGTTGAATGAGTGAACAAACAAATGTCATTGCCTTAAGCAAGCAAGAAGAAGACTTGTTATTGTGCAAGAACCTTTCCAATGCTACACAATTATGTTTCACATCTCTCTCTAAGCTACCTCACAAGCTCAGTGGTCATTGAAAAGTTGGTGCAGTATGCAGAAGTTTGAACTACAGGTAGTGCTTGACTTACAACAATTCATTTACTGAATGTTTGAAGTTACAACAGCACTGAAAAAAGTGACTTATGACCATTTTTCACACTTACAACCATTGTAGAATCGCTGTGATTGTGATCAAAATTCAAATGCCTGGCAATTGACTCATATATATGACAGTTGCAGGGTTCCAGGGTCATGTGTTCCCCTTTGCTTCTGACAAGCAAAGGTAATGGAGGAGCTAGATTCACTTAACAACCTTGCTACTAATCTAACAACTGCAATGATTCACTTAACCAGTGCAGCAAGAAAGGTCTTAAAATGGGGGTCACTTAACAAATGTCTCACTTAGCAACATAACTTTGGAGCTCACTTGTGGTCATAAGACAAGGACTGCCTGTATAAAAATGAGTTGGAGCATAACATACTTTTTTTTAATGCTTGACATACATCTTAACTCATAACATTCTATTCAGTCATTCAAGGAAAAACCAAGAAAGTATAATCTGTCCAAATCTGATTCAACAGAGGAGAGAAACAACCTTTCTAAGCCAATTCATTGGATTTATTTACAAGGCAGACCCATGTATTTTATTTAACCACATAAACAACACATACTAAATAACAGTCCTTGCATTCTATCTTGGGATTTCAGCAATTCAAACTTCATTCTCTTGATTTATGGCATCATTAGAATCACTCAATAGATTCCCAGTCCTATTATTCACACTCCCTGTGTGTGTTTCTTTCTGTCTCTCTATATATCTCACATGCACACATTCACATAGTGTTTAGGAATTAGGAAAAAAAAGATATTCATCACAAAAACAATGATGGTAACTACATAATACTCTGTATTCATCCCACTGTGATCAATTAACATGGGATAAGTTAGCCTAAACCACAGCCACAAATTCACCTTTGGTATTAAAATTTGTTGAAATGTAAAATGAAACAACTGCTGTGCATTTCTTAAAACAAAAACAAAATACAAGTGTAGCATAAAGTGTTTACATTTCCTGTTTGCCATTTCCTTAAGGCAGTTCATAAAAAAAACAATTGAATAAACCAGCAGAAGGCAGCAAGGATTCTTTTGATTCAAAATCCAGAATAAAACAGCAGTCAGTGCTTAAATGACTAAATAAACCAAGGTGCCCCCAAGAGCTTACAGGCTGACATTTGAACAAATAATAATACTGAACAAATATATTGAGGAAGGAATGTACAACTTAGGCTCTTTCTTTGCCCATTGTTTCCAAAGGGCAGCCCCAGTTATGAAGATGACACTTTAGGTTAAAGATGCCACATCTGTCAATTTGTCCACAGTGCACTGGAGTTGAGCAGCCAATAGATTTAAATTAATTAATGATAATAATAGCAATAGCAATAGTACTTAGACATATACTGCTTCACAGTGCTTTACAGACCTCTCCAAGCAGTTTACAGAGTCAGCGTATTGCCCCCAACAACCTGGGTGCTCATTTTAGCTACCTTGGAAGGATGGAAGGCTAAGTCAACCTTGAGCCCTGTAGGATTGAACTGCTGACAGTCAGCAGAATACTGCATTCTAACCACTGCAATAGCGATAGCACTTATATACTGCTTCGTAATGCTTTACAGCCCTCTCTAAGCAGTTTTACAGAGTCAGCATATTGCCCCCAATAATCTGGATCCTCATTTTACCAACCTCAGAAGGATGGAAGGCTGAGTCAACCCTGAGCCAGTGAGAATCGAACTGCCAAACTGCTGGCAGTCAGCAGTCAGCAGAAGTAGCCTGCAGTACTGCATTCTAACCGCTGCTCCACCTTTTTTTTCTCATGCCTGAAGCTACATTTTGACAGCTTTTTATATTTTCTATTTGCAAACTGCATTGTATAATTTGGAAAAGAAAGATCAAGTTTGGTGTAGTGGTTAAAGTGCTGGACTAGAAAAGAGGAGACCATAAGTTATATGAACCTCTCTTAAGCATGGAAGCTGACCTTAGACCAGTCACTGTCTCTCAGCCCAAGCACTCACAGGTTTGTTGTGAGGAGATGGAAAAAAATAGGAGATGGAAGCATTATTTATGTTGTTTGGAGTTGTACAAAAAAAGAGGTATGAATGTAAAAATAAAAGAAAGAATGAATAATAAAATTGTGCATTTTGAATTAAAAATAAGATGTCGAGACTCTAGAACAGACATGTCAAACACAAGGCCCGGGGGCCGGATCCAGCCCGCGAAGTGGTTTCATGTGGCCCGCGAATCCATCCTGGAAACAGTGAGGGAACGGCCCCCACTGCCTTGGCCCTGGCCCAGAGACCCTCCTTCTACCAGAGACCCACAGATCTGTCCCACTCCTGCCCAGGCCCCCATAGGCACCCTTGATGTGAACGATGTAGAGCTGGCCATGCCCACCCAGTAGGCCATACACACTCTAGCCACGCCCACCCAGTAGGCCACACCCACCCTGCCCATACCCACCTGGCCCCCTGAGGGTAACCGCAATGCTGATGTGGCCCTCAATGAAATTGAGTTTGACACCCCTGCTCTAGAAAGAGTACAGAGAAGAGCAACAAAGATGATTGGGGGACTGGAGGCTAAAACATATAGGGAACGGTTGCTGGAAATGGGTACGTCTAGTTTAATGAAGAGAAGGGCGAGAGGTGACATGATAGCAGTGTTCCAATATCTCAGGGGCTGCCACAAAGAAGAGGGAGTCAAGCTATTCTCCAAAGCACCTGAAAGCAGGACAAGAAGCAATGGATGGAAACTAGTTGGAACAACTAACCAGTGGAACAACCTGCCTCCAGAAGTGGTGAATGCTCCAACACTGGAAGTTTTTAAGAAGAGACTGGACAGCCATTTGTCTGAAATGGTATAGGGTTTCCTGCCTGAGCAGGGGGTTGGACTAGATGACCTCCAAGGTCCCTTCCAACTTATTATTATTATTATTATTATTATTATTATTATTATTATTATTATTATTATTATTAGGCTTAAGGTATCTAATGTAAACACAGGTAAGTTTGCATTTGCTTATGAACTAAATAATTTTATCTTCTGTACTGTTTTTGGTATATTACTTTTCTCATTGCTCAAATATATTGTTGTCAGACACACTGAAGCTCCGCTGAAGATGTTTTTACCAATCTTGTCTTCAAGAAAATATGAAGGGGAACATTTAACTGGGTGCAAGGTAACTTCTCCCTGACAATGTTTATGACTAAGCATAACTGATACAGTAAACAACTATAAGTTCTACAGAGCTATCCTAAATGATATCACAATAATTGAATTAATAAAAAAGGAGAATGTTCCTATTACTCAAAGCATTACTACAAGAAAGAAAACCAAAACATCAGAACTTTCTCAACAAACGAATATGACATCTATGGATCACTGTCTGTTCTCAAACTCTTTGCCTCTGAACCTAGTGATTCTGGCCCTAACAAGGACTTTTCAAGCTTACCATTATTATTATTTTTGCATTGTCAGTCAATGGTTAAAATTCCAAATGAAAGTTGATTCATAAAATTGAAAGCTGTATAATTTTACCTCTTGTCATCTTGTATTTTAAGTAAATACTGGAAAGGTGTTGAATGACAAAGCAAATCACAATATAGACCAGCATGCAATAAATGAGTTGGAGAGTAAATGTTATATACAGTGGTGGGATTCAAATATGTGAAAAACTGGTTCTCTGGGTGGATACTGCTTCTGGGAAGTCCATTCTGGGCCTGGACAACAAAAAAATTAGCTACTGGTTCTGCCAAAGTGGTGCAAACCGGCTGAATCCCACCACTGGTTATATGTGTGTAACCAAGCTTAAAACATAGTGTGTCGCAAACAAAGCTAGGAAGCATTGCAGGATTAGCAATACTTTAGTTAAATTAAAGAAATCTCTGCACCTAGTTATACGATTTAGAAAGTCAGTTTGACGTAGTGGTTAAGGCACTGAGTTAGAAGCCAAGAGACCAGAAGTTCTAGTCCTGCTTTAGGCTAGTCACTCACTCTCATTCAGCTCTAGGAAGGAAGAGACTGTTGCAGACCATTTCTGAGCTCTTGCCAAGAAAATGGCAGGGGCTAGTCCAGAAAGTCCCTAGGAGTCAAAAACTAATTTGGAGGTGCACTCACTTAGATCCAGAAAAGTTATAGTTCAGGCAGAGATTCATAATGCCTCCTCCACGCCCCAATCCATCAGATAATAATGATAATGATAATGATAATAAAGTTGGAAGGGACCTTGGAGGTCATCTAGTCCAACCCCCCTGCTCAGGGAGGAAACTCTATACCATTTCAGACAAATGGATGTCCATCTGCAAGCTTTCAAAAGATATATTTGAATAGATCAATTTCATAATCATTACTTTGATATAATACTATCTATATAGCAAAACTCACTAAACTGTTGAGTGGACAAATATAATATGAATAATAATTGGAGGATAAAGAGGAATAGCACTGGATTTTATGTGAGTAAAACTCCACATACAACAAATACTGAAATCTATCAAACTTCTACTTAGAGATTAAAATAGACTCATCTTCAGACAGAAATACTTGATCTAAAATATACAGTATAACAAAAAGCCAGGCAGACAATTAAAGCCAAATGAATGAATGAACCTTTATTATCAAAGTACAACATGTGTACAGTGAGATTGGCTGATCCTCCCTTCGTGCCACACTGACATACAATTTTCCTCCCTTTGAAGAAAACTAGTAAAACAGACACGGCATATCCCTCAGTAAAAGTATCTTTCTATTTTCTAAGGATCCTGCTGAAGTTTTTATCATTGGTAGTATAGATGGTTAAATATATTAAAACGCTTTCAACAGGGAGCAGTCCCAAGGCAATAGAGAAAAAAATATTTTCTATTATTTAGATGCACTACCATAATTTACATTATGCCACTTTTTCTTAGAACAACATTTTTATTTGGGGAGGAAGGTAGTCCTGCAAAAGAAAAAAAGCTCTCTCTCAAATAACAGACACTAAAAGCTAGCAAGCTTAATTCTGTCAAAAATATATTTTTTCTGTAATGCTCTCAATAAATCAGAGGATGGAGGGATGGAAAGAAGTAAGGAACACACATGGATCTTTTGCAGATGCTTTCAAAGACTACTAAAACTCTGTCAAATATATAAATAAATCTCCATATCCTATTGTGATTGCAAAAACACTGGATATTCAAATGCATCTTTTAAAAGCATTTCAAAACATAGATAAAATGAGGCAGGACTTTCAATCACTTGGCATAAATAGCATTTCATAGTTTGTTGGAAATAGAACTCATCCTAATCTGTATTTAAATTGCAATTTAAACTTCCCAAAAGGAAAGGGAATTGTTGTTCCAAACAAGGTGTTCCAAGTTAAAAAAAATAGATTGGGATAATAAGACTGTATGTCACTATTTTATTAAAGTTTGAATATTTCCATCTGTATTAAACAGAGAAAGTTAACATTAATCAGGATGTAGACAATGAAAGTGCAATGTATTGGGGGGGGGGGTTACTTGTACTGATTCACGTGTCTGTTTAAATGCTGCTTAAAGGTTGCTCAGTGGTGTGTCTGTGTAACGGTTACTGACTAAGCCAGACTTGTTGTCTCCAAGAAGATCATTGGTAGATTTGGGGCAGGAATCATTTCCTTTAAACCTATTGGCCGCTGCCTAGTGGCCAACCGTATAAGTATCTGCACATCAGCCACTGTTTCAGTTCTGTTCTGTTCTACTTGACTCCAATAAAGCATGTTTCTGTTTGCAACCTTCCGTCTCGCTTATTGCCTGCAAAGAACCAGCTACACAACAGAAAGAATGTAGAAACTATCTATTTTGATTATTTACTGTAAATATTGCTTAAGAATTACAATTTTATAAACTACATTACATAGTTTTACATGATTAAAACTGAAATGTGAACAGGTTGCTGCTAATTTAAAGTTGATTAATTAATATATTACTTTATATTAATGATAAATAGTTAATGTATAACTGAGGATCTATTTGCACCTGTCAACTGTCAATAAATCCAATATTAACTATTTTCATACACTACCCTTGATCTTGGCTAAAAGGCTGAGAAATATACTAATTCCTATGTTATTTTGCCATGATTTGCTTAAAAATGGTTTATTACCTCAGCTACAACAGGGCACTATGCCAAAATCATACAGCTACATTCTGGCATAAGATGAAGCATTGGGCCCAGTTGGTAATCTCAAAGAAGCAATGGTTTTTATAGTTGGATTAGGTGTTTATCTATTGGGCAAGACAGTTGAAAAGAATAGCTTCTAACAGGCCACTTAACGAAAATGTGGTTTATTCTATAGCTTATATAACAGTCAATTCACAATCAGTGAATTATGTTGGTCAGACTCATGAATGTATTTAAAGATGTTTACATTGACTGGGGTTGTTTTTATTAATGTATTTTATGGCCAACCATCTTAAAAACACAAGTCTGGGTGGCGCACAACACTTCTAGAATAAAGCATAAGCAAAATACAATAAAATACAGTAAAAGCAAAAACCTCAGATACCAAGAAAAACCCGTTTTGCGCATGCGCGTGCATGGACGCACGCACGCGGCTCCCACTTTTTTTTATGTGTGATGGAACCGGTTCCCAGTGGCTCTTTTCCTTTTTCAGGTTGCCGACCCCTGCCCTAGGTGCTAACCCTTCAATACTCACCCTGTAAAGATTGAGATCCTTCGCTTTCTTGGCTGCTCCAGGACTTCAGTGTGTTCGCAGAGAATGGAGGCCTAAAGTAATGCAAGATCACTCAAGATCAGTGGCATGAGATCTCATGCTACTGATCTTGCGTGATCTCATCGTACTTTAGGCCTCTGTTCTCTGCAAAGAAGCCAGAGGATGCTTCCATGTGCCTCTGGACGCTGGATCCGGGTGCAGGAGGCCTTTTCCAGGCCACTGCCACCCAGAACTGAGGCTGGGGGGTGGTGATTCCGCAGCCCTCTGGAGGGTCAATCTGGGCACCAGAGGCCTTTTCCAGGCCACTGCCGCCCAGATCTGAGGCGGGGGGATCAGCCCTCTGGAGGCCTGATCCAGGGGGCAGAGGCCTTTTCCAGGCCTTAATTCCAGGTTGCTTCTCTCCTTGATTAGTTTCCATCCATTGTTTCTTGTCTTGCCTTATGGTGCTTTGCTAAATAAGTTGACCCCCTCTTCTTTGTCACAACCCCTCAAATACTGGAAAACTGCTATTATTTCACCCCTACTCCTTCTTTTCTCTAGGTAAGAGGAGTATCCATAATCTATTAGGCTAATAGAGACTATTTGCAGATTACTGACTCTAAGAAGACTTATTCCTGCTGGCTTATTCATGAAAACTTTTAACCATTTATTCACCAAACATGCATTCCATCTATTTCCTGTTATTCCAGTGTAGATATATCCACATTTACTAGCACCCTATATTTAGAATGCAAACTACCTAACAATAGTGGACTGACCATCAAAAAGATCACAAAATGTGATTGTCCCCAATCATGTTGCATTCTTCTGCCAGAGCTTATATCTCTGCACTGAATAAAGGCAGTAATTGCAGTGGTAGGAATATCTATCTGTAGATGCTACTCATGGAATACAACCTTTCCTTAGGATAAACACAGGGTAAGAGCTTTTGACTATGAAAAAAGGTAGAAAACACACAAACACAGCTTGACTGAGCACAATGCAGTCAACCATTTGTTATAGAATATGTGTTGATCTTATTGAAGCCTGAATAGGAAATGTTAGGCATTAGAGTTGTCTGTAGATAACAGGCAAAGCTGAGAAAAGCAGCTTTTATACAGGGATGATCACAACCACGTGTCTTCAAAGCACAGCTCTGCAGAAATAAGGGATTGCCTTTCAGTGAAAGGAAAAAAGATGGCAGATTTAGCAATAGCTTAATGACATGCTTTGATAATATACCATGATCTCTAAAACCTTTTTGCTTATATTCACTTTCTGGGCATGACGGTTGGGAGGGGCACCCAAAAAATATGAGAAGGACTGCTGCCAAAGCCTATCAAAGCAAGAGAAGTTTCAAAGAAGCTTTTTTTCTTAGTTGTCTTTGAGCTTGTGTTGTTTTCATATTTTTAAAATTTAAAATTCTCAGTTGTAAGCCTACAAAAGAAGACCAAAGTGTCACTGCCTTATAATGTTATTTTAATAATTCTTCAATGAAAATAGGAGGGAGGCAACTTGTGGCACTCCAGATGTTGATGAGTCACAACAGCCATTGTCTCTCTCCATTGGCCAGGCTGGCTGACTTTTCAGCCATCTTTTAGCAACAATTCATGTGCTGCACTTTTGTTGCTCACACTAGAAAAATGCATTATGAAGACTTCTGCCTGATATAATATACATCAGAAAGGTAGTCACCTATTGTTTATTGTCTCTCTTTATATTGAATTGGGTAGAAAAACGGAACAAAATTCATCAGGATTATGATTCCAGAAAAAAAACTTCAGGGTTTAGGGCAACTAGTGTACAAGAAAGTACATTTGAATGTACATTAATCCAAGCAAAACTTTAAAAATTATTCAAAAGGAGGTTGTCAAGGATTAAACTTTGGCAGTTATGTGCCTCTTCATTTCAACTTGCCTTTAGATTAAAGGGGGAGGTGTTACTTTCAAGTGGGTTAAATGGAGAAACAAAACTTTTACGATTCAGCTGAAGACCGTGAGAGCCTGAAACATTTTCAAGGATACCAGAACAGGTGCGGATTTGAAGCAGACGGTTCCCATAACAAAGTGAACTTATTTATTTGGACTCCATAAGACATTGGAGGTTTGGGTGGGAAAATTATTGTTTAAGTCTGTGAATTGGTGTTGGAACCTCAGAGTTAGTTTTGCTTTGACAGTACATGCAGTGTATTCAATAAACAGTAAGATTTTTGGAGATGGAATAAACCTGGAATTTTATTTGGATTCTTGAGCTGGATGTTGACAGGTATTTCTACAAAAGCTCTAGTGAACCTTGCATTTGCAAGGAAAGAAAGATCTAAAGCCACTAACCTACTGCAATCTATATGGAAAATCTGGGACTAGACAATGGAAGTTCTAAAGGTAGACTCTGTAATCTTAGTACTAGAATTCAGATATGAAAATGGAGCATAGGGTCCTTTACTCTATGTAACTTTTCAACTTTTGCAAAAGGAATAACTCCTGCTGAAGCAAACGCTCTGGTACAAAACTCCCCTTGTGTCTCCAGTTTGACCCATTAGTTTAACTATTTCCATCTATAATTAAGAGATTTTTTTAATAGAAGTAGAGGTGGAGATAGAGATAGAGATATATAAATGATATCGATATCACCAAACATCCCCGAAAACACCTGTCTCTTTGGAGTCTCACAAGGACAGTATTTCATGAATGAAAGCAAATATATGTGTCTCAGGATAAGGTTGCAAGATCTAACCTGGGTCGGTCATCGGGACCAAAGGTTTAGTCTTCTCAGCTTCCAGATTTATGATGGACCCATCCTCAAGAACTTCTTTCTGGTAGAGAGAAGTCCTCTGAGGCTTGACTCTAGTATGAGTCCAAAAGCTCAGAAAACTAAGCCTTTGGTCCCAGTAACCGACCCATATTGGAACTTGCAAGACAGCATTTTTTTTCCTTTGTAAAAAAAGGAAATAAGGGAGGAAAAAAGATACTTTGAACTCAAACATGATCATAAAACCAGTTAAAACAGGTAAAATTCATTAATTCAATTAACAGGTCTGTTTGAATTGTTCACAAGAAGAAACCAAACACAAGAAGAAACCAAACCAAGTGTATGCATGGACATACAATTCTAAACTAGGCATCAACTCTGCGGGAAAGGTAAAACTACTTCCCTCCAATATTATTAATACTGGCTATTAAAACAGAGTCTTGCAAATCTGATGTCTATTAAATTTATGTATACAAGGATAAGTGCACCTGCATGCAGGCAACAATGTTTTTGGCATCTACTATATTTCTCATTAAGGGACGCCGTGGCTCAGTGGGTTAGGACACTGAGCTTGTCGATCAGAAGGTCGGCAGTTTGGTGGATCAAATCCCGAGTGCCGCGTAACAGAGTGAGCGCCTGTTACTCGTCCCAGCTTCTGCCCACCTAAGCAGTTCGAAAGCACGTAAAAATGCAAGTAGAAAAATAGGGACCACTCCAGTGGGAAGGTAACAGCGTTCCGTGCGCCTTTGGCGTCTAGTCATGCCGGCCACATGACCACGGAGACGTCCTCAGACAAGCGCTGGCTCTTCGGCTTTGAAACGGAGATGAGCACCGGCCCCTAGAGTCGGAAACGACTAGCACGCATGTGCGGGGGAACCTTTACCTTTACCTTTTATATTTCTCATTATCAATTCTGCTGAAATAGCACAACAACTAATACCTTTGATTAGCATATAGAAGGTTGCTTGAGAAAAAGGACATTTTGGGGGTAAAAGGAGGTTTACAAATAATATGTAGAAACAAAGGAAGGTGAACTTGACAGAAATAGATAAATCCCTTACCAAAGCAAAAAGTCAGAAAACATGGCTTAAGTCCCAAATAAGTTGATGTTATATGAAAACAACTCAGGCAGACACTTCCATAATTGACATGAGAATAAAAGAATATTTTAAAAAGTAGCTTCCAATCTTCATCACTACAAACACACTTAATAATTTGTCACCTCTGTAATGTTACATGCAGGTATTCATTCTTCCCATCACCCATTTCTTATCTGTATGCCAATCCATAAATTATTATCAGATCTAATTCAGCAAGAAATCTGTAATGGGATCCCAGATTTATAAATGTGCTTTATTTTAACCTTGATCAAACAAACCAACTTTGTGCTTTGTGCTTAATATTTAAATTATTCAGATGCTGCAACAGGATTTCTCCTAAGTGGAAATGCGACAAGTGAAGATATTGATCTGGATAAAGGGTTTTCATTGGACTTGCAAAAAAAGTTGGTTAAACTTGAAGAAATCTTGGAGATGAAAAAAAGAAAAAAGGGTACAGACTTAACCAGAGGATATGAAAATATATCTTGTTAGAGCAAGGTAAAAAAAATATTAGCCCTATGCGAGGAAATCAATGAAGTCCAGACAATTTTTGAAACTAGGTCAAAGGCTATGACAAGTCAAAACAAGAGGAGGATGAGAATTTTATTCTGCTCATTAATAAAATACACAAATATATTCATGAATGAGATAGAAAACAATTAAGCTTTAAAAAAATGAATATGGACAAAAAGTTGAACTGACATCTTCAGCAATCCTTAATTTAAACAGAATTTTAATAAGGTTCATATGATATGGATACTGGAATTCTTTGAAGCTATAAGGGAGCTATTGTTTTGCATTTTTCCAGCTATAAAAATGCTAAACAAAAAACTAACAGAAAGCTCAAAACTATTTCTGTTACTATATGTATTATCCTTTTCCTCTTTCTGTTAGGCTAGCTAAGAAATAGATTTGACTTTTTTACCGAATTTTCTATAAGCTGATCCCATTGGCTACCCAGAGAACCCCTGTCAAATAGAGTTTTCAGTTGAAATATTGTCTACATACAAACCCATTAACACAGATCAGCCTACATTTCCTGCATGAGTTGGCAGCTTGTTGAAAGCCTTTGGCCTGCCACATCCTAGCATGGAGCAGAGCCTTCCTATAATATATTTTATCGAAGGTTACTCAAACAACAAACTCCTGACATTCCTTAGATGAAGTTTCTATCAAATGAAAGTTGTCTTAATTGTAAAAATAGAAGTTGCCTTTTACTGAGTTTGCAAGGATAACACAATGAGAAAGATGTTATTAAAATGGTTGCTGGAATTGGGCATGTCTAGTTTAATGAAAAGAAGGACTAGGGATGATATGATAGCAGTGTTCCAATATCTATAGGGTTGCTACAAAGAAGAGGGAGTCAATTTATTCTCCTGAAGCACCTGAAGGCAGGACAAGAAGCAATAGATCAAGGAGAGAAGCTACCTAGAACTAAGAAGAAATTTCTTGACAGTTAGAACAATTAATCAGTAGAACTACTTGCCTCCAGAAATTGTGAAGGCTCCAACACTGGAAGTTTTTAAGAAAAGTTTGGACAATCATTTGCTGAAATTGAATATGGTTTCCTGACTGAGCAGGGGGTTGGAGTAGCAGAACTCCACGGTCCCTTCCAACTTTGTTATTCTCTTACTTCAACGTTGGGATTGCTACATCTTATTGCACTTCCTTGAGCATCCATCACATTAAAAATATGCAGTTTAAATTTACACAGGCGCGCAAATAGTTGAAGGAACCAGAGGAAACTACCACTGTGCTAAATTGCAGCTGACTATTGAGAGATGATAGCTAGTCTGCAAGTGAGAACATTCCGATTTATCCAGCTCCTTTCAAGAACTAATAGCAACTTAAATCATCAAAAAAAGAAAGAAAAGTTATACGTAAATTTGTTTAATCTACAATGCTAATGTACTGTATATGTGTAAATTAGTACTAATAAAATTAGTTGTAATTTTAAGTCTCTAGGCAATGCATCCTGAGATAGTATGAAAACAATATGACCAGGTAATAATGCAATGTCCAAACTTTACTAGCCGGAGGAACCTTTAAGGATTCAGCTCTGCCTTTTTGTTCTTTCAATAAAAGCACACTTGGAGTCGACTGTCCTTCAAACTGAGAGGTCCTCTGTATAATAGGATGCATGATCACATTTAAGTTGGCTTTTAGCCATCTACAGCCTTTTAATCTTCTAGGAAGATGAGACTTGACAATCATACCTTAGCCACAAATGCTCCAAAGTAGTACATGAACTACATATGCTACATGAAGTAGTAAATGCAGGCATGGCAAATGACTTGGACACACAACTTGGAAGCAAACTCTAAAATAGCAAGTTGGGGTTTTTTTTTCTTCTGGTTAGGAAAACAGAAGAACAGATAGTAGACAGGAAAGTCAGGGAAATAAGAGCCTCTGAACAGAACTTGTTAATTAAGTCTATCAAAAAAAAAATCCCGGATAGCTGTTGTTTTCAGTCCATTTCCCTTTCCTATTCTCCCATAGGACTGACTTAGCTTTGATTAATTTCTTTTTACTGGCAATTCTATTCAAGCTCCAGGTTTCCACTGCAGAAAAGACTAGGAAGTACTGCCCCCTCCTGTTACACATAAAGCAATAGAAATCTTATATAGTATTTCAGCTAAGACTTGAAATCACCGCCCCCCTTGGGGAATTTCTAATTTGGAACTGTATTTGTTGGGGGGGGTCTTGACATAGTAGATCAGTGCAAACTTTTAACAATTTTTATATCCTAAATGAAGAAAACTTTACATTTTTCTCTGTTAAATTCTGTATTATGATTTTAATCCATTTTACTAATTTAACCTGATGGTTTTGAATGTTTAACTTCTGTCTTGTAGAATACTTATTATCCCATCCAATTCTGTGTCCTCTGTGAATCTGATAAACATTCTCTCGACTTCTTCGTTCAAGTCATGCATAAACATATTAAAGAATAGAGGATTCATGACTTTTCTTGAGCCAGCCTACTCAATATTATCTTTGATTTAATGAGAATCCTATAATGAGCATTCACGGAGTATAATTTTTGAACCGGCTAAGTTATCCATTTCACCAGACTTCCTAATCTATCCATCACTTACTTTTAACAAGCTTGTGCTCTGAACATCACGAGGTACAAGTGCTTTGTTAACTGAAGACCAAGTTAGGGATAAATCGTTATGGAGAAAAATCTGCCTTCTTTATGTGGTCCTCAGGAGTCAAAAAATGATTTCAACATTATAACATTTCAATCAATGTTATACTGTATCTACAGCAATTCTACAATCAGGAAATCACCTGATAAAAGTGACAGAAAGTTAACGTGTGAAGATTTGCCCTCGGCAAGTAATTCTGACTTCCACCCAGGAACTTTTCAGCAACAAGATTGTCACATATTCTCAGTGTTGGACTTCTTTCTTTGGAATAGCCACTCCTTCTATATAATGTCTATACAATGACTTAACCATTCCCTGTTAAGTTTTTGAAAAGGGCAGTAGAAGACACAGAATGTTGAACTCTCTCTGCTGTAGTGGAAACAGCACAGTTTATTGTGGGTGTTTGCTGTTCCTTACAGTTTGCATGAGTTTAACTTTATTGCTGGAAGCCAACTATAAGATTGATTGATTGATTGATTATTGATTGATTGTTTTGTATCCTGTCTTTATTATTTTCACAAATAACTCAAGGCAGTGAAAATATCCAGCACACCTTCATCCTCCTATATTTCCCACAATAGCCATGTGAGGTGAGTTGGGCTGAGAAAGAGTGGTCCAAGTTGAGATGATGCACAGATTATTCTGACCGGAATGGTACAGAAGACTGAATAAGTAAATAAATAATGTATTGTTATCATTTATGGGTTATAATGTTGCTTCAAATTTATCTCCTTATGGTCCGCTTCAGATTTTTTTTCCCAACTATCTCAAAACACAGCACCTCAAAAACAAGATTGCGTAATCCTAACTAGACATTGATAACTTTATTGGTGGCTATTTTCAACTGGTGGTGCCAGGTCTATTGGTTTCTTTGCACATACTATCAGAAACAAATTACATGGAATTGGTAAACTGAACTTCCACAATCATCATCCAGTTTATGATGTCAGAGCTCATCCTCCAAAACTCTGCCATTCTCACTGTAGTGCCTACAAAACTGTTGTGTCTCAACCATCCTATAGGCCAGGGGTGTCAAACTGCCGGTCCATGAGCCAGATGTGTCACGCAGAAGCCACACCCACCCCATTGCCAGCAATGGCAAAACTGTCCCAATACAATGCGCAACATCATGTGACGTCGCGAGTTTGACATTGTCTGCTATTGTCCTATAGGAGAGGAAGGATATATAGCATAGCTGAGATTATTGAAAGCTACTCACAAGTATCAACCCAGTTCATTTGAACCATCTGTTTAAACTTTCTCCTACAAAAATGATAACTTCATGAAAAAAGGCTTTACCATGGTCCTGTTTTCTTATACCATATAACTTGCTCAGTAAAAATCAAGGAGTGAAAACAGCCTGAAAACTGGATTCAGTTCTTTATCTCTGATCTGTCATGACCTTCTAGATACCTGTAAAAACCTGCCTCTCCTAAAAGGCTTTTGGAGATTAATCAGAGTGGAGCCACCAGCAGAACAGTTTTATAACTATTCATTTGCATGCATTTGTAACATAACATACCTTATATATTGATATCTTTTTCACTTTTTTTCTTTCCTACAGTTTTATCACAAGTGCAAGGTCTGCTTGTTTTCAGATCAACCAAATGTTGATCCATTGGTTGTGACAGGAATTGACCAATCAGCTTGTCACTCAACCTGGGCTGAAGGAGAGTGGTTGACACAAAGTCGCCAGGCAGCTTTCATGCCTCAGGTGGGCCTAGAATTCCTGGTTTCTAGTCTGATGTCTTAACCACTATATCAAATTAGCTCTCAGATAAATTGATATAATGCTTTATTAATTTTGTACATTGTGCATTGCCAAGAGACCTTTCCTGTGAGACGATTAAATAAATGCCTTTAATAAATCAACTCTATAATTTGATTGCACTCTTTGCCAACCCTTATTCTCACAAAGTTTTGTGTTGGCTCTGGAAGTAACAAGCATGGTAACCATTAAAAATTGACACAGGACAGACTTTTCCATCAAAAGCCTCTTTGGAGATCTCTGTCTGTGCCTTTCCTACTCTCCTGTGAATGAAAACTCAACTTTTGATTTGATCATCTATAATAAAACCGTAATAAAAGCAAAGCTGCACAACTTTCTCAACTGCTGTTTTCCCTTAATAACCCTTTGTTAGAATTCACTTTTGCTAAACTTCCCATTTCCCTAGCAGTTCAACTAGAGTCAAATTAACCTCCTTACCAACTTTTGTTTAAACTGTTTATACTTCCTGTCAGGTTCATATAACCACTCAACCCTCAATGTGCCATACTCAGCCTCATGCTTAGCTCTCGATTGCCTTCTCTGATTTATCCTGCTCTATGCCTTTGATTTTCATGTTAAGCTTTGTTCTACATAAGCAAACTGACTTTATAAGAAAATACGTCAATTTCTCTATTTCAGTGTGCGTCTCTATGTGTCATGTTGATGCATTGTTTATTTGTTTCTGAAGAACTCCTATGTGTGATTATTGATTGAATTCACCAAGATATTGCTTAATATGCTTGCATCATGACATTTAGCCAGATATGCTAATAAATGGCTATGGGTGGGAGAGTTCTTCATTTAAATAGCATTTTAAGTTAACTAGCTGCTTTCAGATCTATATCTACGGTATATTACAACAGTGTTTTAATACTAAAGGCCTACATTACAGGGCTGCAATAAATGTCACAAAATAATGTATGTAAAATATGTTGTATGTCAGGGTGGCACCATCTAAATGGTCAATATTTTTATTCCATACTTTTTTTTCATCCATACAACAGTAGTTATCTGAGACTCTTATTCTCCAACCCACACATTATTTTGAAAGCAGAAACACTATTATCAGTCAACTTTCTTTACCTTTTTTCAGTGTACTATATTTGTGTTAAACAGCAGGTTAAGATTACTCAGTGATTTATATTCTACACCCACATAACTACAGTATGTAAACCAAGCAGTGGTGAGATTCAGCCAGTTCACACCAGTTTGGCAGAACCAGTAGGTAATTTTTTGTTGCCCAGGCCCAGGATGGACTTCCGGAAGCAGCAACCACACAGAGAACTGGTTGTTCACATATTTGAATCCCATCACTGAAACCAAGACATTTGTGTAAATATATTTTCCAAAGCAAGCAAAGTCACTTTAGATAGAGCAAGAAAAACAAATATGACATTTTTATATAATGTGGCCCCCTTTAAATTAACTGGAAAGTAAAAATGGACTCACTGAGTTAATACTGACACCAAAAAGCACATTAGTTACAGTTAGGAACTATCTAAAGATCCTTCACCCATTTTTTTATCTTCCAGAATTTCATATTGTCCTTTATTACATTTGCTGATAAAAAAATTCCAATGTTTAATACATTATCATGATGATTATGATTAAAAGATGAAGAGCTAAGAGCCACCAAATGCACAGTGCAAGGCTATTTCTAATTGTCACAGGAGTCTGCAGAAAATCAGGCTATCAAATATGTGATCTATTTCTAGAAAGGTTTATTTACAAAAAAAAAAAACATGTCAGCTGAGCAGTATACTAAAAAGAAATCCTGGATCTTAACACAAATTTAATCTCATCCTTGAATGAAAATCTGCAACAAAGTTAGTTTTGTGCAACAAAATATACTCTCATTTCCTGTAACACTGTCCAGGGAATATAGTGGACTCAAAGAACTCATGCCATAAAAACAAAAGGCCTTTTTATTTTTTTTTATTTTTCTTTGAACAATGTCTTATTTGGTATACATTTCCAACAAGGGACCTTTGTTAATAAATAGATTGAAATAACACAGTAATACTGTAATAATACTATATTATACTATATTATAATAATATATAATATTACTGAATTGGATATATTTTAATTAATTAAGACTTTTGTATCAGATCTGATCTGAGTAGCCTTTTCGTGCTGGGACTGGGTGATCCCAGCAGCCTCTTGGTTCTCTCAGGAACCCTAAGAAATGAAGCAAATTAAGAGATGCCTAGATGATACAGACATAAAACAGTAAGCAAAGAAGATGAAACACAGATACAAGCTTATATTCAAGCCTACTGTGTGGCAATCAGGGTGGCAAGGCAAAGCTATTTGTCCATTCTTATTGCCTCTATGGACTGTTGTACTATTGAGTGTGTCCTAGATCCTGCCAGGGAAGAACAGGTGAAAATAACCCAGTGTATACTGGAATTATTTGACTGAGAATTTTGTGTTCAAAGTTGGTCATCATTCACTTTGATTTGGAATCTAGATAGATGGAATCTATTAAAATGACAGGGTTGATCTTGCTGTTGTGTGGTGTTACCTGGGAGGATTTTGACCTGTGGATTTTGAGGAAGTAGAATTCTCTATAATTTTAGTTCCAGCATTTGTGGAGTACCTGGCTGATTAAAGCAGTCAGAGAGCAAGCTGAGAGTTAGATATAGGCAATAATCACTTTTTATTTGAAGGAAGAAATTCCAAACCTTTTCATTCAAGAAGAAACTCAGCCTGAAACCAATGGAATTGCTCAACTACCATCCAATCTCCAACCTTTCCCTTTGGGGACAGGGAGAGAAGATTGCTGAGGAAAATTATAGGACTCCAATTACAAATAATATAGGTTATCATCCAGATGACAGTTTGGTTCTAGGCTAGATATGGGGTGGAAACCACATCTCTGCCCTGTGGCAAGACTTGGTTGGAGGACCTTTGACCAAACTTGTGTTCCTAGATCTTTCAATAGCCTTCAATACTCACAATTTCAGAATCCTTCTGGATTATTTTCAAGGACTAGGAACTGGTGGAATTGACTTACAGCAGTTTCTCTCCTATCTGAGGAGGCCAATCCAATCCAAAAATCAGGTATATAGATTATATTGGTTCTTTCTTCTACCCTACATAACATCTGCATATGGATCATTAGGGACATTATCCATCAGTTCAGGGTGAGGTATCATCAATAGTCTGATGATATTCACTTGTACATCTCTACTCTAAACCCAGTGGGGGTTATGATAGAAAGACTGACTTAGTGCCTAAAAGCTGTCAGAGTCTAGATGGAAAAAAGAGTTAAACACAACACAGACAAGATAGAATGACTATTAGATCAGAAGCCTATTCATTCCAAGACAATACCAAGTTGAAATAGCAGGTTTATAGTTGGGGAGGAGAAGACTCCTAGACTCATGGCTTGAAAATACATAAAATTATGGTCAGGGTGGCCTTTGCCCATTTTAGCTAGTGTGTCTAATGTTGTCTTACCTGGAACAGGATACTCTGAGAACAGTCACTCAGACATTATCATCTGTTGGGTGAATTAATGGAACTGGCTTTAACAAGACTTCTAGCACTGAGACTATTCTGAAACCTTATCTGGTACACAATACAATGACCCGCAAATTTATTGACCCATCATGATACTGCCATAGTACACACTTTTGCTGGTTCTGCACTGGTTATTGGTAGGTTTGCAAGGATAAATAGGTCAGGATCTGGGTATTTCAGAGATCACATTTCTTATATGGTTTCTGTCTGTCCACTCCTACAGCCAGGGAGAATTTACTAAAGCTCCTAGTTAGGATGGAAATTACGGTGTGGGATGGGGATGTAGGTGATAGCAAGTATTCTCTGTTGTATAGCTCTCCTATGGAACAGTCCTTCACACTACCACCATTCCTCCAGCAAAGATGGCCTCTTCTCTGTTGCCATCCCAGAAGCTGGTAAAAACCTGGTTCTTCTAAATCTGAGAAAATACCTATGGAGCCATCAGTGTCTATATTAATGTACTAAGGAACCTCTAGTTATGAATCAGCTGAGAAAGAGGTTGCTGCATTCAATAACTTTATTTAAAAATCTTATTTATGCACTTAAGGAATGTATCCCTGTCTCAAGATGGAGAGACCCTACGTGATTTACTTATGTTAAAAACATAATAAACAACAATTAAAAAAGGTAAAAGTAAAGGTAAACAAGATTTTTAAATAACGTTATTGGAATGCGGCAACCTCTTAGCTGATTCATACATGGCTCTCAACATCCAAAAGAAAATCACAAGGATGTCAAAAAGATGACACTTATATAATGGCACTATTGTGCATGTCCCACAATGACGTACTTGCCCCATAATGTCACACGCACACCTATGCGTATATGCATTTGCCTGATGACATCTTACCCCCCTTTGTTCCCATGTGGAGACCCATGAGACCCATGAGACTAAAAATCTCCAATGGAAAAATAAAATAAATAAAAAGAGAAGAAAGAAAAGCAGAGTTTTATAGGAATGAAGAGGTTGTATTATTCACTGTTAAAACTTTAGAAAAGCATTTGCTTTACCTTGAAAGAGAAATGCTTTGCTGGTGTTATGTAGTCCAGACACCTGTGTAACTCCAATAGTCATATTGACAAGATCCAATTCTTTGATAATGTCAATCTGTAAGCTAGGGTCCATTCCAAGGCCAACAACTAGGAGACAAAAGATGCATTTTAGTTTGAGTGCAGTAGCTAAAGATACTGTACAATCATGTGCAGTGAGGTATGCAAATCTGATGTTTAAATCAGCACTTGTTCTGCAGTATAAGTAACAAAAAAGATATTTATTTATAAAATTTATTCATTTATTTATTTATAAAATTTATTTGCCACCCATCTTACAGTATACAGCACTTAGCACTTAGACTTATATACTGTTTCACAGTGCTTTAGAGCCCTCTCTCAACAGTTACAGAGTCAGCATATTGCCCCCAACAATCTGGGTCCTCATTTTACCGACCTCAGAAAGATGGAAGGCTGAGTCAGTCTTGAGCCAGTCAGGATTGAACTGCTGACAGTGGGTAGAGTTAGCCTGCCATACTGCAGTCTAACCTTTACTTATAAAATTTATTTGCCACCTATCTCATATCCACCAGTTCTTGGTGGCTTACAACATAGGAAACATTGAACAACATTAGAAGTCATCCACCATAAAAAGCACAACTGATAAAAAAATTAACAAATAAAATCTGGACACAAAATGGCAAAGAGAGGAGCCTGACATATAGGGGAGTGGGGGATTAATCAACCACCTCCAGTATGAAGCTCCCTCTTTGGGTTTTCCAAGCCGTCTGGCAGAACCAGGTCTTAAGGCTCTTATGAAACATCAAGAGGGTGGGAGCCAATCTCACCTCAAGGGGTGAGATATTCCAAAGGGCAGGAGCCACAAAATGTTGCCCCATCTTAACTGAGACCCGTCTTTCAGAATAGTTATGGACTACAGTGCACAATAAATTATCATCATCATGGCATGATATACGAGACCTGCAAATGAATACGTCGTTAAGCACCAGAGAGATAAAAAGTAAGACAGAGTGGATGAAAAATTTTGTCATTTCTTGGGCCAAGCAATGTGTGCCTTATGGTTGCATGGTAAGCAAATGTCAGATTATAGTTTATAGTCTATAGTTTATTTGATTTATATACCGCCCTTCTCCTTGGTGGGACTCAGGGCGGTTCACAGGGCATACATAAGAAACACTATACAAAAATTAAAAAGAATTAAATCCATGCCCAATTAAAACAGAAGTACAGATTAAAAACAATTAAAAGCCCATAATCCCCCATCAGGCCAGACCAGCTAATTCGAACAGATGGGTCTTCAGGCCCCGACGGAAAGTTCGAAGGTCTGGTGCCATCCGGAGCTCCACCGGCAATTGATTCCATAAAGCCGGAGCCCCCACAGAGAAGGCCCTCCCCCTGGGGGCCACCAGTCGACATTCCCTGACTGGCGGCACCCTGAGGAGGCCCTCTCTGTGGGAACGCACAGGGCGGAGGGGAGTCGATGCCGGCAGCAGGTGGTCCCTGAGGTAACCCGGACCCATGCCATGTAGGGCCTTAAAGATCGTGACCAACACCTTGAACCTCACCCGAAAGACAACTGGTAACCAATGCAGCTCGCGGAGCAAAGGTGTAACATGGGAGTACCGGGAAACTCCCAAGACAACTCTCGCGGCCGCATTCTGTACCAGTTGGAGCCTCCGAGTGGTCTTCAAGGGAAGCCCCATGTAGAGAGCATTACAGTAGTCAAGGCGAGAGGTCACGAGCGCATGAGTGACTGTACACAGGGCATCCCGGTTCAGATAGGGCCGCAACTGGCGCACCAGGCGAACCTGGGCGAAAGCCCCCCTAGTCACGGCCACTATATGCTCTTCCAAAGTAAGCCGTGAATCTAGAAGGACTCCCAAGTTGCGAGCCCTATCCACGGGGGGTAAGAGCTCACCCCCCATAGAAAGAGATGGAACATTTGGAATGTCCCGGGATGCCGGAATGCACAGCCACTCAGTCTTGTCAGGGTTGAGCTGAAGTCTGTTCCTCCCCATCCAGACCCGAACCGCCTCCAGGCAACGGGACATCACGGCGAGGGCATCACTGGGGTGGTTTGGGGTCGAAAAGAAAAGTTGGGTATCATCGGCATACTGATGATACCCAACTCCAAAACCACGAATGATCTCACCCAGCGGTTTCATATAGATGTTGAACAGGAGAGGCGAGAGAACCGACCCCTGAGGAACTCCACAAACGAGAGACCTAGGGGCCGATCTCTGCCCCCCTGCCAACACCGACTCCGAGCGTCCCAGGAGATAGGAGGAGAACCACTGAAGAACTGTGCCTCCCACTCCCAATCCCCTGAGACGCCGCAGCAAGATACCATGGTCGATGGTATCGAAAGCCGCTGAGAGGTCTAATAGGACTAGGACAGAGGAATGTCCCCTATCCCGCGCCCTCCAGAGATCATTCACCAGAGCGACCAATGCCGTCTCCGTGCTGTACCCGGGCCTGAAACCCGATTGGTAGGGGTCCAGATAATCCGCTTCATCCAGGACCAGAGGGAGCTGATGCGCCACCACACTCTCAACAACCTTCGCAAGAAAGCGAAGGTTGGAGACTGGACGAAAGTTGTTCAAAACGGCTGGGTCCAGGGCAGGCTTCTTGAGGAGAGGTCTCACCACCGCCTCCTTCAAGACGGTGGGGAAATAACCCTCACTCAAAGAAGCAGATATAACCGCCTGGAGCCAGCCTCGTGTCCTCTCCCTAGCTGCATAAACCAGCCAGGAAGGGCACGGGTCCAACAAACATGTGGAGGAGCTCAGCCTCCCCATAATCCTGTCCACTTCATCAGGGGTCACAGAATCAAACTCTTCCCAGATAACATTGACAAGACCGCCCGTGTCCTGATCGCCTGACTCTGCCCAGCTGGAGTCCAAACCGGTCCGAATCCGAGCGATTTTATCCGACAGATGATGACTAAATTCCTCGGCACGACCTTGCAAGGGATCCTCCCTCACCTCCTGATTGAGAAGTGAGCGAGTCACCCTAAACAAGGCGGCCGGGCGATTATCTGCGGACGCGATGAGGGTGGAGAAGTAATTACACCTCGCCACCCTCATCGCTGCGAGATAAGACCTAATATAGGTTCTTAACCGCAACCGGTCGGGTTCGGATCGGCTAGACCTCCAGCAGCTCTCTAGGCCCCGTTTCCGGCGCTTCATCTCCCGGAGCTCCGCGGAAAACCATGGAGCTCGCTGGGATCTGCGCCGGGTCAGGGGCCGCAAGGGTACAACCCGGTCAAGTGCCTCAGTGGCTGCCCTTCCCCAGGCTTCCACTAAGGCATCAGCCGAGCTGTGAGCAGTGGAGGCAGGTGGGGACCCCAGCGCCGCTTGGAATCTATCAGGATCCATTAAGCGTCTGGGGCGGTACCATCTAATTGGCTCCGTACCCCCACGGCGGGGGGTGGCAAAGCGGAAGACCAGCCGCAGGAGATGATGATCGGTCCATGACAGGGGCATAATAAATGGAGAGCCCCCACCTAGATCATCCAACCACCGTCTAGATAAAAAAATCAGGTCAAGGGTGTGGCCTCCCTCATGAGTTGGCTCTGAAATTACTTGCGTCAGGTCCATGGCCGCCATGGAAGCCATGAACTCCCGAGCTAGCTCAGATGAACCTCCCAGGGATGGTAGATTGAAGTCTCCCAAAACTATAAGTTTGGGAAACTCAACCACCAAACCCGAGAGGATATCGAGCAGCTCGGGCAGGGCTGCCGCTGTGAGACTAGGCGAAATGTACACCAGCAGCAAGCCCAACTGCGCCCCAGGACCAAATCTCATGAAGAGAGACTCACACCCGACTATCTGAGAAACGGTGGCCTCCCGCGGACATAAGGTCTCCCTAATGGTAACCGCCACTCCCCCACCCCTACCTTGAGCTCGTGGCCGGTGTAGCACCCGGAAACCTGGTGGGCAGAGGTCAACCAAAGGGACCCCACCCTCTGGGCCCAACCAAGTCTCCGTGATGCAAGCCAGGTCCGCATGCTCACCCTCAACTAAATCCCTAACGAGGGGAGCTTTATTAACCACGGACCTGGCATTCAGGTACACCAGCCGGAGCTCAGGAGGCTGCACATCCCCGCTCCCGGGACCTCGGGGAAGAACCAGAGGGTCGGAGCGCCTCACCGCTTGAAGACAGCGGAGACGGCCCTCCCGGTAACGATATGGCCCCCTGTCTATCCGCCTGCTGCCGTTCCCCGTCGTGGGAATTGGTAGTCCCACGACCCGCTCAAGAGCCCCAGATGTAACCACAACCCGCTCCCCCCGAACGCCGTCAGACCCAGGCCTGGCCTGCAACAAAGTTGTTTGGCTACCCCCCACCGCCAGACAACCACTACCCCCCACCCCCCTCCCCAACCCCCTAAAAAATTTAGCTAAAAAATTAACCAGGGGCCTCTTATTAGGTTTATATCGAGAGCCCCTGGCCTTTCCCGGCCATCTCTCAGGGTCCCAACAATTGGGCCCCTCATCGAGATTAGGGAAAGAAAAGAAGGCGGGACGCACCCAGGAGAGGGGGGCACCCCTGAGGGCGAGCAAGTCCGTGTCGGAATATTGATGCATCCAGTCAGCAAGTCCAGAGAGGGAAGTCCAATGATTGAAACCAACAGGAGGATCAAAGGAAAGGAGTGGGACATTTGGGCCATCCACCAACCACTGCCACTTGATTGGATGCTCCCAGAGGCATACCACAACCCGTCCTCTCACAACGGGACGCGAGTCTGCCTCCGGGGATGGTCCAAAATGCCCACCCTGGGTGGGGCAGCACCCACAGAGCTCCCACCTCTATGGGGCTGCCGATGTAAAACAGGCCACTCTCCCACTGTGGCCTGTACCCAGGTCCGTTATAAGCCACGCTTTTTCTTTAATGGGCTTCTTCTAGGTTTTGGAATGCAATTTAGAATGTGCTTTGGGTGCATTTAGAGTTTCCACTAGAAGGAAAGATGTTTTACATTTGGAATTTATTGGGAGGACACAGTCAGGACAATTTTTCCCCTGAGAAACTTGGAAAGCTAAGCTTTTGGATTTCCACTAGCTGGTACTAAGCTCCTGACACAGAGCCAACCTTGCATTTTGTAGGGTCCAGGTTTCCAGGTTATCAACCCAATATTGTTACAAAAAGCCCCTCTTAGGTAAAGGCCCATTTACCTTGAAGCAACTTGGCACGAAAATGACTTATAAACAGATGCAAAGCATGCACGCACAATGGTTTTATACTGACTCTGCACAAAGAAAGACTTGCCAGCCTGCAGTTGCTTAAAGAAACAACTGTGAGCTGCCTAAGGGCTGCAACATCTGCACCACAACAAGGATTCCAAACATTTCACAGTCCAGCAGGCAGTCTGTATTATCAAAACTGACACCACTCACCTGTTCACCAGCAAGATCCTCACATGCCCTAGCTGCACATAGGCTCAGCTGCCACAAATAAGTTGTCCCCTCAAGAATGTTACTTTGTTCATGCAACTCTGAGTCTCTAATTTCTAATACTGCAATTGTCTTCCTGAGACAAAAACAAGCCAGCAGCCAGAGCCTTCACGGGGGATGGAAGGAACTATTGTCTAAATCTGAAAGATGGCAGCCTCACAATCCAAACCTGCCCGTTTTATACTTATGTTCAATATTGCATGCATGTACAAAAGCAACCAGGCTTTTATCACAGGGCTGTGCTCACTGTCTGACACATTTTTATCTCCTTCCTAGGAACGCCTTTGTCAATACCTTTGTCATTTCTGATAAAATCAAGTTTGCAACTGGACTTTTATTTCTTGCAAAATAAAACATGATGACTGTCTCCAACTAGTTTTTTTTCCTTTTCTTTGTTTTTTGACTAAATAACTGTCTTAAAACATTTAATGTAAACAATGTAATCCAAAAGTAAGCCCTCAGCCCAATGAACTAATAAGGGCAGAAGTATAAAAAAGGTAAAGGTTCCCCCGCACATGCGTGCTAGTCGTTTCTGACTCTAGGGGCCGGTGCTCATCTCCGTTTCATAGCCGAAGAGCCAGCGCTTGTCCAAGGACATCTCCGTGGTCATGTGGCCAGCATGACTAGCACGGAACGCTGTTACCTTCCCACCGTAGTGGTCCCTATTTTTCTACTTGCATTTTTACGTGCTTTCGAACTGCTAGGTGGGCAGAAGCTGGGACGAGTAACAGGCGCTCACTCTGCTACGCGGCACTCGGGATTCGACCCGCCAAACTGCCGACCTTCCGATCGACAAGTTCAGCGTCCTAACCCACTGAGCCACCGCGTCTATATTAAGCCTAAATGTCTGGTAAATCTAAAAAAAAAACCCTAAAAGGCACTTAAAACATGTTATGCTGGGCAGCCCCCAGTAGCAATATTCCTCAAAGACCATCTCAGTAATCCACATTAAATTACACAAGATTCCTGAATTAATCGATTCCATTCCTGAATTGATCCTTCAGTTCAATGGGCCTCAGTTTAGCATACTTCAGATTTGTCTGTTGTATTTAAAAGTAGCCTGAATGTTCATTGTTATATTGGGACTTCCTTTTTTCAGTAATAATTTTTCGGAAAATATTATTTCTATTTCTTTATCTACTATACAGAATGGTATAAATGGAGGTAGGAGGTATAAATGGAGCAATTAAACAAGGGATTGGGTTTCAGCCATTGTGCTTGTATCATACATTGATCAAGTCATGGTTTAGTCATTGAAATCAATTTTCCAAGGTTCACACTCCCTTGCTTGCAGTAATTAAACAAAATGCTTAGGTAGGAAGGCAGATTTACTCATACATATCCTTGTTGTACTCCAAGGTCCTCTTCCATTATCTCAGAATTGACCATTGATCCATAATTTCACGCTTACCACGTGGATCAGGCTTGCAATATTAATTTGTCTTAATCATCTCTATGGTTTATGTCTAATATAACAGCTGCCTGTGACATCTCATCATCCACTTTAAGAATGAAGAACTGTGGTAGGTCTTTGGGACTCAGAATGAAGCATTGGGCCAGTATGTAAGGAATACTGCTGGAAGGAATTGCACAAAGAGGAGGGGGTGATTTTTTATTTTTATTTTTTATTTTTTGATGTTCAAGGGTTTTGGGGCTCAAAAATAAATTCCATTTGCCATTTAACAGACAGCCTTAACAGCCATTCTTCCCTCAATCTCCTTAAATTGAGGGTTTACTATATGCTGTACTCAATGTGTCAAAATATCACTTCCCTGCAAATTAAGTACACCCCACAACCCCCTGCATAGGAAAGCTTCACCCACATGCTTTGTGGCTTAAAAATAATTTGAACTGAGAGCATCTGTAGAAAACAGGCAGCAAAACTAAAGAATAAGCTTTCTTTACTCCTATTTAATGACTTTGAATAGAAAAACAACCAGGAAGCAAGTGTCACATTAATTTAAATTCTTAAAGTACTAGCCTCAGATGATATCTTGAAAAAAGTTGGACTGCTTGAACTTTTAAAAATAAAAAGTTCAAATAAAAATATTCTCTGCTTTCTGTCACTGAGACTTATTCTACCTTTTAATTTTTAAAAAAGCAAATATTCTCTTTCCCTCTATTTCTAAAATTTTATTAAGGACATAAAAGAGACTGAGATAGCCATTCAGAGGCAAATAGCTTAGCTTGATATGTCAATCTGACTTTAACTCCTGAAAATCTTTGGTTAACAAGTCCAGGGCTGGCTCTA
Organism: Vipera berus; assembly: GCF_964194415.1. Classification (NCBI taxonomy): domain Eukaryota; kingdom Metazoa; phylum Chordata; class Lepidosauria; order Squamata; family Viperidae; genus Vipera; species Vipera berus. The sequence continues at coordinate 88,974,569 of NC_138202.1, read as the reverse complement.
GGCAAGGCCAAGTAGAAGCTCCATGAATTCATAATGAATAAATGAACATTTCAAGTTGCGGGCAAGTACCCTCTCCCATCCCATTTCTCTCTCTCTCTCTCATCTTCATCTTCTCTGAGGACAGAAATAAGAGGGTGAAATCTGGAGCTTGAAATCATATGTGTAAAACGAAAAAGAAAGAAGAAAGAAAGAAAGAAAGAAAGAAAGAAAGAAAGAAAGAAAGAAAGAAAGAAAGAAAGAAAGAAAGAAAGAAAGAAAGACACATTTTGAAATTCCTAACAAAATCAGACGTTGAGCCGAACTATAGGGGGTGTCAGTGTATGACTTTGCTTAGGGTGCCAAATTGTATAGAGCTGGCCCTGGGCAAGTTATAAGTGTGATTAATAAATTAATCTGCCCAAACAGATTTAGTTTGACATGAAGGAACCTCAGATTTTTATATTCATGTCTCTTCCTTCTCCTGGGAAAAAAAAAGAATTCTGAAGTTTTGTTTTAGTATAGGTTTTTGTGCTGTCTGGGATGGAAGACTGTGCCTGATGTAAAATAAGAATGATTTGAGTACTTAAGTGTAAATTAACATAAAATCAGTTATGATTATCTATAATTCCAAGTCTAGACAACATGACAAACTTCATTAAATGAAAAGCAGAAACCACCAATCTCCTTTTTCCTTCCATGAGTGAGTAGCATTCAGAAGACTCATTGCTATACATTCACGCTACACTAAATTGTGATTTAGCTTTTCTGTGATCATGCAATTCACATTTCTGCCTCTATCTGTGAGCTATAGTCTATCATCTGTGAAACTTGCCTGAGTTGTCCTAATTATAGTATATATGGTTAATATTATTTTTGCATTGAAGCAAAAATATTCCTCCGAAGTTAAAATAAAACAGTGGGTGTTTATGTTCTTGGAACAGCATGTAAGATGACTTACATCTGTTTACACAGCTACAAAATTTCAGTAATAATTCAGAATAGGTCTTTCAAAATGCAGAGCAGTGCCAATGCAGCGTCTATTTGTTACCCTTGAAAACAGCTGCATCTTTTTTCCTGAGATTGCTTTAGTGCGCTCTGCAGCTACAAACACTCCATTTGAGCTCCTTAAGGACATGTGTTTGTTTATTTATTTATTTTTTATTTATTTATTCATTCATTCCTCAAATAGGAAGCGTTGTACAGACTGACTACTTAAGAAAGAAAAAAGATAATGTATAGTGTCAAAAAATTACTTTGCTGTGAGTAAACAACTTAGTAAGGTCATAGAGGTTCAACTAGGTCAGGAGGAGGTGAGTTGGGGTTCAAAGATCATATAGAACAGAGGTTCTCAACCTTTGGGGCACCAGGGACCAGTTCTGTGGAGAGAAGATTTTCCACGGACCGGAGGGTGTGTGGTTTTGTGTGCTGCCTGCATCTTGTCGATGAGACTTTGCTTGTTTGTGCAGACCGTTGCTGGCATGCCACGGCCTGGTACTGGTCCACGGACCAGGTGTTGGGGACCCCTGATATAGAAGAGTCCTTGGGAAGCTGAGAGGTTGCCATGTGAATGGAGCTATTCACTTATATATTTATCAATCATATTTAAAAAACGTCCATCTCCTTCATAGATCGACTCAGGGTGGTATGCAGATAGACATAAAAACATATGTTATATATAAACATAATAAAAACAATTATAAACAGCAATCAAATAGTACACAGATGTATACAATTTTATTATAAAAATGGGCAGGGTTTGGAAGGTGGTTTTTTTGTCTGTTTCAGAATGGCAGGCAATTATGCCATTTCCATTACCGTAGTTTTCAGCCATCCTGAGAGAAGTCTTAAGGACCACAGTTTGGCACTCCAAAATAGATCAATAGGTACAAGAAAGTTTACACAAACAAGATGTTTGTGATATATTTATTGGTGTATTCTAAAAACATTCTGCTTTTTTCCCCCTGAAGTTTCCAAGTGATTTTATTCAAGAAACATTGATTTGCATTCAGCAATTACAGTTTCATAATATAGGTGGATTTATCACCCAACAAAGAAAGAAAATGTGTGAAGAGCACACCCTTTACATGTTTTGGGGAGAGGGGGGATACAGAAATAAGATTTAATAGATCAAAGCTATAAAATATAGATCCCATTTTGGAAAATGCACATTTTCTGATATTTATTAGCCACTGAAAAGGTTAATGGAATTTCTGTATATCTACCTTATGGGGTAAAATCATCATCTCTAAAAGGCAGCTGCTTCAAGATCTGTTCATGAGGAAATGTTAAAGACTCCTCTGAAAGGTGCTTTTTCAAAAGGCAACAACTGGTCTATTTCTTCTTTGAGGAATGAAGAAGACATTTCGCTTCTCATCCAAAAGCTTCTTGGTTGAGAAGAGAAATGTCTTCTTCTTCTTCTTCCTTAAGGGAAAAAAACAAAGTCCAGTTGCCTTTTGAAAAAGCACCTTTGAGAGAACCATGACCCAGAGGACTGAGAAGCTCCATAGACATTCTCCTGCTGATATCATTCATAGATCGAAGAAAAAGCTGATCCAAGGCCATATGGAAAATGCAAACTGCTATTCTCCATGCCACCAAATTTCATAATAAAATGTCTAATGATTTGTCCTCCTTTAACAGCATCCAAAATCTACTGGTTAATAGAAAGCAACTGGAATTTGTCCATTCTACCCAAATGCACCAAGCAGAAAGAAATAAGAGAGGGGTGGTTTTTTTAGAATATTTAGATGTACGCTAAAATAAAGACTGGGTATAGTACAGTCATATTGTATTGTATTGTATGGTATGGTATGGTATGGTATGGTATGGTATGGTATGGTATGGTATGGTATGGTATGGTATGGTATGGTATGGTATGGTATGGTATGGTGTGGTTGTGTTGTGTTGTATTGTGTTGTGTTGCAGTGTTGTGTTGTGTTGTGTTATGTTATGTTATGTTATTTTCCTATAAAAAGTGGCAGGACCAGGGAGAAAATCTTCTTTTAGATCTTCCTTCTTTCTTTCCTTTCTTCCCTTCAATGCCTTTTAGTCAGTCTTGATTCCTGCTGATTGCATGAACAAGTCCATACGGCTTTTCTTAGCAATATTTTTCAGAAACAGCTTGCCGTTGCCTTCTCCCTAGGGCTAAGAAAATTCTAGAACTTAACTGTATGTTGTTGTAAAAGAGACCGCAATATGGAAAATAGGCCTTCAAAGCTGTAAAGAGGTTAAATTATACGAATGGAGTTGCATTACCCAGCAAAATCTCTGGCTGCAGAATTAAGCGCATCTTGGCAAGAACAATTCTGAGCCAAGTAGATTTTCATGTGTAGGTTGGTAGGAAAAGTCTACTATCTAGAGCAGGGCTTTTCAACCTTTTCACCGATTGTACCACTTTTAGGATATGGCAATATTCGAGTACCGCCAGATGCCTAGCAAGGTGCCAAAAACTTGATAAACAAAAAAAAAGAGGAAAAAAGTGATAAAGTACAGGTAGTCCTAAACTTACAAAAGTTCACTTAAAGACCGTTCGAAGTTACAATGGCACTGAAAAATGTGACTTATGACCATTTTTCACACTTATGACCATTGCAGCATCCCCAGGGTCACGTGATTTACATTTGGATGCTTGGCAACTGATTCATACTTATGACAGTCACAGTGTCCCAGGGTCATGTGATCCCCTTTTGCAACCTTTTGACAAGTGAAGTCAATGGCCGGGGGGGGCGTGGCCAGCTCAACATCACTCAGGTTGGAGGGCACCTGGGGGGGGGTTGAAGGCTGTGGGAGGATCCAGAGGTCTGTGGAAGGGGGTGGGACTGGAATGGGCACCAGGGCATGGTCCACTGGGGGAGCCTTACTGAGGGGATGCCCAGCTGTGCTTACCTCCTGCTCGAGGCTGCTGCTGTGCTGACTCTCCTTGGCCAGGTTTCTCATGGTGGGTGCAGGAGGGCAAAGTGCTTGGGTCAAAGGGAGACCCACTCCCTCTCCATGTGAGGAGACCCGGCTTTGTAACCAAAGCATCCTTCACAATAGGATGGGAGACCACCAGGATAGGCAAGGAGGAGGGGCTATGGGGATGGCGAAAGGGCAGCAACACACACAAACAAACACATACATGGGTCTGGGAGAGGTGAGCTGAGAGCCATGCACAAAGGGAACAACGGGGGAGAGGGGTCAAAATGGGAAGCTTCCTGCCAGGGAACTCAGGCAGCTTAAAAAAATAAACATGTAAAGCACTTAGAACGTGGCCCCCAGGGATGCTGGGCCCTGCACACTCACTGCCACCTTCTATGCGCATGCTCAGGGGACAGGGTGGGGGCAGGGCTGAGGCAGGGAGGCAGCCCGTCGCTGGTTCCAGGGCTGCCCCGTGCATCTAAGGCTGGGCACGTTCTGGCTATTATGGTAGCTACAAGGTTATAAATCAGCACCCAGTCGGCCTGGACTAGCCTTTTCTTTCTGAGTGGTCAGCAAGGATGCTGGGCACTTGCCACCTCCTCCCCCTCACTGGCCCTTTCCCACCAAAACCTCCTCTTTTTATATGTTTTCCTCTCTCCCCCGCCCCCCCCCCCCCGCTTTCCTATGCATCTCCTGCTCTGCGCTGCTTTTGGAAGTGCCAATCAGCTGGAGCCCGGTGCTGAGCCCCTACAACCCTGCAGAAGCACCAATCAGCTTGTAGCTGCTCACACAGATCTGCCAAGCCCCGACAGCCCTGTAGCGCCAGCTGTCTCTCCCTTAAGGCTTGTGCAGCAGTGCTGCTGCTTCAGCTCATTCCTCTCCCCCCCCACACCCCGCTACTTCTCTAGGATGATTACCTACCACCTGCCAGGTATCTAAGTACCACCGGCTGAAAAGCCCTGATCTAGCGTATAATGAGGGATCTCGGTAAATGTTTAGCTCAATACTTCACCAAGAAAGTAAATGAAAGCATGATGGAACTGCAGCCATCCTCCCCATAGTGTATGGGTGTCAAACTCGCCGTGTCACGTGACGTGTCACGATGTAATCGTGACTTTTTTCACATTGCCAAAGCTGGAGTAGGCGCAGCGTCCGCATGATGCAATCGGCCCATGGGCCGGCAGTTTGACACCCCTGCCATAGAGAATACTGAATTGGCAGCATTCAAAATATACCCAGCTTTTCTTTTCGACCCCAAACCACCCCAGTGATGCCCTCGCCGTGATGTCCCGTTGCCTGGAGGCGGTTCGGGTCTGGATGGGGAGGAACAGACTACAACTCAACCCTGACAAGACCGAGTGGCTTTGCATACCTTCATCCCGGGTTTATTCGGACATTCCACCTCTCGTTATGGGGGGTGAAATATTACCCCCCGTAGATAGGGCTCGCAACTTGGGAGTCCTCCTAGATTCACGGCTCACCCTGGAAGACCATATAGGAGCTGTGACTAGGGGGGCTTTCGCCCAGGTTCGCCTGGTGCGCCAGTTGCGGCCCTATCTAAGCCGGGATGATCTATGCACGGTCACTCACGCGCTCGTGACCTCACGACTAGACTACTGCAACGCTCTCTACATGGGGCTGCCCTTGAGGACCACCCGGAAGCTCCAACTGGCACAGAATGCAGCCGCGAGAGTTGTGTTGGGAGTTTCCCGATACTCCCATGTCACACCTCTGCTCCGTGAGCTGCATTGGCTGCCAGTTGTCTTCCGGGTGAGATTCAAGGTACTAGTTATGGTATTTAAAGCCCTACATGGCAGGGGGCCGGAGTACCTTAGGGAACACCTGCTGCCGGCGTCAACTTCCCTTCGCCCTGTGCGTTCCCACAGAGAGGGACTCCTCAGGGTGCCACTGGTCAGAGAATGTAGACTGGTGGCCCCCAGGGGGAGATCTTTCTCTGTGGGCGCTCCGGAGCTATGGAACCAGCTACCGGTTGAGCTCCGGACGGCGCCGGATCTTCGCTCCTTTCGCCGCGATCTGAAAACATACCTGTTCGAACAAGCCGGCCTGGCCTGAGGGTGGGATTGCTGGGGTTTTTATTATCATTTTATTGGGGGTTTTATTAATGTATTTATTGTTTTTATGGGCATGTATTTAATAACTTTTTAATTTTTGTAACTTTATGTTTTATTCTTGCCCTGTACACCGCCCTGAGTCCTTCGGGAGAAGGGCGGTATAGAAATATTAATAAACTAAACTAAACTAAAATCACCACTTCTGTGCTGTATTTATGTTTAGGATATGAACATGGTAAGCTCCTTAAATGTAACTCCAGTCATAGTCTCCCAATTGTGGTATCCACTGCTTAAAATCTCTAGGTAACATCATTTTCTTCTGTCAGTCAATGAAGCTCCCTTTCGGTAGAATTAACAGTAAAAGAGGACAATTTCCTCTTTTGCCAAATCCGAGGAAATAGTCAGGTTGTAAGGGACATAGTGAGAAATAGCGAGGGAAGATCATTCCAACCATTTAAAAAGAAATCTCAGGAGGTTTCTATAAGATCTGTTTTGTAATTACCATTCAATATGCAAATTAACTATAGTGGGAAGACTGCTTTAACTGTTGTCTATATATCTCCCTACATAAAGTTTAATCTGCTTCAAGGAAATTGCAACATTTAAAAGAACTATGTGAAGTCTACAAAATTATAGGAATGTAATCAAGACCCTGTGATTTTCTCCAATTATAAGGAACATCCTTAGTCAACTCAAGATTTAGCTCTTCTGCTGACCATGGATACTCAGTCTGGGATTCTTTCATACTCATTCCTCTTCTGCTGGCTTTTGATACTATGGGGTGTGTGTGTGTGTGTGTGTGTGTGTGTGTGCGCGCGCACGCGTGCACGCGCATACGCACAAATAAACAATTTGGGCAGTGAGGTTAAAGTAATCATAAAATCATAGAATATAAGGTTTGGAAGTGACCTAGGAGAGCATCTAGATCAATCCCTAGATGATTGTGTTGGTTAATAATTAATCAACACAACACCGCAGCTTCAGTTGTACGGCCACATCTTCTTTCTTTCTTGAAGCTTTAAAGCCTCTTATCAAATCTTAAGCAGAAACATATATGGCTATTTCATCTGCATCCAGTAGAATAAATAGATGACTAAACTCATTTTTCTTCTTATAAATCAAAAGGAGCAGTTAAATGGAAAATGATTTGCTCTAAAAATTACAGCTATAGGATCCCCAAGAGTCCACATCCTGACTTTCCCTTTCTTCTTCAGTGCAATCTGATTAATTTAATTTTGGAAAAAGAGCAAGACTAATTCATGGTCAAAGCCTTAGAAGCTATCATAAGACTGAGCAAGGTAGTTCCCAATATCAGCAAGAAGCAAAGCCAGAAAATAACCTATTTGTGTGGTATACGCTTTAGAAATGCTTTATCTTAATGTCTTTTATCAACCATTTGTTGACATGGAACATGACTGTCATGAAAAGGTTTTGACTCAATTTATACGCAACTTTGTATCTTAAAGCTATAGATCAGTTTTCAAATACAGCATATAAAACTTGTGAATAGAGAATTTGGTATAAACGCACTTTAAACACACTAGAATTCACTATTCTTTGGCAAAATACACTACTGAACAGTTTAATGAAACTTCTTTCCAAATTTAGATCCTCTTGTAAGGTTCAAACCCACCAATTTAAACTTAGGTAGTGATTTTATGAATGAGAAATATTTCATCTAACTATACCAGCCAGGCAACATTTTCCCATTCAGTCTTCAGAATTAGGACATGATTGCTAATTAGGTCCAATTTGCAAAACTCAGGAACAAGTTGAAGGGGTGACTTATTCATCAAAGGACATGCAAATTCATTCCAAGCGAAGCACTGCTATTGGTGTCCTTTAGCTCATTTCACTAAAATGAATACTAGTTGCAGACCACCTAACCGCAATTGAATTTTGACCAAAAAAAGGTTTTTCTTACAGAGTCCAACTTCTTAAATACTTTTTAATATTTAACAGTTTTGCAATCTTTCACTTCTCACTATAAAAAACAAGTAAGCTACGGCAACTCCATTTGATTCATTTGAAAAGCAATGAGAGCCACCAAGATCACAGCTAGTTTTCCTGTGTGGTGATTGGAATATAGTTGCAGATATGAATAATAAATACTTGACCATAGATTTAAGTATAGAAGAATAGAAAATAATTTCTCCTCCAGTTCTATAGTTTGGGGTGTAAAATATAATGTACATTTCTGCTGTATAAGTGCTAAATTAGTTGGTGAAGATTTTGTGCTCTGCAATATACCTCGGTAAGAGTACCAGCCTGTTCCTTTAAAAAGTGCTTTATTCTAGGATGTTAAAAACAGTTATCTTTAACACAGCTTAGTAAGTACTGGAGCCTATAGAGCTACACTGTAGATTCAGAAGCAATAATCTAGTGTGTGAAGGAAATCTGTAAATACACTTCCCTCAAAAATCACCTAAAGCTAAGTACCCTTTTAAGAAAAATAAACAAATATAAACAAACTTAAAGACAAACACCTCACTAGCACACATATTTTCAGTAAACAGCAAGATTGTTGATTTTTAGCTCATTTGTTTTGGTTAAATATTTTCTGATTTTTTTCCCCCAGGCTTATTTATTTGCACATGTGAAAGCCATATTGCGTAAAAACTAAAACCAGAGTCTTTTAATTACTGAAAGCTGCAAATGTTTGAGAAAGACACAACTAAAGCAACTCATGTGCACCCATTCACTTGAACTGCATCTTGTTGCCCCAAAAAGCAGCTAGTTGTTTACACTAGCAGAGATTCTTCTTCTTTCTAATGTATTTGTTTACAATGTCAGCCACACCTTCTAGAAGACAGTCAGGGAAAAATGAAATTCATCTATAATAAGACAGTTGGGATAGGAACAGAGAAGAAGGAATATAGTGATTTTATGCCTTAGAGAACTCTACCAAGTAAATATTTCAGAGGGTAACACTGGGGAAAATAAATGGTCCGCTAAAGGACTCAGGAAATTTATTCCTTTGGTCTTGGTTAAAAACAACTTGGCCAAAAGCAACAAAGAGGTTTTATTTCCCCTCTGTTTCTTCTTTCATGTGCTTTTTTTTTCTCTCTGACAAGTGAAGGATGAGGGGTATCCCCCCTCCCCACCAAGTTGGTAAATTCCTTTTTATCTTCTGTTAAAAAAAAATCCCAGAAAACTGGAGAAGTGTTCTAAACTTTAGATTATTATTTTTTTCTTGAAGGAAACAATGGTGTTTTTTTTTTGGAGAGCGAAAAAGAAAAGAAAAGAAAAGCCAATGGAAGATAGTCATCTTGGAAGCCTATCTCCCTCCTTTCCCCTCCCCCAGCTGAAGCTAAGGGGATGAAAATATCGTAAAGCAAGAGTCGGATCTGCGCTACCCACGTCTGTATTGTCAAACCACGCCGTTCCCTGAAGCGCTAGCACCAGGTTTCCCTCGAGGGATGGGTGTGAGTCTCCACCCGCGCTCCCGCGGAAGGCCATTTGAATGAAGGGCCATCCCTGCATCCGATTCCCCAGATCTCCAGCCGGTCTTGTATCCCACCCACCCCCACACACACACCCGGCCTCCCATTCTTCCACAGATCTCCCCTCCTCCGGGAACAGCCCTCTTTTCTGTCGGAAGAACGCCGAGGCAGCTGCTTGTTAGCGGGCTGGGCGAAGACAATAAAAAGAGTGGCAGCGCCGTACAAAGAAGCTGGCACTTTGCTTCTTCTCCGGCATAACCTTCTCTTGATGTTCGGGGTGTAGAAAGGAACGCTCTCCGGCTTTTGATCCTCCCTCTCCCCCCCCCCCCCGCGTCCCCGAGGATGTGATTTGCCCACTGACAGGTAATCTTCACCTGCGGGCCCCACCGACAGCGGGAGAGGAAGATCAAACCTCGGCTGCCGCTGGCCTGGTGCCTCTTAGACTCGGTCATTGGAAAAGAAAGAGAAAGAAAGAAAGAAAGAAAAAGAAAGAAAGAAAGAAAAGCCCGGAGTCCGGGTTTAAGGGGGAAAGCAGGGGCCATGTGGCAGATCCGAGTGGGTTTGCATCCAAGCACGCTCCGCCTTCCCCGCTGGCTCCCTTTCTTGAGCGGGGCTTCTTAATCCCGCTCCGTGCCGGGGTGGGGTTTTGCCCGGCCCTCCCAGAGCCTCTGCCATTACGAGGCAAAGTTTCCGAGTTCCCAAGGACGAGAGCGCGGAGGGGCTCTGGGGCGGTGCGCCGAGTCCCCCCCCCTCACACCTCTGAAGCCACTCCGCCTGATCCTTCGGCCGCTCTCGGCGCCCCCTTTTGCTGTCACCATCCCTCCCTCCCCCCTCCCCCAGCACTACCGGGTCCCCACTTTTCTAAGCGACGCTAAACCATCGGCAGTTTATTGGGGGGGGGGTTGTCCAAATATAAAACGCTCCACCCCTTTCCCCCCGCACCCCCCTCCCTCGATCCCTTTGCCTACCCATCACGAACACGCAGCCCCCACGTTGCCTCGCGAACTCGCGGGGGAGCGCAACAGCGGCTCTACGACCCTACTTTGTAGAGAAAGCGGGGAGGGGGGGGAGAGAGAGAGAGAGGGGGGGGAGAGGGAGAGGGAGAGGGAGAGGGAGAGGGAGAGGGAGAGGGAGAGAGAGAGAGAGAGAGAGAGAGAGAGAGAGAGAGAGAGAGAGAGGAGGGCATAGCCAAAGAAAAGAAAGGAGGTGAGCGGATCCTCCCCCCCCCACACACACACACACCACCGTATACCCGGCTACCTATTGTCTTTGCATTAAAGACCCCGATTGCTACTCCAGTGTTTTCCCTGGAGCAGCCTCCCCCGCCGGTACGAAAATGCCTCTTTGCAAGGTTTCCCATTCCTCTCCTCCCCACCGCCACCACCCCCCCATCTCCGAGGCGTGCGAAGCAGGGGTGGAGATTTCCCGCACCCTTTTCTCGGCTCTTACCTGTTCTGGCCGCTGCCAGGCAAACCCAAACGCCTACCATGACATCCATCGGGGCTGATCACGCTGTATGCTCCGTGGAGACCCCGCACGGCAAAGCCTGGCTCCAGTTCGCTTTCGAGCATCAGAGCCTTCAAACTTGAAGCGCTTGTTTGGCCGCTGCTCTGAGCAGCAGCGGCAGCAGCAGCAGCAAGAGAGAGAGAGAGAGAGAGAGACAGCAGCTCAAGCACTAGCAGCGGTCAGATCTGCTGCCCTGGAAGAGCCCACGTGCTTTCCGTGGGGATGATGCCGGGGCTCAGACGGCCCTTTCCCGTGGGGCTCCGCAGCTCACGCCCAGTTTGATGTGCAATCTTTGTTCGGCTTGGTCGCGTCGACGCCCCTGCCGCCTTCAGTTGCCTTGGCTTGCCGGGGAGGAGAGGCGGGCCCGCGAGCTCGCCGGTTGGGTGCCGGATCCCCCTCTTGGATCTTAATGGATCGGTCTTAAACCACCCCCGCCCCCCGCCCCAAAAGAGGGAGGTAAAAGCATCTCGGAAAGAACTGAGCAAGTGAACGGGGGGAGGGAGGCTGCTATCCAGGCATCTGACCAACTTGTCGCTGCCCTCCGTCTGGGTGATAAGGAGGCAGAGATAAAGGGGTGGGGAAGAGAGCGGAGCGCTAAGACGCCTTTTTTTCTCTCGGGCCACGGTGCCCACCCCACTCTGGGGGTACTTCTACACCCTGGGAAGGAGATTCAGGAGCAGCAGAGAGAGAGAGACGCCTGTAATTCACTTGGTTCTCCCTACCACGTAAGGTTCTTCAGTGCCTTCCTTGCTGTTTCGTTCCCACTGCTATTTTAAAGTCATGGGCTTCTCACACAAATTCCCCCCCAGCATGAAGAGTTCACATAGTGTGGTGGGATGGAGGGTTTGTTGTCACTGTGTGTTGGGGGGAGAGAGCACAGGGGGAGGCTCAGCTAATCTCAATGTACACATGTTGTACTTTGACAATAAAGGTTGTTTTTTATTTTTATTATTATTATTATTATTATTATTATTATTATTATTATTATTATTATTATTATTATTATTATTATTATTATTGTTATTATTATTTATTAACTACTTCAGCCTGCCAGTTCCCTCCCAAGTAGCAAGCTAGGGCTGGGATAACTCTGTCCCTTGGCCCCACCCAAGAATGCTTCCCACATGCTGAAATGCTCTGATGCCCAAGAGAATGGGATCCCTGCCACTCTGAAAATCAGCTGGACCTGAAATTCCTAGGGCAGGCTTATCTCACCTGCAAGAGAGCTGGCATCCTTCTTGCAACATGTCTGAACGCTTGATCTTAGCCCCAGACCGGAGAAACCCAGCATAAGGACTCTCCAGAACACTAGGTTAATTTGCGACATGCTGGCTGTGTCTTGCAAACACAATCACACTTTTTTATGATTCATAGTAGATCAAGAAGATATGATAGTGAATAAGAAGGATAATTTGTCAGATTAGTAATTAGCTAGGATGTGAGGATCTTCCTGAAGACCTAAGCTTGCATCATATTAATAGCAGTTGATTCATCACAAGGACTGTTTAGGGATAAAACAGTCAGGTTTTTCCTAGTTTTCAAATTCTTAAGAAGTTTGGGATTTAAAAATAAAATGGCTTATATTCAAATTGTGCACCACAGTTTTATTTTCAGTAATTGGCTTGGCAACCCCAACTAAAACTGACACATCAGTCCAATGCAGGAAGACAAATAAGTGAAATATATAAATAAAGAGACAACTATATCAAGGATCATGAAAACCCAAGATACGAGTAGAGCATAACAAAAGTTTATGAATCTATTAAAATCATTGTCCATGACTCTGGGGGAAAAATTATAGAAACCAGAAGGTGAAACTGTGTTGGCTAAAATGTGTTAAATGTTTTCTGAAGGTTTCCCAGCTAATGCTCTTAGTACTGATGCATCTCTGATTTTAAAGGAATTAGTTATCTTTTTTTAAGGCTGGATTTTTTTTCTAAGAATTTTGATGCAGCCATTCAACAACAACAATGCTTCCAGGAGGTTTTTAATTTTTAATGTTTTAAATTATTAGTTTAGTGATTAAAACAGCAGAGGAAAAATTCAGAAGAGATTACAAAACAGAAAAGAAAGGGGGAAAAGCCAGTTGAAATAGGCCTGCAGTTAGTGAAAATACTGTATATCAGGAACAACCTGCTAACCTCATCTTCCTGCAGAGAATACAGGTGCTAAAAGAGCACAGAGCCTTGCCAGTCAAGAAGACATGGGACCTCAAGAGAGAATATGCATTGCAAAGTCAAGGCAAATCCACTTGCATTTGATCTATCCCTGGGGTCTTCAAACATGGCCCTTTTATGACTTGTGGACTTCAACTCCCAAATTCCTCAGCCAGCATGCCTGGCTGAGGAATTCTGGGAGCTGAAGTCCACAAGTCATAAAAGGGCCAAGTTAGAAGAATCCTGGTCTACCCAATCTAAAAGCAGACTTTTGGTAAGATCAGCTTTCAGAGGAAGATCTCAACCAAGGAACCATTTTTAAGCTCCTTGAGTGCCTCATTTACCAGAATTGCAGACTATCCTAATTCCTATCTCTGCTTAGAATTGCCTTATCAAATGCCCTGGTGTTGAAAGTTGCATCCATTTGAATGTCTCATGATTGTCTGTTCCAAAAAGGTGACAACCTTCTTCTTGCCAACTGTCAAATGTTTTCTAATTTGCATTTTATCAGGACTAACTGGCAGCAGCTCACATGTGATTGTCTCTAAAATTTATCTGCAGTGGATCCAGAGACATAGTGCTAAGATAAATGTGTAAAAAGAAACTCCAAAAGAATTTGTAGCATAGGAGGATGCCATGTAACAAATCAGGCCATTTATTTCTGCCACATAACATAACCACTGAATTGGAAGTTATTCTCCAGCCTCAGAGCCTTTTTAAAGTTATCCAAAATGGAATCTGGGATCTTTTTCCTGTAAAATATGAGTTTAAACATTGAGCTACAGAAAGTCTATCAGATGTGGACTGCAGAAATCTAGAGACCCACTACATGGCATGAAAGACATAAAGAAAAGTCTAATTTTGCTGCCACCTAGTAGCCATCTGGATTTTTTAAGTACAAAGGTACTGAGCTACAATCTTCCCCTGCTCAATATCAGATCAGGCCATTGAACTGTATCTCAGTTAGCGCTAGCCAAGGATCATGGAACCTTTTAAATTTAAAATGTGTGTACTACCAGTGAGTTATAGCCTTTCACTTAAATAAGGTAAAATACATTTTTATTTCTTTTCTTTAATTAAATGGATTTCTAAATCAACCGATAAGCAGACCTCTGTAGGCAGCCAAAAATGTTTAATCAAATATAATATAGCATGTATATAAAAATTAATCTGATTGTGCTGATATTAGTGACAAGCCCACTACTCAGTACTGGAATATTGGACTAGATTCAAATCCTCACTATACAGCAAAATTATGCAGCGTTCTGAGTCAGAGCTGAGTGGGGAGAGATGCTATAGAATGCACTGGGCCCTTATGTAGTATAGAGTCCATGTTAAGAGACCATTCACAGTTCCATGATGAAAAAGTAGTTTTGCAACCCAATCCTCATATTTATGACCCTTGCAGGTCTGTAAAGCAAAAGAAAGCTGATGTATATCATTAAGCCCAATTGTAGTTTCATGTAGCAATCACTTTGCTTAAGGGTAGAGTTGTGTCTATGGAGATTCTCATTCATCCAGGTCATGGTTTTCCCAAAGGTGCTTTTTTCTAGAGGTAATTGGACTTTTTTTTCCCTTGAAGATGTTTCACTTCTCATCCAAGAAGCTTCTTTAGTTCTAGAAGAAGATTAATAATAATAATAATAATAATAATAATAATAATAATAATAATAATAATAATAATAGTAATAATAGTAATAATAGTAATAATAATAAAAATAAAAAGTTGGAAGGGACCTTTGGAGGTCATCTAGTCCAACCCCCCCGCTCAGGCAGGAAACCCTATACCATTTCAGACAAATGGCTCTCCAGTCTCTTCTTAAAAACTTCCAGTGTTGAAGCATTCACAGCTTCTGGAGGCAGGTTGTTCCACTGATTAATTGTTCTACCTGTCAGGAAGTTTCTCCTTAGTTCTAGGTTGCTTCTTTCCTTGATAAGTTTCCATCCGTTGCTTCTTGTCCTGCCTTCAGGTGCTTTGGAGAATAGCTTGACTCCCTCTTCTTTGTGGTAGCCCCTGAGATATTGGAACACTGCTATCATGTCACCCCTAGTCCTTCTCTTCATTGAACTACACATACCCAATTCCAGCAACCGTTCCTTATATGTTTTAGCCTCCAGTCCCCTGATCATCTTTATTGCTCTTCTCTGTACTCTTTCTAGAGTCTCGACATCTTTTTTACATCGTGGTGACCAAAACTGGATGCAGTATTCCAAGTGTGGCCTTACCAAGGCATTGTAAAGTGGTATTAATAAGTCACATGATCTTGATTCTATCTCTCTGTTAATGCAGCCTAGCACTGTGTTGGCTTTTTTGGCAGCTGCAGCACACTGCTGGCTCATATGTAAGTGATTGTCCACTAGGACTCCGAGATCCCTCTCACAGTTGCTACTATTGAGCAAGGTACCACCTATACCAGTGATGGTGAACCTTTTAGAGACCGAGTGCCCAAACTGCAACCCAAAACCCACTTATGTATCATCAGGTGCTGGGTGGGCGTGGCTGCAGTGGTAACAGCAGACTGGGTGGGACTAAAAAGTTCAATCTATCAATTCCAACTTTGCGAGATCTTTTTTTTCCCCGCAAGAAGTTGAAATTGATTGATTGAACCTTTTTTTTTTTTGCACAGGGTTGTAGAGGCCTAAAGCGAAAAGGTTTTATAAAACCCAGCTGAAGGCCTAGGACTCTGGTGACAGCACACGTGCCCACAGAGAGGGCTCTGCATGCCACCTGTGGCATGCATGCCATAGGTTCGCCACCACAGCCCTGTACTATACCTGTATATTTGGTTTTTCTTGCCTAAATGTAAAACCTTACTTTTTTTTTCAACCATTGAATTTCATTTTGTTAGATAGCGCCCAGTGTTCTTGGATGAGTAGAGAAATGTCTTCAAGGAAAAAACAAAGCCCAGTTGCCTCTAGAAAAAAGCACTTTTGGGATAATAATAATAATAATAATAATAATAATAATAATAATAATAATAATAATAATAATAATAATAATAATAATAATAATAATAATTTTATTTGTATACCGCCCTTCTCCCGAAGGACTCAGGGCGGTGAACAGGGCAAACATATAAAAATACAAAGATACAAAAGTTAAAAGAGAATTAAACAACTGCCCAGGCTAAAACAATAGGTAAAAATATTTACAACAACAATAAAATCCCAACCCATCCCCCATCAGGCCAGGCCGGCTTGTTCGAACAAATGAGTCTTCAGATCGCGCCGGAAGGAGCGAAGGTCGGGCACCATCCGGATAGTTGATGGTCCCAAAGGCTATCTGCATCTGTTGGCAATTTCTTAAAGGAGCGGCATCTTTTCTTGGTATTATGGCTTTCTTCACACAACTGCTACGTGATCTCGGGAAAAGATGGCTAACTCTGTGGGCCTATTTCAGTGCTGTCAGTCATCGCTCAGAGGAAAAAGCCAAATAGGCAAAAGAAGGTTTTAGCATGTTGCAGATTGCAATTGTGATATGCCCGTGAGGTATATCAGGCCTGCTAAGATAAAAAAGAAAGTCTCAAAAGCTAGCTGTTGCTAAGATAAGGAGTATTTGAAGGAATCATATGTACTGTATGTTACTTTTCTTTCCTTTTTTTTTTGGCTTGGGTAACATTTTTAACTTCTCGGTTCTCACTAATCATTTCAGTGTAGGTCACCTTCATGCTGCCTGTGAATCCCTCTCAGTTGTTGTTCCTGGAAAAAAAAATAATCTTATATATTGCAGACAGATATTTTCATCTGTGACTCATCAATCTGTTATTTGTCTTCTTTATGATTGTACGTGATTCACATGGGGGGTGGGTGGGGAAAGTGGGTCCGTGAAAACAAATGTTGGATAATCTCATGTGTAGTTTAACCCTTGCTGAATGCATTGCAGAAAGAATAGGAGATAACTATTTATTTTTTATTTATTTTATTAAATTTATATACCGCCCTATTCCCAGAGGACTCAGGCCGGTGTACAGGGAAGATTAAAACAAACATACAAAAATTAAAATCAGATTAAAACAATTAATTAAATAAAGTCCCCGAAATTTAAAACTAAAGCCTAATAAAAATTAAAACCCCTCAGCCTGAGTCAGACAGCTCAAAGAGCCAGGTTTTCAGGTCCCTGCGGAATGAGCGAAGGTCGGGGGCAGTCCTAAGTTCCATGGGGAGCTGGTTCCATAGGGCCGGCGCGCCCACAGAGAACGCTCTTCCCCTGGGAATTGTTCTGTACCAGCCTACTACCGGCCCTGCAGATAAGGCAGGGACAACCCCTTTACAAGAAGGCAAGAGGCTGGAACTAAGCCTGCCAAATTTATGAACACAAAAGCAAACAGAGCAAAAACAAGACACGAACCATGAAACAGGAGCTATTCAAACAGTTGCCTTCAGCAAACCAGCCCTCCCACGCATTCCCCTTTTAAACAGTTCAGGGCGTGGCTTCTCTCTGCCTCCTTCCGAGGTGCCCCATTGCCTTCCTCTGTTTACTCCTGATTGACTGCCTCCTGCGTCGGGCGTCCTTGAACAGGGCCAGCTGTGGGTCATCTTCATCCACGCTGTCAGGCTCACACAGCTGGGTCTGCGTCGTAACCAGGTGGGAGGGGCCTGGCTGAGGGCTCTCATCAGCAAGCTCTCCAACACCCTCAGCAACCTCTCCAACACCCCCCTCCTCCTCCTCTGAATCATCCGACCCAACTGCCGAACCCACAGGCTGACCCTGAATCACAACAGGAATAACCCGCCGGCATTCCCTAACCGGCAGTATCCTGAGAAGGCCCTCCCTGTGGGAGTGCACGGGACGAAGGGAGCTTGATGCCGGCAGCAGGTGTTCCCTCAGATAATTGTATATTGCTTTATTCTTACACTGAAAAATAAAATAAAATCAATATATTTCATTAAGGTATTTCTTAGCTACCTGGGAACAGATTATGCATCATAATCCTTGTTTGTTAAACTGGGAAAAATTGGATACTATATAGTAGTTTTCAAATATGGAAATTCTTTGGAATTAACACCACAAGCATTGCTAACGAGATTTCACTATGTAAATCATTAAGATATTTCCTGTTATTAAAATTAGTATGATTAATATATTACCATGATTTACTGATTACCCCCTCATCATTTTTTAAACCAACACAATCTATTAATACTATTTACTATAGTCCATACAATATACGTAACATTTATGGATCTTACTGAGAAGGTGAAGCATAGATTTGTTTCTGATTGCCTGTGGAAAATAAAGATTGGTCGGAAATCTTAAGATAATATTTCTACTCTTCTCTTGCTTTTGTTAAGGCTTGGCTGGCTTTACCCAGTTGATATTTGTTTCAAGATTCGAGATCTTCACATTTCTCTTTACCTAAGCATGCTGAACAGTTGTGGATGTCCTTTAATAATGTATAAGACTAGACCTGGGGTAGGCAACCTTGGCTCTTTTATGACTCGTGGACTTCAACTCCCAGAATTCCTGAGCAAGCCAGGCTCAGGAATTCTGGGAGTTAAAGTCCACGAGTCATAAAAGAGCCAAGGTTGCCTACCCCTGGACTAGACTATTTGAGGAATTGTCTCTTTCGAGTTGCATCTACCTGTCCCGTTAGGTCCATCAGGAGAGGTCTTCTCTGAGTCCTGTTAGGGAATGCCATCTGGCAGGGCCCTGGAAGAGAGTGTTTTCTGTTGTTGTGCCCATCCTTTGGGCATTATCTCCAGAGAGATCAGGTTGGCTCAAATTCTACCCAAAAGGCCTTAAAACATAGTTTCATTACTACTTTTGGGGATTTGGACATGTGGTAGAGCCTACCAGTTGTTTTGTTGATTGTAGTTCGAGGTTTTTTAATACCTCAGCTGTGGATTGTGTTGTATGCTTTTTTATATAGCTCTTATTGTCTTTTTAACATTGTCTTTTGTTTTTTATTTTGGTTTTAATTGCTGTAATCTGTCCAGACTCAGGTATTTGATATAGGCAGCTATACCAATTTTTTTTTCTTCCAAAATGGCGGCGGCTGCAGTTTGAGTTTTGTGCGCTCCGCAACGGGCTCCAAATGAGGTAGTCGGGGAGGCCCAATCGGGGTACGGCACGGCATGGCAACCTGATGGGGAGTCGGGAGCAGAGACAGCTGGCTGGCACCGTTTTTGGTGGCGCTGAACCCCCCTTCTCCCCCCGGATGGCGGCGGGGGCCTACCGGCCTGGACATCGCCCGGGGTTTTGCCCTGCCGCCTTGGACTTACCGTCAGGCGTTCTTTCCACCATGGATGCCCTCTGCCTGTTCGGAGGGGTGGTGGCGACCCAACAACTTGGAAAAATCTGACTGGGAGTCGGGAGCAAACACAGCTGGCAGGCGCCATTTTCTAGCAGCGCGGAGCCCCCCCTCCCCCCGGATGGCAGCAGTGACCTACCGGCCCAGAGATTGGCCGGGGTTGGCCCTGCCACCTTGGACTTATCGTCGGGCGCTTTTTACGTTATGGACGCCCTCCGCTTGTTGAAGGGGCTTCGGCGACCCGGTGGCTTGGAAAGCATGAGTGGCCTGTTCCTGGTGCTTTGCTTTGCTTGGCTGGTGGGAGCTGTTGTGGCGATGATGGCGGCCTAGAGGCCGGAGTATCGGCCGCGATCGGCCCTGGTGGTTTGGACTGGCTAGCAGGGCTTTTGTGACATGGAAGCCGGCGTTTTGCTTCAAAAAGTGGCGATGGTGACCTGGCGCCTTGAAAATCGTCTATGGCTTTGTCTTGACGTTTTTCACTGGTGGGTGTCTGGGTCGAAGTGGCAGTAGTGACCTGACAGCCTGAAGATCGGCCACAGTTCAGCCCTACGTAGAGGCCTCGGTCTGCTTGAAATTACAGTGGCTCTAAGATCTGTCACGGCCTGGTTTTTGCCCCCTGGATCAGCTGGTGGACAAGCTTATGGTATGCAGGAGTTGCCTTTAATGCCCAATTAGAGGCCAGAGCTGGGTCTGATACGATCATATGTCCCTGCTCCTGTGACTCCCTATTGATTGTCCGGTATGTCCTGGGTTTCGACCGTGGTGAGAGAACGGTCTGGATTGGTCATAAACCACCCACTGATGTGAGAGATCAGTGGGATGGGTCCTCCCAGTGGTCCGCATTTCGTCCATCTCAGGTGGGATGCCCTGCGGCGGTGAGAGGGCGGCTGTGGCTTCTCTACCTTGATAGGCTCGGGTGAGAGTCGAGCTGAACTTGCAGACTGATACATGCTCTGGACTTAATCATTAACATCTGACTATTCATTTGGTTGCATGGCCCTGTGTGGATTTTAATATGACCCGTTTGCACTACTCAAGCACTGATTTGTATGCTCTCAGGGGGGTTCCTCCCTCCTGGGTACGACCTGCCGCTATGTCCCTTACTTCCCTTAAGGCCAGGCCCAATTGTTGGGACCCCGAGAGGTGGTTGGGCTTAGACAGGGGCCTCTGGTGGAAACGTATTAAGAGGCCCCTGGTATGTTTTTTAGTCGGTTATAGGCGGGAGTGAGTCCCTCATCCTGAGATGCAGCCCTCGGGCTCAGTTGGGCCTGTTGCTAACATACCTGGCACCCAGCTGTGTGGCAACGGCCCTGCCCGGGCTGCTCGACACCCTCTCAGGGTTGTCAGTGGAGTTTCCCAGGCTCATAGTTCTGGATGACTTCAACCTGCCTTCCCTGGGAGGTTCGTCAGAGGTAGCTCGGGAGTTCATGGCTTCCATGACAGCCATGGACCTGACCCAAGTAATTCAAGGCCCAACTCATGGGGGGTCACAGTCTTGACCTGGTTTTCTTATCTGGACAGTGGTTGGATGATCTGGAAGGGGGTTTGCAAACTATTGTCCCCCTGTCATGGTCCGATCACTATCTCCTGCGGCTGGTCTTCTGCTATGCCACCCCCCACTGCTGGGCTGCGGAGCCGACCAGGTGGTTCCACCCCAGGTGCCTAATGGACCCGGAACGGTTCCATATGGTGCTTGGGTCTTTACCTATGTCCCTCACTCACAGCCCGGTCGTTGCCTTGGCGGATGTTTGGGAAAGGGCTGCCGCCGATGCATTCTACCGTGTTGTACCCTTGCGACCCCTGACCCAGCGCAGATCCCGTTGGGCCCCATGGTTTTCTGTGGAGCTCTGGGAGATGAAGCATCAGAGACGGGGTCTAGAGAGCAGTTGGAGGTCCAGCCGGTCTGAATCTGAACAATTATGACTAAGAACCTTTACAAGGTCTTATCTCGCGGCGATGAGGATGGCAAAGTCTAATTACTTTGCTGCCCTCATCGCGTCCGCAGAAAATCGCCCGGCCGCCCTGTTTAGAAAATCGCCCGGCCGCCTCCTTAATCAGGAGATGAGGGAGGAGCCCTTACAGGGGCGGGCCAAGGAGTTCAGTCATCATCTGGCGGACAAAATTGCTCAGATCCGGGCCGGTCTGGACTCTGACTGGGCAGAGTCTGACGCGGAGGAATCAAGCGGACTTGAGCATGTTATCTGGACTGAGTTCGATCCTGTGTCCCCCGATGATGTGGACAGGATCATGAGGAGACTGAGCTCCACCACTTGTTTATTGGACCCGTGCCCCTCCTGGCTGGTTTATGTGGCCCGGGAGGAGACACGAGGCTGGTTCCAGGCAGTAATAACTGCTTCTCTGAGGGAGGGTGTATTCCCCGCTGCCTTGAAGGAGGCGGTGGTGAGGCCCCTTCTCAAGAAGCCTGTCCTGGACCCAGCAATTCTGAACAACTATCGTCCAGTCTCCAACCTTCGCTTTTTGGCAAAGGTTGTTGAGAGTGTGGTGGCACATCAGCTTCCTCTGTTCCTGGAGGAAACTGATTATCTTGACCCATACCAATCGGGTTTCAGGCCCGGGTACAGCACGAGACGGCATTGGTCACGCTGGCGAATGATCTCTGGCGGGCTCGGGACAGGGGGTGTTCCTCTGTCCTAGTCCTATTAGACCTCTCAGCGGCTTTTGATACCATCGACCATGGTATCCTACTGCGGCATCTCAGTGGGCTGGGAGTGGGAGGCACTGTTTTACAGTGGTTCTCCTCCTATCTCCTGGGCCGTTCGCAGTTGGTGTTGACGGGAGGGCAGAGATCCGCCCCGAGGCCTCTCGTTTGTGGAGTTCCTCAGGGGTCGGTCCTCTCTCCCCTCTTGTTCAACATCTATATGAAGCCGCTGGGCGAGCTCATTCGTGGTTTCGGGGTGGGGTATCATCAGTATGTTGATGATACCCAACTTTTTCTTTCCACCCCGAACCAACCCAGTGATGCCCTCAACGTGATGTCCTGTTGCCTGGAGGCGGTCCGGGTTTGGATGGGGAGAAACAGGCTTCGTCTCAATCTTGCCAAGACTGAGTGGCTGTGCATACCGGCATCTCGGGTTAACCAGTTTGTTCCATCGTTAATGATGGGGGGTGAGGTGTTACCCCCCCGTTGATAGGGCTCGCAACTTGGGCGTCCTCCTGGATTCACGGCTCAGTTTTGAAGATCTTATAGGAGCCGTGGCCAGGCGGGCTTTTGCCCAGGTTCGCCTGGTGCGCCAGTTGCAGCTCTATCTGGACCAAGATGCCCTACGCACAGTCATCCATGCGCTCGTGACCTCCCGGCTAGACTACTGCAATGCTCTCTACATGGGGCTGCCCTTGAGGACCACTCGGAGGCTTCACCTGGTGCAGAATGCAGCCGCGTGAGTTGTGATGGGAGTTTCCCGATACTCCCATGTAACGCCTCTTCTCCGCGAGCTGCATTGGCTTCCCTCCGGGTGAGATTCAAGGTGCTGGTGATGACCTATAAAGCCCTAAATGGCTTGGGTCCTGATTATTTGAGGGAACACCTGCTGCCGGCATCAACTCCCCATCGTCCTGTGCGCTTCCGCAGGGCCTTCTTAGGGTACCTCCGGTGAAGGACTGCCGGCGGGTGACTCCCAGAGAGAGGGCCTTTTCTGTGGGTGCGCCTGCCCTTTGGAACCAACTTCCTATGGACTTAGGACTGCACCCGACCTCCGTTCGTTCTGCCGGGACCTTAAAACCTGGCTCTTTGAGCTGTCTGGCTTAGACTGAGGGGTTTTTAATTAGGTTTTAAAGTTTTAATTTTTGGGCTTAAATTTAATTACTTGTTTTAAATTTATTTTAACTTTTGTATTGTATGGTTTTAATTGCCCTGTAAACTGCCCTGAGTCCTACAGAAATAGGTCGGTATAGAAGTCAAAATAATAAATAAATAAAATAAACAAACAAATAAATAAAAATAAAAATAACTGGGAAATGAACTGAGAATGTGAGACCAGGAAATATTCCTGAAAAGTATCATTAAAATGCAAAAAGTGATTTCCTAAACTGAGCAGAAATAAGACAGGCACTGTCCAATGTTGTATGCCAATTATCTGATGAAAGAACTTTACAAGTCTTCAGATAAAAAAACAGGCAGAAAATTATTTTATGTCTTGATTTTGAAACTTAGTTCCAAAATTATAGGTGCAAAATACACACACACACACACACACACACACACACACACACACACACACACACACACACACACACACATATATATATATATATATATATATATATATATATATATATATATATATATATATATATATATATATATATATATATATATCAGAGACATCACCCTGTCAACAAAAGTGCGTATAGTCAAGGCTATGGTCTTCCCAGTTGCAATGTATGGCAGTGAAAGTTGGACCATAAGAAAGGCTGAGCGCCAAAGAATTGAAGCCTTTGAACTATGGTGCTGGAGAAGACTACTGTGAGTCCCTTGGACTGCAAGGCTAAGGACAAGCTAAGCACATTGATTTGTGCTTTAGATTGTAAGCCGCCCTGAGTCTTCGGAGAAGGGTGGGATATAAATGGGATTAAAGAAATAAAAAGATCAGTGATGTTGAGGAAAAGCTGAAAAGGTCTAGTCTGCCATGCAGCAACAAAGCACTTGCTTCTGCTTCATAGTTTCCCAATAGTTCTTTATATGTTCTATAAGGTTTTTCTAGGTGAAGGGACAGTCCTGTACACTGTGTATTTTCACTGAGTATATGCTGTTGTATCCAGTGGCTTGCAATTTTAAGCATCTGTGATGTATCCCAGCACCAGTGGTGTTTCTAATGGGAAAAATTGCTTTCAAAAAGATAGCATCTTGCTTCTTCCTCCTGCCAAATTAAAGTGTATGCTTTCATTTGAGGAGACACCTGGCACTCCTTACTTCTTACCTGCTGGGATCCCATCACAGCAGAATGGTAACATGATTTGGATAAAGAAGCCCACATGGAGAACTGCCAGCCTGCCAGCATGGGAAGTTTGAAAGTGTAATAGAGAGAAAAATTACTTTGTGAAAGAATGGAGGTGTGCTTAAGGGTGGACTTAGAGAAACAGGAAGAGGGGGTCAAGCAAGCAGGCATTCATTAACTGAAAAATGTCTCCATTCAACTATTAGCCAGAAAAGATATGTAAATTTACTTGCATTTCTCCATATATACGTATGGACAGGCAAATATTTATTTATTTATTTATTTATTTATTTATTTATTTATTTATTTATTTATTTATTTATTTATTTATTTGTATTTATATACCGCCCCTCTCCCAAGGGTCTCGGGGCATTGTACAGGGCAATTAAACACTATGAACAACACATAATATACAAAAATTAAAATGAAATTAAACCAAATAGCCCTAAACAATAAAACACATTCTAAAATTTAAAAATTTAAAAATTTAAGATCTAAAATCCCAGTCCCTCAGTCCAGGGCGGCAAGTTCAAATAGCCAAGTCTTCAGGTCGCGGCGGAAAGAGCGAAGGTCAGGAGCCATCCGGAGCTCAACAGAGAGCTGATTCCAGAGGGCAGGCGCGCCCGCAGAGAATGCTCTCCCCCTGGGGGCCGCCAGTCGACATTCCCTGACTGATGGCACCCTGAGGAGGCCCTCTCTGTGGGAGCGCACAGGACGATGGGAAGTTAACACCGGCAAAAGGTACTCCCGTAAATAACCCGGACCCATGCCAAATATGTGGCAGAGCCCTGAATACATCTGGATATAGTCAACCTGGATCCCTATGGATGTGTTTTAAAGGAGGCTCAAAGGGACTAGAACTGGAATAAGTGGTTCTTTTGAAGAGACTTCTATAATATGTTCCTTCCTTGCTTACCTCTCAGTTCCTAATAAAATGCCTGGTTTGAAGCTTCCATTAGAGATTCCTGCTGGAAGAATTTTGTCCTACTTTTCTTCTCTCTTCCTCACTTCAGCGCTACTTGAGTTCTTTGGAGATCTTCCAGAACAGCGAAGTGTCATGAGAATATTATAAAAGGAGGAGAAATAAAAACAGCCTGCATTATTCTCTAACTGTGTCTCTTTTCCAGCAAAAATTAAACCATGAGATGGCCAATCCCTTTTGGTGGCAAACCTGTGCCAGGAGCCAGAGCAAAACAGATCAAGGGAATATATTGTATGTTTATATTGTATGTTTTTAGAATTCACTATGTTGATTTTTAGGATAATATCATATATCTGGTGAAATTGATGGTGCTTTTTAAAATAAAATTCATATTTCTGGAATTATTTAAGTAGACTAGAAAAGGGAGAGATTTTATGAGTTTAAATGAATGCAACTCATGGAATAAAAATAGTTTTGATAATTGTACACCTCATCGAAAAAGTATTAAAGAAATTTTAATAAAGTAAAAACTATAAGAGAAACTAAAGGTAATAAAAATAGTAAATACCGAAGAATAAAGTAGAAAAAGAAAAAAAGAAAAGGAGAAAGAGGGATGGAAATTGAGTATTATAAAGAAGTGGTTTCCAATCTTCTTGACAGCAGTTAAACATTTTTACTTTGCTCTCTCTCTGTGTTTCTCCAGGTTACATCATAATTTCCTCCTCTCTATAAGCTACTCTTCAGAATTGTATATGTTGTACAGGTGTACATATTCTTCTCTGAAGTTATTATCTTGTAGATTTAGGCCAAAAGTGCCTTTAAACTGTAGAAAGAGACTAGAATGCTCACTTGATTAGGCACAGATGAAAGTGTTGGAAGCTGCAGTCTTTAAGACATCCCATGGGTGTCAAACTCGCCGCATTCACATGACGTGTCGTGACGTATCACAACTTTTTTCACATTGCCGGAGCTGGGGTGGGCGCAGCCTCCACATAATGCAACCGGCCCACGGGCCGGCATCAACCCAATATAAAACTCACAAATTGCCTTGTCAGTTAGAGGTAGCAGTGTCAGTCCCAATTTTGTCTTATATATATATAAACAATTGCCTAAACCAGGGGATCCCAACCTGTGGGCCATGGCCCAGTACCAGGCCATGGCCTATTTGCAACCGGGCTGCATAGCTGGCAGGCCAGTGCATGCATACACATGTGCAGCTCCACTCACGTGAACACCAAACACCAGCTTGCAGACCCACTTTCACTCACAGCTGCACTAGCACTCGCAGCCCCAGTCACGCAAGGGACGGGCATGCACACCCACTGCTCACACATATGAAGCTGTGCACATGCACACATGTGCCTGTCCCACACACAAAACCATCCCCTCTTTCCCCCCTCCCCCTCCCTTGCACCAGGGAATGCTGGCCTAAACCTTTCACTTCAGGTGAACTGCATCTTAGCTCTGCTGTGTTTTATAGAAGCTGATGTTTAATTTGGATTGGGGTTCTGGTCTGGAAAGAGAAGGGAACAAATATTATTGTCCTGTCAAAAGCCCCAATGGATTTACACCTTAACCTGTAATTGATATGACATAGTACACACTGCCCCAATTCCCTATAGCTGCTTTTACAAAAAGAAACAACATTTTGAGTTAGTCGTACAGTTCAAATGTAATTTGTGGTTTGGCTCTTAACTTCACAACTGTAATATAATGGAAAGGTTTCCCTTTGGTATGCTTAGCCTGATTATTTTTCTGTGCCATGCTGTGGTCTTGCGATTAAATGTCATTTTGTCAATTTAGATCTTAGAGATGGTTTGTCAGAAGCATTGGTACTTCAACATTTATCATTGCCAACTCCAGAAATGGATATAATTACTATATAGTTCTTGTCTTTGCATTACAAATACTAATCTAGGCAGGCAGGAATTTTCTTTATCTTTCAGCTAGAAACATTCCTGAAACTCTATATGTAAGGGAACTGCGGTTAGATGTATGGATTGTTCAGGCCACTTTAAATCCAATAATATTTCTGGGGGGAAAAATAGCTAAAGGCTTAAGATTCTTCCATGCAAGTGAATGGGTGTTTCAATTGCTTTGCTCTGACTTGCATGTAATCCAGTTTTGACACACTGGCCAACTGAACTATGCATTTTTAGCACAAATCTAAGAATAGTTGTTCAAGCATGAGAACTGCTGAGTTCAATGGGATATACTCTAAAAAAATACCTTTTGCACTCTGGACTCTGTCTTTTTATCTCCGTTAAGGAAATAAATTATCCCAACCTTTTCTTTTTCTACTTCCATTTAATCTTGTACATGATTGAATTAATGTAATAAATGGATTTAAACAAATCCAATATGTTCTTTGGTAAGTAATTAATTATTTCATGTGCTACAGTGTATTCCAATCATTAGGACTCTAACCATCTAATTGACATTTGGTTCTGCATCTGTGTATTATTATTTTTCCTTTGAAAGCACTGAGGAATTTATTTTCACTACTTGGTGACCACTCATATTTTTCAACAAAACGTGAATTTTACTTCATAAATAGTCACAGAGAGAGAAAAATGAAAGGAATATGCTTTGAAGCATTCAATACAGTCACAATCATTATTATTTTTAAACATTAGACATTTATTTAATTTCTTTTTTTTTCTTTCCTGACCTTATAGATTAGAGGATAAATTCTAATTTGTAACATCAGAATATAATAGCCAAATATATAATACAATAAATTGCATTTGTACACATAATACAAAATTTGAGGTAGGGCCTCAAGGACAATGATATTTTTTAAATGAATAATGTATAATATATCATAGGCGCTATATAAGATATATGTATATATATGATACACATCCTTTGAAACATAAATGCTTTTTATTAGCTTATACATGGACAAAATATAACTTCCTGATTAGGGTACATATCTTTATCCATAGGCAGCAGTACCCCTATAGAATGCCTGTAAGTATTTATGACATTACGCAAGTAATTAAGAATTAACCTATTCCATGATAGGTCCACAATAAAGTGCCTAAAACTACAATCCTATATACTCTTACTTGGAAATAAGTCTCAATAAAGACAGTGAAACTTACTCCTGAGTAAATCAGCATAAGACTGGCCTGTAAAAGACACAAAGTACACTATATACTCTAGGTGATGGACAGCAATATATTCTAGTCAAATATTAATTTTATTCTTAATAATGAAATACACCTATAAGGCAAATGGTTACCTGAAGATGTATTTAAAACATGGTGGGCAAAATCATACTATTGCAAGCAATAAAATCTAGCCCAGCTTTCACATTTTAAATTCAACCTGTTGAAAATACAACACTCGCTCACTCTTTCTTTGGTTATTGGCTGCCTCATGGTAAAAAGAAAGGCAGAAGCCATTATTACCATAAATACATTTTTTTCTCCACTCCTTCCTCTTTAGTCAAAGATGAAATGCTACATTCCAGGCCACTATGCAGAGTTTTAGTATATGCAAGAAGTTTAGCTTTGGAGACAATAGAATCATGAACCAACTCAAAAGGACTTTTGAGGTGGCCAGCATATACCCATATACCCAGATCCTTGCATCTAAAACACACTACCTATGCTTTTGGCTTATGTTATTTCCATTCAAATAAATATCCCTTAAGAAAAACACATATTTTCAAGATATTTAGTAAGGCTGCAACTGTCACACCTTTGTTTTTAATCATTAATTAAACAAATTATTGATCATTCATTAAACAATGATCGCTGTCCATGATTACACTGTCCATCTTGCACTCTGTGGTTCCAGTTTTTAACAAGTGTGCAAAGCTAACAGGCAAAGCATTCTCTTTCCCAGAAGGAAAACAGTTGGCTAATGCAAAAGGAATCAAACAAGCAATATATGAAGCTATTTTATACTAAGTCCAATCATTGTTCAGTCCAGCTCAGAACTGTGTATACCAATTAGCAGCAGCAATTTACTGTGACTGATGGCAAGAGTTACAGTTTTCTGTCAAAAACACTTGCTAGGAACCATCTAACAAACACTACCACTGCACACCTGTTCTTACTTTCAGTGAGACCTATGTTGGGTTGGTATGTCCCATTCAAGTTACATATTAAAGAACAGAGGCTACTACAACAGCAACATCTGCTAGATTACCTTTCCCTAAAATAGAAAACCTGCAAAAGGTGCCATTTAATAAGAAAGGAAAATAAAAATAGCATCTGGATGAAAACAGTAAAATCTAGCAAGAGATCACTATGAATTCTACAAGTGTGCATATATGCGAAATGGTATGGCAGAACAGTGTAGAGGCTAATCAATGCTAAAAGCTATTTCATTGCCACACACCCCTCCCACCATGATTGATGTGCAAAGCATCAATCCAATCAAGGCTGCAGAACTTGATAAAAAGAATAACTTGATCCAAATTAAACATTAGCCTAAACACATCCCAAATCATTTTGGTCAATAAAAGTTCATTTAGTTAAACCCACTTTTCTTAAAGTGCTTCTGGGTTAAACCAAAATACACTATACAGGTAACTATAAGGAATTTGAAGGTGGAATATTTTTGCATTGATCTTCATTTTAATATATACATTAAGAATAGTACATCTGATTCAATAAAAATTGACCTCATTCGGTTAGACAAATATGCCACAGAGACAGCTTACATTAAATTTCTAGACTTTTTCTAATTTTGTAAGATCAACAGTTATAGAAATAGATATGACACTTTTCTGCAATATGGCTTTTTATTTTACTCATATTAATTTTAAAAATTACATTTGCTAAAATATTTTATGATGTTCAGGATGTGCTCATAAAATATATGCATTTGCTACTAGACAATCCAAAGAGCTGTAAAATACACATTATTTGTTTTCTACAACCAACTTTTGTTGGGCAGATTAGAGGCATACTATATTTGATAAATTTAAAAATGAAATAGTTTTGTTCTCATTGAAATGGTCACAGTTGCCTGGCCTGATTTTCTTTCTTTTTCTAATTTTCTGATACTGTGTCATAGGTGACTCGACATAAACTAATAATTAGGCTGTGTGTGTTGAACACCCTTGACTGAAGCTTCAAGTCAAAAGTGGTTTTGCCATCAAATTCAGTGGAAAAGTACTATTTGAACACCAGGAATAATTTAAAAGCAGTTATTTTTTCTCTATACAATAAAGTTAGAGACTAATGTTTATATCAGGGGGCCCATTCTTTGGTCAAGCTAAAACTGCATGGTCCTGGTCCAGATCAGGAAAATGCTCTGTATATTTTAAAATAATTATGTAGATTTTTGTGGCATCAAGAGGTAATTTATAAAACATTTGTACAGAAATGGACTGTTTTAAAGACTGGCCTTTAAAATATTATACAGACAGGGTTCTTGTTTGCGAAAACCATATGCTTTATTGCTTCTACATCAAGATGCAGCTTTTAATATCTTCCCTTTCTAGCATTAATTTTAATTATTGTCAATGTTTCTGCACATGGTTGACAACAAACCAACTCATGAGCACTTTTTAGGTAATCAGGTGTGCTCTAAAACATGCCATACGTATTTTCCTTTCAATGACATTCCCTTTCAAATTCATGCGTTATAAGAAAACCGTCTTATCAACTTACTGAATAAGGAATCGACTTCCAGAAACTTGTTTTAAATCATTTTAAAAAATGGGTTTATCTCTAGTTTGGCCTTGCATTGCTGTGATTTCATTTATGAGCAGCAATGAAATCGCACACCGAAACTCCTCTTTTCCTAACAGAAATGGAGTGGAGTTAAATCAACAAAATGAAACGGTTTGAGTCAAATCATTGGTCCATATACCTGGAAACTATTTATACAAACTGATAGCCAAACCCATTCATTCATTCACTTGATTTTATAAGCTGCCCAGTTTTCATGGACTCAATTTTTTAACCTAAAATTTCCAAGAGTTAAAAATTTGATTGGTAGCATGTAACATATGTGCTCTTGCTTGGAATATAGTTCTTCAACATTCTGTGATATTGTTGCTTTCTTAAGTCCCAGGAAAATATGTTGGCTGCAAGGTTATTACTGTCACATTATGATTGCTGGGACACTAGCATTTACCTCTAGAAAAGTTTGAAGTAACATCTAATTGACTATGTTTCCCACTAACATATCATTGGGAGACATGGAAATGGTCTTTAATTGATATTTGTTTGATAATATTTTTACTGTTTTCTTTTTTAATAGTTTTGAATGTTCATTCTGAATGTTTTACCAAGTTTAAAATAACAGCAGGAAGATAATTAAGAAATATACAATGGGTGAATTTGATAAAAAAAATGAAGTCAGACTGAAAATGAAATATGCTAGTTTCTTCCACTATGTTATTTATTTAAAAAAACCTATAATGGGTAATTATTCAGTTCCATATGCAACAGACTTTTTCCCCCAGCTACTAATGCCCACAGAAGCTAATTTTCCAGCTCATGTTTATGAAATTTTATTATGCCAAGAACAAGAGGTAGTTCTCAAAAACATAACTTGGACAAGAAATAAATCCCAGAACAAATGCAAAATAGCAGTTTCCCACTGAATCATCTGGCAAAACTGCCCTCAGCACTAAATTTAGGCTGGTAAACTTGTGAAAAGGACTTAATGCTTCAAGCTACATGAGGATCAACAAAGAGCCTTAAAGGCACACGCCACATGCTGACAATCACCTACCCCAATGGTTCTCCACCTGTGGTCCACAGACCCCCTAAGTCAGGGGTGTCAAGCTGCCGGCCCACGGGCCAGATGCATCATAGTGAAACTGTGCCCACTCCATTGCCGGCTATGGCAAAAAATTTGCGATATGTTGCGACACATCACGTGATGTTGCAAGTTTGACACTCCTGCCCTAGGCGGCAATGATGTCATCACAGGGGGTTTGTAAAGGCTTGAAGAAATGTTATAATTTAAATCTTGAGTTAAGTCTTGGGGGGAGCATGGTCCATGGCCACAAAAGGTATTAAAGGGGGGGGTCGTGGTGAAGAAAAGATTGAGAACCACTGACCTATCCCATGAACTTTCACACTTGTCCCCTCATTTCATTGGAACCTTTTTGAAGAAAATCTCAGCAACTTGTGATACATAACATAAACAAGAAAAGGGTTAATAGATTTTTTTAACAATCTATTTTATATTCCAACTAATGGCGATTTGTTTAATTGTGCTTCTACTTGGTGGCTCAATGATTGACAGTCATCCAATAGTGGGATGCCATTTACCCCACGGAAGAGACAGTTCAGCAAAAGGATTTTAGGTGACATTTTGGCCAGTCTCAAACCCACTTTAACTGTCAAATATTTCCATGAAGTGCTTTAAACATGTTTTTAAAACTTTTTCACTAAAAATAGAGGAAAGTGCTGAACTTTGGCTGGAATACATTCCATTTTATATATTTAATATAAAATAAATATTTTTTGAGAAATATTTGTAAACTTACAACAAAATTTAGAGTCATTTTAGTTTTCTCTTTTTTATACATTAACCACCCACCCCAAGCAAGATGAAATCTGCCTATCTACAAACACAGATTTTAAACACAAGAGTTACCTGAGACCCTGTAATGTGAAGACAAAAAGACAAAAGGAATTAAAAACAGTCCCCTGAAAGAAGTACAATTAGTTCAGCTCTTACAAACACAAGGAGTGGAGAAGCAAGCAAGCAGGCTAGTCTAGAATTCACCACCTCTACACTGGTTGCTAAGATATTTTATAGGGACATATAACAGCCCTAGAACATGCTACATGAACACTGATCACTTTTTAAAACCTCAGAGATGCATGTATAAAGTACAAGAGGATGCTGTAGGTTACAATTGTGCCAATTATTAAAGGCATGTTTATCTCCCCCGTGTCTACTGCATTTACCATGAACTGGTTTGCTTCGGTAGAGTTAATTGTTCTTGCGAAGCTCTCCTCTCAAACTACTCAATAGATTCAAATGATTGTGTAAATCAATACTTGTGCAGCACTGTATATACTGCAGGAAACTTCTATGGGCTATATTGCGTGGAGAAATGCAATGCAGAGTTAACTGTGGAAAGAACGTCGTTGAGCTAAAGTCTTGCTCTTTCTTAAGTGAGAACATTTCTTTTCCATTGCAACTTATAAAGATGTGAATATGGTGGGAGTGGATGAATAAAAATAAGGTGTGCACATCTCAAAATAGTTGTTTTTGAACAAGAATCTTGTGAAGTTATGTATTATATAGCATCATAACAACAACAACTATTACTAATACTACATTTACATAGAGTGGGGTCAGGGTTGAGCTATTTCCCTCACCCCTGTTGACTGAAAGAGAAGAATACATCAAAAGGCGGTATAAATAACTTTGTAAGAAAAAAGCAGGGGTAAATCACACAGCTGAACTACAGAGCTAAATATTCATAATTGTTCTGTACGTGGATATTCTGCTATATCAATATAAAGTTAGGCACAAATTATACGATGGCTTCTTCAGAAGAAAAGGTTATAACTCAAAAAGTGAAGAAAGGAACAGAAATCAGTCTGGAACCAACCTGACATTAGTACTTCTTCAGTTTTCCAAGAAAATCAAGACACAAACAATACTCGTAAATGAAGCATTTTTCTTCGGAAGAAAAGGATGGGGAATGCTGAGTTCTTGAAATAAATAAAATAGTGCAGGGGTGCCCATCTGCCTCACCTTGATTTTTTTTTTTAGCAGAGAAATACAGCTTTGTGATATGCGACACAAGTCAGTATGCTATGCTATGCTATGCTTTTCTTTTCTTTGTTTACTATATACAACTTTTTTAAAAAAAAAATCCTGAAAGGGCCATTCATCTCTCCAAATCTATGCCAAACATCATCCTGTATGAGTGCATTATATTAAAAGGCTGCACGTGTTAAAAAGCAGCTCATTGATGCCAAAGTGACTAGCAGCCACTGAATGGAAGACATATTGGCAGAATCAGTGGGCCACATTCAATTCCTAGGGCACAATATTGAAGAAATCCATTCAGACTCAAGTGAAGCCCTTCTGCACTTAGATAGCGAGGTAGGAATCTAGTCTAGTTGTGTTCTGTTCTTAGCTGCATCCTCTCCTTTGTTTCATGCATCCAAATCCAACTTCACTTCTATGTGTGGCAAGCACAGTGATTTTAGAATAAGCTCCAAATGAGCATATATTTTGAGCTACAGTATTTTAAGTTGAAAACTCAGCTTGTTCAATAAGCAGATTTTTTACAGTGGAAAACACTGGCTTGAGGCACCAAGTTTCAGACCTGGCCAGGTTTGGCAGCAATAGGCCACTTGTCTTACAGGTCTACTATTACCTATAAATAGTTGCTAACACACATGTTCATTAAAATACAAGAATGATGGTATCTTGGGAAATACAGGTATGGAAAATGGATTTGTTCCGAATGTAGCCCAACTACTTGGTTGTCAGCATTAGACAGTTTTGCATATACAGCAATCTGATTTAATGATTCCTAGATCTAATTTAATGTCCCTTAAAATTAATGAGCACAAATATGATAAACCCAGTCAGGAAAAGCTGGTCGTTTGCTTTGCCCTTGCTGTTGTTTTTTTTCATTTCATATAATATGCAAAAGATACTTTTGTGCTAGGTTGGTTGATTGTTTTTTTAAGATCCCAAGAAGATAACAATCACAGGTGTGCAACCCCCAATCAGTTAACAACCCAGTGCTGTTACAAAGTGGCCAATCCACTGGTTTGTTAGCTACACTGAAGCAATGTTCTCTGGGTGTCCATATGGTGTCAGCAATTGCATTATTGTATTCTACCCATGTGGCTGCAACAAACAAATCAAATTATGTAAATTAGACCTAAGAGCAAAATTGGCCCAGCATTCACAAAACAATTTATCCTGCTGCAACATCTGTTACTCTTCTACAGTGAAGTATTCCTACCTGGCACCAATGGGTATGAAGAACAAAATCTAGTACTTAAAGTGGTCTATCTAGCATTTACTGTGAGCATGCAACAATAAATCTTACTTCCTAAAAAACCACTTTCAGAGAAAGAAAGAAAGAAAGAAAGAAAGAAAGAAAGAAAGAAAGAAAGAAAGAAAGAAAGAAAGAAAGAAAGACAGAAAGAAAGAAAGACAGAAAGAAAGAAAGAAAGAAAGAAAGAAAGAAAGAAAGAAAGAAAGAAAGAAAGAAAGAAAGAAAGAACTGTACAACATAGCCACAAGTAGGAGAATTACTAGGATTCCATTTCCAATTCAAAATCTTTTGGTGGCAGTTTAAGTCCAAGGGAAGATGTTCCCAGTGGGTCTATCATATTCTGATAACGTGCACCACGATGTTGAGCCAAAAATGGCCCCCAATCTGGTTGAGGAGAGCAGACCAACTTGAGCCTCTGGAAGGGAAGGGAGACTCAGTTACAAATACAGATCAGGATCAGTTGAAATTACTCATGTTAGTCTAGACAACAATATTAAAGTAACTGCAATACAGAGTTTGTTTAGCTCAAGTTCAATAAATAAAAACTCCATTTACTTATGTAGCCTTCACCATTGTCAGTTATCTCTCCATTAGAGTCACTAGAGACTAAGCTCAAATGCCATGGCCAATGTGCTCAATTGTTTAACCAAATCAACTGAGCAGTTGGTTCCTGCATCAAGATAATATGACTTCTGCTTAGCAAATTTCTCAAAAAAAAATGCAGTGATGACCAGGAATGCAATAAACAGCAGGAAATGAAAAAAAAATATTTTAATTATCATACTACAATTTTATTTCTGTCTGCAGGCAGGAAACCAGGCTATTTCTGCAGAGTTTGAGGCAATGAAAATCATGTTCATCTTGTCACTGAAATTGTGTTCAAGATATAATTTGGTACATGTTATACAGAAAAAAAGAGAAAGAAAACATATTTATGACAGTATTAAAGGGAACAATTATATGTTTACTACCTATTAAAGGCAATTGAGTCTCCATACCAATTATTTTAATTCTTGCTTAATTACCACTTTGCAACTTATGCCTCCCCAATCAATTGTAATAAACCGAGAAGCTCAGGAAATATTCTACTGAAAATGAAATATGAACAAATTGTTTCAGATGGAGTCGGGGGAATTTTGCCTTATCTTGAACCTCACTGGAAGCCTCTTTCTCCTATAAAAAATTAATAAAGTACTTTAAGGATAGAATGTTATTATAAATCAACTTTGGAAGTTTCTAGAATATTGCTCTTATCTTTGTTTGGGGTAATGTGAGAAGTCCTAAGCAAAATGCACAAACTGTGGTTCTTCTCTATATTACACCTACCAGTATTACAGTGTGCTCCTCATATTGGAACTATCTGCAGTATGAAATTTTCTGGATATTTCCAAGGATTTCTTAAAAGTATGTTAGAAGTATATTTTGCCCTCATCTGATTCCAACAGTCATCCTTTAGATCAGGCATGTCAAACTCGGAACGTCACATGATGTCGCGCGATGTATTGCGACTTTTCCCCAATTGCTGGCAATGGGGTGGGGGTGGTTTCGGCATGACGGATCCAGCCCCCAGGCCGGCAGTTTGACATGCCTGCTTTAGATGCTGCTCATTCATCCAATGTCAACAATGATCAATAATAACCACAGATTAAAATTTGGAAACACATGATAGACCAATCCTATGCTAAATTCCAAAAAAAGGAGGGGAATAAAAGACATAAGAGTTACCTCAATGAAGTTTCCAGGAGCTAAATGCATTTTTATCACAAACATAATAGGAATCCAGATAACAGAGCAAGCCAACATCAACCATCCTAATACCATTGACCAGCCTGGATAATGATAGGTCCCATAAGTCATTGGCTCCCACTTATAGAAGCTGAAGGAAAGGATGAACTAGAAAAGAAACACATGTGATTATAATCATGTTATGAAACAAACACACACAATTTCTATGAAATTATAAATGTGTGTCTAGATATATTACTTCATAACAACAAATGACTATGTATGATCAGATTTAAGGCAACATTGCCTACTATAAATATTACATAACTTAATGGAAAAAGTTAGATATATCTGAGGAAATGAAACCACATTATTATATCTACAGTTTTTTAAAAAAGTTATTATACAGTCTATTGGCAGCATAGCTTAATGTAATTATCTTATTAATCCACTACATTTACAGTATAAAGAGCCACATGTTTGTATTTTGGTGCATAATTTGATATCCTCTGTGAACTGCCTACACATACAATAATTTAATGGAGATTTATCAAAGAGAACATATAAAAGTGACCGGCTTTACTTCAGGTTAACATGGATCAATTCAAACTGTAAGCTTAATTATTCCAATGTATCAAATATTAGTTTTATCAAATGTCTCAACCAAAAAGAAAAATGCAAAGGATTTTTAATGCATCTTCAGTAATCTAAATTCAGTAAGCTAAATTGTATCCATCTTTTCCTCCTATGGAATAACAAGAACAATATCTTTAGATGAGGATTTATGCAAAAAAATGGTTGAAAACTAAAGAGTTAAATGGAGCCACTGTTCCTCCCCACCCCATTTCTTTTGCTTAAATTCAATGATTGCTGTGTTGTATTTTTAAAAAAAAAGAACTAAGGGAAAATACAAATAACACCTGCACATCAATGTTGTATCGCTAAGGAACACAAAGAAAAAAATTTGCAAGCATTTTAGAGGTATTCAGAAGAAAGTCTAAGCTACAGCCAAAGATGTTCTGTTTGGATCCTGAAATATAAAGCAGCTACCCTGTACTATGTTCCTGCAGAGAGTAGCACCTGGTGGGAAAATAACTAGCAATCTGGGACATAACAGGCAGGAGATTTGGA
This sequence comes from Vipera berus, assembly GCF_964194415.1. Taxonomy (NCBI): domain Eukaryota; kingdom Metazoa; phylum Chordata; class Lepidosauria; order Squamata; family Viperidae; genus Vipera; species Vipera berus. Next base: position 88,936,571 of record NC_138202.1, on the reverse strand, counting down.
TTAAGCTGAAGCTTCCTGACCCACTTGCACCCGTGTCAACTTGCAGCGACAGCAAGTCAGAAAAGAGCCAGCCATGGCTGGCACCAACAGCTAAACTGAATGGCAGAGATACATCTTTGCAGAACTTGGCAGATGACGGCCTATTTTCATTTTCCCCAATGCTGCCACAGGGCAATCTGTTCCTGCTACCACAGTGCACCTGCTCAGGAATAAAAAGAAGAGAGAGAGAGAGAGAGAGATGTGTGTGTATGCATGATGAAAAGGAAAGAGTTGGTATTTCTGAAATGCTTAATTCCTAGAGTTATTCTTTATTCCCTGCAGCAAGCCAAATCCTTAGGTTGCGCGATGTGCTTAACACAGTTGTGTGACTTTCTAAAGCAATCCATGTAGAAATTATTTACTAAGTCAGACCAGTGGAATCTGGACTGTATTGCCGCAGAGGCCTGATCGTTTCTACAAATGGTGCTGGTTGCCGATGAACCATATATTAGCTGAAGGATGTGCACTTTTTTCCCCCAGAAGTCTCCATTCTTTTAACTAACAGGGATTGCCATGCTGAAACACAAGGCTTTAGTCTTCAACTGCACTGAGGTTTGGGCTTCAGTTATATCTGATACGATTAAAGTAGGTTCTCAACAGCTGACTGATTTCTATGCATGAATGATAACAACACCCTTTCAAGTGTTGGCTTTGCCTTCTGAAGGTGTAAAAAAAACAAAGATACATGTTACTATAAAATTTATGGATGTGGGAACAATGAGTCCTAAATGAGAAAATACATCATCTACTTGTTTTCCCCAAAATAAGACCAGGTCTTATATTAATTTTTGCTCCAAAAATGCATTAGGGCTTATTTTCCTGTTAGGGCTTATATTTTGGGAAATGTAGTACTAAATGCATCTATCTGGCTGACAGTCTTAAGTGGGATTTATTTTGGGGATGTGGTTTATATTACAAGTGTCCTGAAAAATCATGCTAGGGCTTATTTTCCAGCTGGGTCTTTTTTTTCAAGAAAACAAGGTAGTTGAGTAACTTTTTTCTCTAATACAAGGGTAAGGACAAACTGTTGTTTGTTTCTTATTTTATATCCTACTGGATTACAGCTGGGCAGAATCACAGTCAGACATGGATTACCCACCTTTCAAATTTCAATTTTGTATCTAGCAATACCTTTAGGGATCCCTAACCATTTAACCTTGAAATCCTAAGCAGATGTGTAGAGACTAAAGACAATTCTGCTTGGAGCAGAAGAGGAACAAAGAATGCAATACGGATACAAAGCTTGTCCTGTAATTTTTAAAAAGTGGGCAAAGTTCCCATGCCATAATGTGACGATTTGAGATTCTAGTCAGGGATTCAGGCATATTAAAAAAATCCCTTTTTCTTTCTTCCTAAACTGTTAGAGGTATTTACCAACGATGAGATACATGTATACTACCGAAACTCTTATGACAAAAATACAATAGATGTAATTGCATACAAAACAATGCATAAATAAATAAATGCATAAAACTGTATGCTGACTTTTAAACAAAGGAATACAAATCAATGCAAACCCAAGTCAAAGGAAAAAAATTAAAAATTGAAACAAATTTGTCTTTATTCTAACTCAAGATTTGTTTTCTTTTAAAAGTGGAGTTGCTGCAATAGAGTGACACCTAGTGGTACTGGGAATTAGCTGTTCCTAAATTCTCCTGGATGTCTGTGTTTTCCTTTGGAATAAATTAGTTTTAATCTGAAAAGAAAAACCATGTTTACTAGAACAATTTTGTCACAATTGCTCACCTTCAATAAATGAATTTGAGCAATGGAACAACTGTTGTTCTAAAGAGTAATGAACACTTCGCAAGAGATAGCACTACCCACTCATGAATATATGATTTTAAAAATTGTAATTTTAGTGCTACACTGAACAGAGCTTTACGCTTTTTCTATTTTAAAAAAGCATGTAAAGAAGCAGCTTATTTTGAGAACTCCCCCAATTATCTGCCATAACAATGAGATACACATGACTTTTCAGCTGCAGTGCATTCCAAGCATAATAATGGTTTGGAATAGACTGTGGCTTCACAGTGGTTATACCATGCCATATTTGTTTCTAGACTAACAACATCATTTTGAGACAACATATGCAGTAATCTTTGGTTTCTTTTAACCATGGTATTACTAAATGAGCCATATGGCTTGGTTGACATATAATGCTAAGCAATTATAGGCTAATTCACCAAAACCACATCGCATTATGGCTTACTGTTAAGCATACAGTAAGCCCGAGCGCTGTTTTCATGCACCAGATTTGTACTAATTATTCCTGGGCAATTTGATTTTGTCAAGACAATTTAAAAAGAACATCTGAGCAATATCCTGTGCCGTCAATACAAGCCTGAGGTCAACTGCACAATCTTAGCCTTCTCTATCCAAACCAAATGACTATTATATGGGAAAATATCCCCACCCAAATGATTCTGGCATACATATTTCTGTCATATTAACATGCACTATAACCATTAAGCAGTTCCCACATGGCTATTTAAAAGAAGGACATAAAAGCATCCATTAATTGGAAGTGTACTATAAAAATATGCAAGATTTTCACAATGACACTAGAAAAAATTACTATAGAAAGCAAATATTTCTAAATGTAAGAAATTGCAATGGGAGCGATATTTTATTGTGTGTGTACATACATATATGTATACACCTGCACACACTATAAAGGTTTGCTTAATTCATATTTATGCAAAATATAATCTAATTTACCCAGGGGGGAGAATTCTGGTTACAGTCCACTAAAATTTCTTTTGCTTGGATGCCAAAGATAATAATAGAAGATAGAATAGTTCATTTCAGCACATTTCAATAGGGCTTTTAATGGAGAGTTTGCTGGCATCTAATTAACCTCTACCAGCATAGTGCTAGATAAGAATTGAATAGATTATTTATGCATATCTAGTATGAGATCACGGAAGCCAAGGATCAACCTTAAAATGAAAAAATAACATCCAGTGAAGAATGTTCATGCTGAGATATATTCCGGTGCTTAAAATTTACATAAATGTAATTCTAGTGTTTAAATACACCTTAGAAGTCAGTATTTTACCTTCATGATTGTTGCTTCTATAAAAACCAAATTTAACCTAATGCGGTATATGTTTTGGGCATTAACAGAACCCAAAGTGAAAAACTACCCAGACCACCTAGAGTTTTTATAATTTTATGACATATAAATACTGGAAATAAATAAACAACACAATCTTCCCCTTTTAATCCCTGCTCCTTGAGTTCTTACTGTTAAAATAGTTGGGGTCACAAAAGCCCAACAGACCCTCCAGAATTTATTTGGCTGGAATCCAATCATCATTTCAATGTCTTCACAAAATCTTTGCAAGCCTGTAAAATAAACATATGTAAATCCAAATGCAAAAGAGATTGAGCCACAATTAATATCTCTGGCAATCCCTCTTGTGTCTAATTATAGAACAAACAGGCACACTGATTTGTCAGTCTAGCTCTTCAAGACATATATTAACAATATCTATAATATTGATTGCTCATATGGGAAACCACACTAATAGATGAATTACAAAGTTACATTTTATATAAACATTAACTTAATATGTTGCAATATAAAGATTAAAATGAACGCAACCTGTGATCCACAGCAACATATACTTAAGATTCTTATTCTTATTTTTATTCTGAAGCATTTTTTTAACCAAGGAAGATATATGAATATTTAGAAACTTGAGTTGAGGTTCTCACTTTCAGAATGCTGAAATTGCTTTCTTGAAAGCAAATCAAGCCATATTTTTTAAATATAATTCTTTTCTATTTGATTTAGTAAAATCTGAAATAATGTTCACAGCTAATATTTCTTTTCATCACTAGTTGACTTTTTTTAAAAAAAAATCCCCTTAGATCAGGGGTGTCAATCTGCCAGCCCGTGGGCTGGATGCGTCATGTGGAAGCTGTGCTCATCCCAGCTCCGGCAAGGGGAAAAAAGTTGTGATACATCGCGACACATCATGTGACATGGCAAGTTTGACACTCCTTAGATAAACAAAAAAAATTCATTTTTGCTATTGGATTCTATTATTTTAGGTATTTATGCAACACACAATAAAAAAGCTGTATGTGTTCAAATCTCAAGAATTAAAGGGGATTTAAGAATATTTTGGGTAGAAAGCTTTGAATTCTCCAATAAGGAAAAGAAATCCAGGCCTGAAATTTAACTTTGAAATTGTTCAACAATAATACAACATTATTGTAAATGTAACATAAAATACCACGAACAAATCCAGATAGTTTTCCATTAGCAACAGAATTGTTTCTTTTGATGGCAATAATGTAGACAGGGCCATCATTTCCACATTATTTCAGTCCATTACTTCTTTTGATTGCTAAGGCCTTTGCAAGACTTTCACATTATCTAGTTTGTTGCACCAGTTTTACGCACGCAGCAGGTATATTTTGCCTTAATGGAAAAAAGGGACTAATATTGAATTGGTACAGCTTCCTTTTCAGGCTTTCAATTCAGCAGCACAAATAACATTTTGCCCCAGCCAGTGATGGTTGGAGCTGTGTGACTTCCTTTTCTTTGGCCTGTCACCACCATTCTTCACATCTGTTTATCACTAAGTAAGCTCAGTAGCAAAGGCTTTCTAATAGAAACTCACATAACACCGGATCACTGCAACAGACATTAATTATTCACTCCCAAAGTACAAAACGTCCCACCTCAAAGACAAAAACAAAATGTGTGACTTTTCTTCTGGGGAGTGGGTGACAGAACAAGGCTGACTCTGTTGCTCTAAATATGTTTCAGATGTATAAGTTTACTCAAGCATGAAATCTCAGCCTTGCTAGCTATACACCACCTTCTGTTACCTTCTGTTACCACAGCAGCATTCTACCTCCTCCATTGTAGTAGGCGGAAAGTTTATAATGTAAAGGAAGATGGAAAGAAAGAAAGAAAGAAAGAAAGAAAGAAAGAAAGAAAGAAAGAAAGAAAGAAAGAAAGAAAGAAAGAAAGAAAGAAGGAAGGAAGGAAGGAAGGAAGGAAGGAAGGAAGGAAGGAAGGAAGGAAGGAAGGAAGGAAGGAAGGAAGGAAGGAAGGAAGGAAGGAAGGAAGGAAGGAAGGAAGTTTGTCTGTCAGTGTGTGTGCATGTGCACATATATATTTCTCATCCCTGAACAATGCAGTGACCATTAATTTGATTTCCCTTTTAGATGAAGATAAATGTTCTTCATTCAATCATGATGTCTAAGACATTCTAGTAAGGGCCTTGTTACAGAATATCAAAAGCCAAACAGGTTCAGAGTATCAAATGTCAATCCTTTCTCCAATAGTTACAAGATAACAATAATATATTTAATAATCATTTCCCTTTTTTAAGAGTTCTAAAAGCTTGCTGCCTAATGAGCTTACTGTATGGATTCTCCCAGATTAAAAGTAACTAAAAAGTTTGCAAGTAGGAATTCAAGGACACAGCTCTTGATAAAATAGATACCAGGAAAGAAGTCAGCACGAAAAAAAAACACCTGTAAAATTAAACCCTTTTTTTGTGGATTCAAGGTTCAAACCATATGTCTCTTTTCACCATCTTTGTATTCTAAACAGAGGCCTTTGTTTTACAGCAGCAGGAATGTCTTAATCTATGCATTCTTCCCCTTCATGGATTACTGCCTTGTCGTGGCGAAGGGGCTTGCGTAATTCAATGAAGCTATGAGCTATGCCGTGCAGGGCCACCCAAGACGGAAAGGTCATAGCAGAGAGTTCTGACAAAACGTGATCCACTGGAGAAGGAAATGGCAACCCACTCCAGTATCTTTGCCATGAAAACCCTATGGACAGTACCAAAAGGCAAAATGATATGACGCTGGAAGATGAGCCCCTCAGGTCGGAAGGCGTCCAATATGCTACTGGGGAAGAGCAGAGGGCTAGTACTAGTAGCACCAGAAAGAATGAAGCGACTGGGCCAAAGCCGAAAGGACGCTCAGCTGTGGATGTGTCTGGTGGTGAAAGGAAAGTCCGACGCTGTAAAGATTTTTTCTCCATAGGAACCTGGAATGTAAGATCCATGAATCAAGAAAAGCTGGATGTGGTCAAACAAGAGATGACAAGACTGAACATCGACATCTTAGGTATCAGCGAATTAAAATGGACAGGAATGAGTGAATTTAATTCAGATGACCATCAGGTATACTACTGCGGGCAAGAATCCCTCAGAAGAAATGGAGTAGCCTTCATAGTCAATAAAAGAGTAGGAAAAGCAATACTGGGATACAATCCTCAAAATGACAGAATGATCTCAGTTCGAATCCAAGGCAAACCATTCAATATCACAGTAGTCCAAGTCTATGCCCCAAAGATACACCCAATTGAATACAGAATTCCAGAGAATAGCTAGAAGAGATAAGAATGCCTTCTTAAATAAACAGTGCAAAGAAATAGAAAAAAACAATAGAATAGGGAGGACCAGAGATCTTTTCAAGAAAATTGGAGAGATGAAGGGAACGTTTAATGCAAAAATGGGCATGATAAAGGACCAAAATGGCAGGGACCTAACAGAGGCAGAAGAGATTAAAAAGAGATGGCAAAATTACACAGAAGAACTATACAAGAATGAGCTTAATGTCCCTGATAATCACAATGAGGTGGTCACTGACCTCGAGCCAGACATCCTAGAATGTGAAGTGAAGTGGGCCTTAGAAAAACTGAGCAACAACAAAGCTAGCGGAGGTGACAGTATTCAAAATCTTAAAAGACGATGCAGTAAAAGTGCTACACTCAATTTGCCAGCAAATTTGGAAAACTCAACAGTGGCCACAGGATTGGAAAAGATCAGTTTACATTCCAATTCCAAAGAAAGACAGTGCCAAAGAATGTTCAAACTATCGCACCATTGCACTCATTTCACATGCTAGTAAAGTTATGCTTAAAATCCTACAAGCTAGACTCCAGCAGTATGTGGATCGAGAACTACCAGAAGTACAGGCAGGATTTCGAAGAGGCAGAGGAACTAGAGATCAAATTGCCAACATACGCTGGATCATGGAGAAAGCTAGAGAGTTCCAGAAAAACATCTACTTTTGCTTCATTGACTATGCTAAAGCCTTTGATTGTGTGGATCATAACAAACTGTGGCAAGTTCTTAAAGAGATGGGCGTACCAGACCATCTTATTTGTCTCTTGAGAAACCTATATGTGGGCCAAGAAGCAACAGTGAGAACGGGACACGGAACCACTGATTGGTTCAAAATTGGGAAAGGAGTCCGGCAAGGCTGTATACTGTTGCCCTGCTTATTTAACTTATATGCAGAGCACATCAGGAGAAAGGCAGGGCTAGATGAATCAAAAGTTGGAATTAAGATTGCCAGGAGAGATATCAACAACCTAAGATATGCAGATGATACCACTCTAATGGCAGAAAGTGAAGAAGAATTAAAGAGCCTCGTGTTGCAGGTGAAGAAGGAGAGTGCAAAAGTTGGGTTGAAACTTAACATTAAGAAAACCAAGATCATGGCATCCGGCCCTCTCAATTCCTGGCAAACAGATGGGGAAGAAATGGAGGTAGTGACAATTTTTATTTTCCTGGGCTCCAAGATCACTGCAGATGGGGACTGTAGCCAAGAAATTAAAAGACGCTTGCTCCTCGGGAGGAAAGCCATGGCAAATCTAGACAGCACACTAAAAAGCAGAGACATCACCCTGTCAACAAAAGTGCGTATAGTCAAGGCTATGGTCTTCCCAGTTGCAATGTATGGCAGTGAAAGCTGGACCATAAGAAAGGCTGAGCACCAAAGAATTGAGGCCTTTGAGCTAGGGTGCTGGAGAAGACTCCTGCGAGTCCCTTGGACTGCAAGACGATCAAACCGGTCAGTCCTAGAGGAGATCAACCCTGACTGCTCTTTAGAAGGCCAGATCCTGAAGCTAAAACTCAAATACTTTGGCCACCTAATGAGAAGGAAGGACTCACTGGAGAAGAGGCTAATGCTGGGAAAGATTGAGGGCAAGAGAAGAAGGGGACGACAGAGAATGAGGTGGCTGGATGGAGTCACTGAAGCAATAGGCGTGAGCTTAAATGGACTACAGAAGATGGTAGAGGACAGGAAGGCCTGGAGGAACGTTGTCCATGGGGTCGTGATGGGTTGGACACGACTTCGCAGCTAAAAACAACAACAATGCATTCTTAATGTATAGGTTAGCTCACTGTTAGCAGATAAGTTGGCTCATTGTTAGCAGATAGTTTCCTTCAGCACCACAACCTGAGATATCATTTTTCATATTTGCATCATCAGAAATTGAGAAGTATCAGAGGTCCTATTATTTTAAAGTCCTAAAAACACCTCACATAAAGTGAGTTTTTAGTTCTCTTTTCTAACAGCCTGGATTGTTGTGAGTACAATAAATCTTCACAAACCTGTTTGCCGGACCCTGGACACAAAATACTTTTTTTGTGGTTCAGACTTTTGCCCATATTTTATAGAAACTGTCTGTTAATTAATTAAAGAATTTGTGGATTAAATCAAGATTTTACTGCAAACGGGGCATTTACAGCAGTTATATAATTATGCAAACGATGTAAATTCAGATTTAACCAATATTCAGATTTATTGAAAAGTTTTACATACAATTTTTCCCTTAAAAAATCCCCCCTCCCCCCCTTCTCCCTCCCCCCTTCCTCTCCCCCCTCCCCCCCTCCCCCCCGACTTCCCAGAGCTAAATACAAGGTATATATAAAAAAAAAAATCATAAACAACCATATACTAACAACCATAAACTCTAAAATCTATCACTCTCTAGCTTATATAGGATAAAACAAACCTTAGTAATATTAAATATATATAAATATATATAAAAAAACTAATATAGGAAAAAAAAACCAAAGAAAGAAGACTTATTCAAATATAAAACTTCTTAACCCTATACTTGTTCTGAATAAACCCAAGCCATTTTCTCCCTTCCATAATATAACGTTCCTGCGAGTAATCTTTCAAATAGGCCGAAATCTTCACCATTTCGACCAGGTCAGAAACCTTTAAAATCCACTCCTCTATAGTCGGCAGTTCCTCTTTCCAATACTATCCCCGTAATTAAATTCAACATCAACTTAGTATATTCCTTCAGGCTTTTATCCAAAAAGCCTTGACCTTTTTACAAGTCTACCAACATTTAGGCTAATAATTCAGATACATGCTTAGCTTTTTAAAATCTAAATACCATCTATAAAACATTTTATAAAAATTCTCTCTTAGATTTCAAACTTGTATAAATTTTACATTCCTCACCCAAATCTTTTCCCACCTCCCACTACTTGACTGTAAGTACGTTGTGAAAGTTCCATAGACTTCTGCTGATCTTGTTCTTTTATCTTTTTTGATCGTTTTAAAGCAGCACGCGTCACCCTCTGTTCTCTGGGATCATCCAAAAGTGTTATAACTTGATCTCCTCCAGCACCATTCTCCTCTGTCTGTCCATCTTCAACCTCTTGATATTCTCCTTCTCCAGATCTCTTTGCAGCTTCCAGAAGTGTTAATGGGGTTGCTTTTAAAACATTATTGTAAAAATCACGCGCTTGCATCACAGTGACCAGACGGTACCTTTTACCTTCATGCATCACCATCAACCCCGCTGGAATCTCCCATCTGAACCTTATATCTCGTTGCTTGAGCTCTTGCACAAGAAATGTAAAATCCTTCCTTCTCCTTAAAATCTTTGGAGGAATTTCTTTTAGAACCAGAACTTCTTGATCAGCAATCACGACCTTAGTATCATAGGCAGCTTGTATAACTTCATCTCTAATTTCCCTTTTTGTAAAATAAACCACCACATCTCTAGGCAACTTTCTCTGTCTAGCAATCCATGAGTTCACACGATACACTTTATCCATGCCTCCTTTTATTTCAGATGCTGGCTGATTCAATACCACTTCGAGAGCCTCAGAAACCAGCTGCTTTAGATCTTCCTTAATATTCTCCTTTAAACCTCTGATTCTAATGGCAAACTGCATCTGGAAATATTGAGCAAGACTCAATTCTTTATCCATTTTGTGTCTTAAATCTTCATTCTCCAATACTTTTGCTTCTAATATGGCATTCTTTTGAGTCAAATCTTTAACTTTTTCATCCAAATCTTCCACACATTCAGCCACTTTATACACTGAAGACAAAATGTCTACCTTCATCACCCTGTACTTCTGTTCCATCCTCTCCTCCATTCTCTCCTCCAACTTCTTCAATTTCTCCTCCATCTGTGCAAATTTATCACCCATTGATTCCAAAATTGATTCCAAGATTACCTGGGTATGTTTTTCAAGAGCAACTTGTAAGTCCTTCGATGTCACTACATCAAGAGGATGCAATGCCTGCAATGATGATTGTTGCACCGGGGAAGTTCCAGCACTCCGAAGAGTTTTAGGGGGAGGTTTAGCCGCCATCTTTTACTTTCAATTGTGACGCACTTTCACTTAGAGTTTAAAAAGTCCATCCAGCTCGAGAGTAGAATAAAATAATCCTCTTCACCTTTTCCTCTTGTACCGCTCTGCCTGCTCTTTTTATTCCATAGTCCTTCCTTCAGGCAGGGGTGGTCGCAGACGCCTGGCTCTGCTCCATAAAGTCAGGAGCAGAGGCGCTGGCCAGCTGGGAGCGACCCAGGCTACGGGGGAGTTCAATCCTTCAGCCGCCCAAGCTGCAAGTTCAGGCGGCCCCGGAGAACTCAACCCCTACCTGGGGCCTCACCCCCTCCTCTTCTCCCAAGGAGGGGGCTTCAAATTCACCCGAACAGCTGATCGGCGCTGTTTCGGGCGAAAATCACTCAGCTGAGCCGCGGGCAGCCCGGGAAGGCTGCCTCCGTCGCCGCGGAGCCACCGGAAGTCCAACCAATATTCAGATTTAACAGACATCCTCCCCTAAACAGCCCATTAAAGTTTTACTGTTTATGTAGCTTTTGGCATATAATTGTGCCAAAAATCACATCTATTCACACTTTCTTCTAATGAATTAAAAAATAAAATGTCCAAGCTTAGTGTGCTAATGCTTATATAAAAACTAACCCTGCTAATGACAAGGTAATTTAGCACCACTTTAAGAAGCAGCACCAAATATGGTATTTAAATTTTGTCTATAAATTGAAATATCACCCTAAATGAATGTACATCTTTTTTTTAACGGCTGTGCTTTGCTTCCTCATGGAGCAAATGTTCTGATAATTTTAAATTATTGTTTTAAATTGTTGTATTGTTGTGTTCTTGTTTCTTTGAATTACCTTGTCACCACTGCTCTTCTGCACCACTTGACTCTTTTAAGTTTGAAATGGTTTAAACATACTGTATTACAAATGAATAAAAATATTAAATGTTGATGAGCTACTTCCAGATAGTAGTTTTGCAGGGCTATTCTTCATGTACTGATGGGCCCCTATTTATGACAATTCCCACAATCCCATTATAGGACCAAGTATAAGTTCTGAGAGTAAGGAAACAAATCGGCTTCTGTGAATGGGGATGGAGGAGTAAGATTGAACTTTAAGGGAATTGTGTGAAGGGGTTTTCGTTTATTTGTTTGGTGCAGGAACAGGATATCTCTCACTTTTGGACAACAGCAACGTTAAAATAGCCTAACCATTCAAAATAAAACTATAAAACAGAAACAGCAGTTAACATAAGTGTACAATTTGTTAGGCACAAGGAATCAAGAACTAAGATTGTTCAAATAAATGTAAGTTTAATCCATGCTACCTCACTATGAGACTCTGGACAGTCAGAGGGGGGCTGGACTTAGATCACTTGTGGGCGCAAAGGGACCCCCAAACTGAGCCTGGTCATCTCCTATACAATTCTCATTTTCTCTTCTTTGGCTATTCCAAACAAACTACACTACCCGAACATTCTTGGAACTCTCAGTAATGTCTGAAATAAACCTAGTTTTACGAATGAAGGCAAATCTAGTCTTGATTATCCTCTTAGAAAGTAGAAAGGGGAATAGTTTTAGTTTAAATTCCAGTTTATTAATTTGACTTATGGACTGTTTAGGTCTACTGTTACAAGGACTCTGCATCCCAATCATTCATTTTTCATTTAATAAATGAAAAATGTATAGAAACAAATATACAAAGTACATGAAATGGATATAATGCTTTTCTGAAAAATTGTAACATGGAATTAACTATCTTTCAAAAGACAAAGTTTTAAAAAATCAAATTTAAAAACTGAAGAGAAATGTAATTTATCATAAAAGCCCTTGCCAGATACAATAACAATATGCCTACTTGTTTTAACTGCTCAAAGAAAGGTGTTACCTAAATGTTAAAGGAGTTAATTCTCTAAGTTGAAACCCATAGCATATCAAATTGAAAGGCATATTTGGAAAAAGAGAGAAAACCAAAAACAAATTAGAATGAAGGTGTAAATGGCATCTGCCAAGATCTGGGCTGCTTTTACAAAAGGTTAGTCTAGAGTATATCACTTCAGAATTTTCTTAATGTGCTACTGCAAAGAGAACCACTGTAAAATCAAGGTCTGCTCAATTTTGCAAAGTGGGAAGTTTTTTTTTAAAAAAAACTTTGTAATATAGGGCCTTGTTGCAGCAATACTGTACTTTCAATCCTGACTCACTCAGAACTTACTGAAATGGAAGTGCAATATTATTATCATTGCTATTATTATTATTATTATTATTATTATTATTATTATTATTATTATTATTATTATTATTATTATTATTCATTGCACAGCCAGATGTTTGAATTTGGCATGACTTGATTTGGCATTTTTGTCTACCTATTGAGTCCTTACCAAGGACCTGGGATAGGCAGATGTGGATGTTTGATGGTATTACAACTATCGTCGCAGGATGGAAGCAGTTCCTAGTAAGGCTGCCTTTTGCAATTGACTAATGGCAAATTTATCAATGCCAATGGTGTTCAAGTGGTGCTCCAGTTGTTTTGGGATTGCACCCTATTATTATTATTATTATTATTATTATTATTATTATTATTATTATTATTATTATTATTATGGCTTTTTTCTCATAGAACGCTCAGAACGGCGTTTTGGCACCTTCTTTTTGCAAAAAAAAAAAAAAAGCTCCCTCTATTGGCTTTAGACAATCTTGGCTCTTTTTTATGACTCATGGACTTCAACTCCCAGAAATCCTGAGCCAGCCACACTGAGAGGAAAGAGGGAGGTTTCCAAGCTGAGCCATGCTGGCTCAGGAATTCTCATCATCATCATCCTAAACAACTCTTTTCTGAGATTAATCCTCTTCAAGGTGGAGCAGGTGTAAATTGTTCCTGGATCCAAAGGCACTCTCAGACTACATCATTTTGGAGAGAATCTCATCTTTCAGATCATGACCCCCTTACGATGATGACCTTCATCTTATGAAGATACCAAAAAGAGCCAATGCAATTCTACATTGCATTAACAGAGGGACAGAATCAAGATCATGTGAAATGTTAATATCACTTTATAATGCCTTGGTAAGACCACACATGGAATTCTGCATCCAGTTTTGGTCACCACAATGCAAAAAAGATGTTGAGACTCTAGAAAAAGTACAGAGAAGAGCAACAAAGATGATTAGGGGACTGGAGGCTAAAACATATAAAGAACAGTTGCTGGAATTGGGTATGTCTAGTGTCAACATTGTGACAATGGATGTTCCCGCTCTGACAACTGAGGGAAATTGCAGCCATTTTTATTCTGCTTACAGCTTGATTTTTCTGTTGTTTAGAAATCAGATGTAGAAGGGGGAATGGGTTAAATGCTTGAGCTCAACTAACCATAACAATAATGCAGCTTTGTGGAAACTCAAGGACATAAACCGATAACGTTTTGGTGGGCTGAGGAGCAGGAGAGGAAGCCTGTGCTTCAGGCTAATTGGAGAATGTGATTTATGACTGCTTCATGGGGGTGGGAATTGCAATTTGTTACTTTGTATCTGGGGGAAGGGAATTTAGTTTTGGGTTCAAGTATGTAGTGCCAATACTTTGTTTCCTGAGTAAAATATTCTTTAAGGAAGAATTCTTGCCTTGAAATTCTTTAATCGGTTCCATCTATCGGAACCATGACATCTAGTTTAATGAAGAGAAGGACTAGGGGTGGCATGATAGCAGTGTTCCAATATATCAGAGGTTGCCACAAAGAAGAGGGAGTCAAGCTATTCTCCAAAGCACCCGAATGCAGGACAAGAAGCAACGGATGGAAACTAATCAAAGAGAGAAGCAACCTAGAACTGTGGAAAAATTTCCTGACTGTTAGAACAATTAATCAGTTGAGTGACTTTCCTCCAGAAGTTGTGAATGCTCTGACACTGGAAGCTTTCCTGCATGAGCAGGATTTGACGCTAAATCCCTTCCAACTCTATTAATATTCTGTTACTATTCTATTATTTGGATTTAGATTTTGTTTGCAGACATTTACAGTAGGAAGATAAGGCAAGAGCAGAAATGTGGAGAAAGAGATGTGGGTGTCATCAGTATATTGATAACACTTTACACTAGACTACTTATCAGAATAGTTGCTATCTTAACCTTCTTGACTATCATTTTACTTAGTGCTATCCACTTAACCATTACATATTATTGAAAAAAATATTGCTGTTTCAGAGAAATGACAGAGATTTTAAAGACAACTGCAAGCTGTGATGCAGTCATTCTTCCTAATTTCATCTTCAGTTAAAGTGAAATTGCAGGTATTTATTTTAGAAACCAACACAATCTTTTAGGATGGGAATGAAGATAAAAATATATATGGGTACATTCAATTAAGGGTGCTTCACTCAAATCCCTTTCAATTCCTTAAAAACTATTACAACATGCAGATTGATGTTATGTAATTTAATTTAATTTAATTTAATAATTTGATTTCTATACCGCCCTTCTCCCGAAGGACTCAGGGCGGTGAACAGGGCAATACACAATAAAAATCGAATACAAAAATTAAAAAGCCATTAAACATCATGCCCATAAAATCAATACATATTAAAGTTAAAACTAGTTTTAAAAACCCAACCCCATCCCGTCAGACCAGGCCAGCTTGTTCGAAAAAGAATGTTTTGAGATCGCGCCGGAAGGAGCGAAGGTCGGGGGCCATCCGGAGCTCAACCGGTAGGCGGTTCCAAAGGTCTGGCGCGCCCATGTAACTTAGTTCTATGAGTTTTTCATTAGTGTTCATTTATTATTTGAATTTGCTTATACCCTACTACATTCTCTTGATTTTTTTCAATGCTGAATTACAACATTTTTGTCCTTACATTTTGCTTGCCACCTTGGGTGGGAATTGTTCCAGAATGTTTGTTTTATAAATAAGCAAATCAATCAGCTGTTGAGAACAACAATCATAAAGGGATAATAAATACGTGATCATAACAACTGATATTTCGTTTGATATCATCTGTACTTCTGTTAAGAATAACCTTATTCTGTTAGGTAGAATTTGTTGTACTTCTGCCACTCTGTGGTCAAAATCAGAATAGCACAAAAATTTCAAATTTTATGGAGACTAACTCAAACACATTTTCTTTAGCTTTATCTGTTTTAATGTGCTGCCTTCTATTAAACTGTAAGCAATTTTTTTTGTAATATACTGTTTAACCATTGTTGTTCATGAACATTGTTTTCATGAACCAAATTGAAAAGGCAAGCAACAAGAGGTATTATTTTCTGCCATGTGAGTCTTCCCAGAAGCAACTAAAGAACTAAACAGGATTCCCCTTCAGATATGTTGAACTTCAAGTTCTATAACAGCCCGCTGGCTGAGGAATTCTGGGAGTTGAAGTCCACAAGTCATAAAAGGGCCAGGTTTGAAGACCCCTGTTCCATAATTTCGAGACAGCATTGTTCTAGCTGGCTAGAAATTAAAAAGCATTATAATGTAATCTAAAATACCCCAAAGGCTTTATGTCAGAAAAAGTACACCTTGATCAAAGACACTATTACTCTTACATTTCCAATTAAAATACAGTTCAATACCCTTAAAAGGAATACATGCTTAATAATTTTGTTACTATTTAATTAATATTCTATCCTGTTTTTCATCAAGGAATTCAAGGTAGTATACATAACTCATCCTCTGCTCCCAGTTTTTCTCCACAAGTCAAAGAGTAAGCAGAGAATACTTAGGATTTCCCAGTGAACTTCCAACAACATAAGGTTAAACCTTAGTCTCCCCAATACTAATCTAACACCAAAACACCAACTGGCTGAATGATTATGAGCACTATGGAAGGCACAGCATACAGTATGCTTTCCTGCATTAGATACTACAATGATTTGGATGGTCATTCAAGAGGCCTTGTCCAGAATCCAAGTGTCATTTAATCCCAAGCCTTGATGATGAAGGAGTCAAGTGTGCTAAGAAAATTGCAAAAAAAAAAAAAGCTGAATGAATCCTTTGCTTCTGCCTACATAGGAGCAAAATTGGGTGAGATTTTCAGGAAGAGAATCAGATGAACTGAGCTATTGTACAATGGTAACAAGAAAAGTAGTGCTATATTGACAAACTAAACATCAACATGTAAGGTTGAGAGCTTTTTTTCTCATAGAACGCTCAGAACGGAGTTCCGGCACCTTTTTTGGATGGAACCTTGTAGGGTAGGCAAGGCAGGTTGTATGACATGTGTGAATTCCGGCACCTTTTTCTTTTACAAAAAAAGCACTGAGAGCATCTATTCATGGATTAAAAGCTGAGTCCATAAACTTTCTAATCAAAATATGCAACTTGTCTCCTGTGCAGTGGAGAACTGGAAGATAGTCAATGAAACTCCAATTTTAACGGTTGGATTAATTCAAGAAAATCATTGAGATTATTGGATATTAGCCTTGATGTCACTGTGAATATCTCTGAAGGCCTTCTACTGGGGCTTCTTTGTGCAATTGTTTGGCCACTATGACAACAGACTGCTGGGCAAGATGAACCTATTCTCTTAAATTCTTAACCTACTTAGCTTCTGAGCTCAGATACAACCAGTCAGAGGTTGCCTCAAGTTGAGACTGGTAAAGCAACTTTTTATATGCCATGTGATAAAAATAATGAAAGAAGAGAGGAAAGATCAAATAGGACATTACAAACTTTTAATATAACTGAACCTGTATGTGAGAGTCAGATGGAATAAGTGAAAAGTAACATTTGAAAAGGGTAACAAAGCCAAAGAAACGTATACTCTTTAGAGTAAGGGAAGAATTAAAAATGAGAAAAAGTCAGAGGGTAAAAGCTGAAGTCGAAAAAGTTTGAGGGGAGTGGAATTATGCTGGGATCTCTCAGTTTCTACTCTGAACCTCTAATTTCTTTGTGGAACTTGCAATAGTGTTGCATAGGGCTTGATCTTTTTTCAGTGAAAGGGAGAAAAATAAGGTGTTCCTGACCATTTGATTCCTTCCTATATTTCAGGTTTGGTGTATCAGTTTAACATGCAAGCAAATCACATTTCCCATAGATAACATACGGCCAATAATCTTAAGGCAGTGCCTGGGGATAAGAGAAGCAAAGAGTAACTACTTGAAATTCTGTACCAGAAGCAAGAAGAGAATTCAGTTTTTATCCACTCTAAGCACAAACATAACTTGTAAGGATGCTCTTTTACAAGAGAGCTTTCCTCTTCCAACTAAGTCTGCCATAGTGTGTTTCTATCGCAATAAAATAGCACAAAGAAGCAATGCAAATCTTATGAGGAGTTCCTAAAGTTGAAATGTTGCACAATATTTCTAAGGTAAAGGTAAAAGGTAAAGGTTCCCCCGCACATGCGTGCTAGTCGTTTCCGACTCTAGGGGCCGGTGCTCATCTCCGTTTCATAGCCGAAGAGCCAGCGTTTGTCCGAGGACGTCTCCGTGGTCATGTGGCCGGCATGACTAGACGCCAAAGGCGCACGGAACGCTGTTACCTTCCCACCGTAGTGGTCCCTATTTTTCTACTTGCATTTTTACGTGCTTTCGAACTGCTAGGTGGGCAGAAGCTGGGACGAGTAACAGGCGCTCACTCTGTTACGCGGCACTCGGGATTCGACCCGCCAAACTGCCGACCTTCTGATCGACAAGCTCAGCGTCCTAACCCACTGAGCCACCGCGTCCCATATACAATATTTCTACAATCAGTCAAACTGGACAA
>NC_138202.1:88200967-88313467 GCF_964194415.1 Vipera berus | reverse complement strand
AAGAAGAAGAAGAAAGCTTCACTAACCAGATTCAGGGATTTCCAAAAAGTATCTTTGTTATCACCTGTGGTTTGTACATTTGCACATATACAAGATGTTTGGCATAAAGATCCAGTCCTAGACTTTTTCTCTCAAAAGGGTCAGGTTGTAGGTAATAGGAGGAATCTCTGCTGATGAAACTGGACAGCCACTGTTCCTCAAAGCAGAAATGGTGGTCCCAGGGGAGAAATCATCCAATCCGTTACAACACAACTGCCTGTGTTCTCTAGCTGTTCATAGATTCCAGACCTTCTAGCAACCTCTTCTTCTTCAAAGCCCAGAAGCATGCCTAAAACCACAATGATTCCACCATTCTAATAACTCTGCATCTATTGATGCGCATATGTTTCTAAAAGAAACTCAGTGGTGAAGGGTCATTTTTTTCCACTTGTCAAATTCTTTAGTTGCTTCAAACCAAAAGGCAATTGGACTGTGAAGATGAGCTCAAGGCTTGTCTTCCTATAGTCAAAATAAAGTACAGATAGTCGTTGCCAGTGACTTACACATCAGTTCTTTCATCAGGTTGAGGCATTTATCTCATGATGAAAGGCTTTTACTGTTATATTGTAAGTTATATTGTAAGCTCAGTCGTCTATATTCTGCAAAGTACATTCTAGAAATGTTGTTTTTTAAGTACAAACAGCTCCATGTTGCTAGATTTTATTTTCATATACTACTCTTTGGGTGGCTTATACAATATCATACTAAATTCAGAATATCTGGTTAATGTTATTTATGACGAGAAAGAGATGGGCAAGGAAAAAGAATAAATTATGCAACTGGTTGGATAACCACAAAGGTACTCACAATGCAAATGACTTGGCATACAAAGTTAATTTATTTGTAGAGTTCCCATAGATGATTCCAGGCTTATAATAATACTAGTACTTACCAATAGAAAAAAGATTGCTTTGAATTCTAGTTGACTTACAACTGATTGAACACAATCATTAGAGGAAACACCTATTTGGTGAAAAAGAGTATAAGAATCTAAAGAATGACTAAATGAAAACAAGCCTTGTAGATTGCCAAGAACAGACCAATAAACTTGACCAATAGCTGAAGTGAAGAATTTAATATTTCTACCAATGAAGATTCACTAGGACTACAACTAGCTGAACCTCTATTAGATAAAATGCTACCATAACTATTGTGATCTGCAAATGTGAAAAGTTTCCCCAGGCACTGAGTACAGATGTGGCATATAAGATATCCTGCTTGTTTCACCACCCCCATTTCACAACAAAGAAAAATCCCAATTAGAACTAACTGAATCAATTTTGAACTCCTAAAATATTGACCATATAGCGTTCAATGCTCAACATGTAATAAAATGCCCACTCAGCTTTGAAAGGCTTTGTAAGAGTCATCATCTCATTGCTCATATCAATATCGTATCATATTCGCTTCACTGGACTCTTCCCCTCTTTTTAAATTTTTAGAATGGGATTGTCTTGAAAACTCTAAGATCTTAAAAAATAGATTTTGGACTTTCTTCCAGAGGGTATGATGCAAAGCTTGTCTACTACTACTGACACTCTCACCTCTCCCTCCCAATTCTCAAGCCCTTAGGACCTGTTGCAGCTTCACAAACCCAGTTCAATACATCACTTTATCCACCAGCATGGAAAAAGCAGGGCAGGAAGCCATGCTAGGTTGACAGCAGGCAAACTCTTGATCCTCATCAGGGCAGGTTCTGAGGTTGCCACCTGCAAAACCTAGATTGACAAGAATGACCCAGTATTTCCTATGGTAGGAAAAAGGCAGCAATACTATTCCTCTTCAAACATGCAACTTCCCACCCCAACATGGCTGTGCTTCTTGTGAGATGCTTCAAGCAGCCGCAGAATAGGTTTGCAGTACACCAAGCCGACGATCTGTCTTCATGGCAATCTCGGTCTAGCTAATATTAATTAGTCACCTTAGTGGCAGCAAGCCATCTGCTCTGCTCCTCCTGTAGTATGTTAGCATTTACTGTCTGCTTTCACTGTTCTTGAGCCATATTCAAGCACTAGTAACATAGCGACAATCTGAGCCATGCTAAAAATACTAATACACTTGCTAAAATAAAACAAGCTGGAACATGGAGTATCGCAGTCTCCATAATAATAGAGCAACCGCATTTAAAGAGGCATCCAAATATGGCTTCAAGCAACGATGCATATTAGAAATCAATGCTTATATCTAGGAATAAACACACAAACACACATACACATATTCTCTCTCTCTTACATATGAATATCTCTCTGTATTTGTGTATGTATATACAGATGCCTTTAAATGCAGCAACGTTCAAGATAGTATTATATTGAACATTTATTGTAGCTTTACCCCATAGGTGATTGCTGAATGTGTAAGTGTACAGGCAGCAGTCTTTGCTACATACTTGCATGGCTTTCCCTGCTGCATGATGCTCAGCTGCATGCATCAGAACACCACACTAGGTAGCTGCTCCGGCAGTTCTCCAGGTGTTCACAGTAAAATGCACAAACACACCCACTGCAAATAATTCCTCAACAAACAGCACTTGAATACACTAGCACCCCTCCCCAAACAAAGCACCCCCCCTCTCCTTTCAGTAATCCAGCATTATTGAAAGATTTAGCCTCCTATAAATAAAAGTACACACACACCCCCCAAGCCAAGATAAATCAAGAGAATGTATAGGAATAGCCAGTTCTCTCATCTGCAGTTAGAGAAAATATCATTCCCTCCATAGCTTCTGTGTCCATCAGAAATACAATTATATTTCCCATCACAACCTGCATTTTCAGTAACCATGCACACATGAACAGAACTGCATATAACACAGCCTCTCCACCACGCTCTCACCATGCTCACACCATTTTGCTGACCTGAGTGTCAAAGCCATTCTCAATGGAGCTACTCTTCTTTCGAAGGAAGCCATCGGCTGTGTTCTCGTGACCATTCTGGGATTTGAGAGGGATCTGGCTGGCATAGGATGACTTGTTCACCTCCACCTTGTTCCCAAACTTCAGGTAACACGGCTGTGGGACAGTTTTCGCAGCTGGAATGTGAACAATGGGACTAGCACTATGGACAGGTTTAGGTAGTCCAGATTTCATTTTGGAGGCTACCAGGATGGCTGGCATTTTTTCTCCTTCTGCTTTGTCAATGCGTCTCTGTCACAACAGCAGCAAGCAAGGAAGGAAGAGGATGAAGATAGGTTTTTACAATCTGTGGCAGGCTAGCTTTCTCCGACCCACCCACCCCCACCCACCCACCCCCAAAAAGCCGAGTGGAAAAGGCAAGAAGGGGGAAATCTCTCTTTAAAATGCAACTTCCTTTCAGGAGCTGTCTCTGCCTTTCCACCTGTTTCCTTGGGTGGTGTAGCTGCTCCCTCAATTCTCAGTCCGTATATCCTTTTCCCTGCCTTCTTCTCTTCTGCGGCTGCTTTAACTTGCTGGTCCTCTTTTCAGCAGCCACTTTTATTTTATTTTGTTTTTTATTTTTCTCCCTTCTTTCCTTGAAGATGGGAGACTTTTAACTCGATTCCCTGGTCCCTGGAACCACTCCCGGTGATGTCTTGCCTTTCAAGGAACCTGCTGCAACATATGTTTTCGGCCGGCTGGCTGGGTGTGCGCCCGCCCCAGCCTAGCAGAGAGGATTGCCAGACTTAATATGCCTCGCCTTCAGTCTTAGCCCAGAAACAGACGTGTAGCTTAGTATCCTAGCAGAGGAGGATGGCCTTGGATACCAGCCTGAGAGAATCCGACTTTCTTAATCTTAGTATCGGTGCCCAACAGCAACGGTGCCGAAGCAGAGAGAGATCTGCCCAGGGATGACATTTAAATCGTTAAGGCTGCTGGTGGCAACGGCGAAGCTGCTGCTGCTGCTGCTGCTGCTGCTGCTGCTGCTGCTGGGCGTAAAACCCTAGGCTGAGGATGCGGTGGCTGTCAAAGCGTCCATCTCATTTTGACCCTGGCGCTGGAGCCGAGCGGCAACCCGAAGCGCGCGTCGGGTGCGAAAGCGCAAAGGAGGCGCGGGAGTCAAGGCAGCCGGCGGCGTGGACGACGCCAAAGAAGGCAGCCCGGATCAGAAGGAGCGAGAGGCGGCTGCCGATCTGACAGCGCCGGGCAAACCCCTGCGCGGCCTCCGATTGGTCCTCCCCCGCTCCAATCAGAAACGAAACAGCTCTGCAAAAGGGGCGGCGCTTCAACTCGGCCGATGGGCACGAAACTCTTCCTTTGGCCATCGGAGTGGGCGCTCTGCGGCAAGCGCGGAGGGTACTTCGGCGAAGCGTGGAAGGAGGCGCCAGGGGCTACCCGAGAGAGAGAGAGGGGCGCGGGATGGAGGGCAGCGGCAGCCGCCGCCGCGAAGCGGAAATTCCTCACCGTCGGTCTTGTCTTTTGTGTGCGGCTCGAAAGGAAGGCACTTTCGAACCAAAACACATGAGGGTGAATCATGGTTCCGTCCTCAACTGGCTAGTCATACGGGAAAACTCCCACTAGAAATTGCCAGCGGCCCAGCCTGTGAGTAAGTGCTGAGCAATTTAACCCAATCAAGTTCGGAGATGAAAAAGAGCCGTTTTCTCTTTTATCTAAAATTGGTGTTTCTAATAGGGAGAAAGGCTGTTTTAGTTCTTTAATATGGCCACAGCTAAACTGGTTCCACCCCACCCCGCCCCACCCCGCTTCTTATTTTGCTACTTAAGACAAACACAATGCAGAGTTTCAGAATGCATGTCTTTTAAAAACCACATCGTCTTCAGAACCGTTGTTTCTGTACCCTATGGAATTTTATATCAAAGGACTCCTAAAATAGAATAATGAAAGATCACTATTGGGGTAACACTTGTGATAACTGCAAGGCGCCCCTGTTGAGTAGCAAGAGTCTGGGGATCAAAGGTTGCCCTCAAGTAAAAGAGTTGTTAGAACACTGCTGGTAGCTGGACTTCGGTCTCACTCTGATCCAACAAAGTTATGGTTCTGGTTATAATTAATACTTTGAAATGTGCATAAGGGAGTGAAACCACACTGACATTGAATAAGGTAAAGGTTCCCCTGCACATGCGTGCTAGTCGTTTCCAACTCTAGGGGCCGGTGCTCATCTCCGTTTCAAAGCCGAAGAGCCAGCGTTTGTCCGAGGACGTCTCCGTGGTCATGTGGCCGGCATGACTAGACACCAAAGGCGCACGGAACGCTGTTACCTTCCCACCGTAGTGGTCCCTATTTTTCTACTTGCATTTTTACGTGCTTTCGAACTGCTAGGTTGGCAGAAGCTGGGACGAGTAACAGGTGCTCACTCTGCTACACAGCACTCAGTATTCGACCTGCCAAACTGCCGACCTTCTGATCTACAAAGCTCAGCGTCTTAACCCACTGAGCCACCGCGTCCCTTATACCTATGCAAATTAGCAATGGCCAAATAAAAACCCTGGCCTAGTACTATTGTAAGAATAGAGACGCATATCCAATGGTTTTATAAACTCCCATGAGCTATTTTTATAAATCCCTTGTTTTTTAACAAAACAAAACAAAATGGATCACAGGTGACAAAATTTTGCTTTTATTTTCCTAGCGTGAAGGTTCTGATTGTTGCTGACAGTTGTTGAGCCCACTTAACTTTGGATTTATCTTAGGGCCAGGGATCTTCAAACTTGGCCCTTTTATGACTTGTGGACTTCAACTCCCAGAATTCCTCAGCCAGGCACGCTGCTTTCTAGCCTGGAGCCTTAATCACCACTAGACCAAACTGGCTTTTACATCAGATGAAATAGATGGAAATCTCTTGATCCTTCTTTTTTTTTTCCTTTGTGTGATCAGGAGGACCATCAAAGCCCAGGAGGAGAAAAAAGTGTTAATCTCAGCAGTAAAATAATTCTAGCAATAAAAATAAGGTCCTAATTGCCCTGTTAAGGGCCTTTCTCCCTTTTACCTAAAAATGGATGTATTTACAAACATGTCTTTCCCAATCACCTCTTCTATGAACCTTTTCTCCCAGCTTGCTTTGGACTCTGGTTCTGATTTTGTCACTAAATAGAAAGGTAACAAATGTCAGTGGACGAAACAAGTTAAAGCTACAGTATATTTCCTTTTAGCACAGTGAAATTGCTACTAAAACTCAGTATTCTGGAAGTTCACACATTGTTTCTCTTATATATGCCATTTTCAATGAAAACCAGAAGTGGTGTACAATAAAACGCAATGACATCTATCAATTAAAAGATGAAAGATAGCTTAATAAATCTGCAACAGTCCTGATCATAAAGGAAGCAAATCATGCCTCAAATTGTCATTACTGGTAGATCTCTATGAAAAAAGTCCACCTTATCCCAGAAACTACCACAATGGACCCACACCTATTTCAATTCTTCATTGAGCACCAGCAATATGAGAAAGAAAACAAAAGCAAACAAAACTCTTAAGCCATTCTCTATAGGACCTAAAAGATCTGAAAAGTCTTCCTAAAAGGAGATGATTTCTCAGATGTTACAAATGTGCACATTTCTTTACAGAACTACCCTTTCCCTGTTCACAAACGTATCATAAATCTTCTTGGCTGTTCTTCAATTGGCAGTACAACTTTTGCAAATATTTATTAACTTCAGAGTTGCTTAAGCAAACACGTCTTTATGTAGATGTTATGCACAGTAGCTGTTTATACAACAGTTATATATGTATATTGTTTGGTGTCTCCTGCTGAGGTTGGGAATATGATAATTTTGTAGATATTATAGCCATTTGCTGGTGGTCTACAAATATCAGCAAAGCTGAGAAGCCTGTTTTAACAGAGATAGCTGTATGAAAAAGTAAATTAGCAGTTATGCATGATGAAGCAGTGTATATGTTATTCTTTCCTCCCGCCTCCACCTCTAAATTATCTGAGGACCTATTCAAGTACTATCTGTTCATTTGACATGCATCCCTGTTCCTATTGCCAATTTTCACACCAGCTCAATTGTTTGCCCTGCAGTTAAGTAGGCGATTTTTAAAACAAGAAATGTGCTTTTCCTTGGGCAGTGTTTATCCGCTAATCCCAGATTACAAAGTGCTCATCTTTGTTTTTCCATTTCATTGAAAAGGATCTTCTGGTGTTTCCTTTCCTTTTTACAAAATGAAATGGTACTTTAAGCTAGTATTGATGGTGAACAAAAAAATTCAAAGCTTTAATAATTCAACAGGTCTGTGCCAGATTTTGCCTGATTAAAAACAGACAGAACTGAGAACTCGGGCATATAATCAAGAGTTAGTGTAGTACGCTGATTTCTTAGACTATCCTTGTGAAAATTTCTAATCACCACAATTCAAAAAGGAAATTATAGGAGCTGGAAAAAGTGTAGAAAAGAACAGTCAGAATTATTAGAAATCTGCAGAAGATTTCTCTATAAAGAAAGACCCAAAGTTTATTGGATAAAATAGGTAGATATAGGAAAACATTATAGAGGTATGTACATGAACAACTCTAGAGCAGTTCTGGGAAAAGCTTATTGTAAAACTGGGATCAGATTTCTTTGCCTTAATCTAGTTTTAAAGTATTTATTTAGTCATTATTTTCAACAACTTTCAATATGGCTCATAGCAGTTCAGTATTAAGTATTAAGAATTTTAAAGAATGACTAGAAAAAGACAAAATACAGGTGTTTAAGATGGCAGCTCTATAAATATTTTAATAAATATATAAAATACACAACACAAACCAGTGGAAAGATGAAGCACAGAACATAAAACAGAAATAAAGACATGGACATAATAGAAAACCTTATTTAAGAGGAAACAAGTAAAATCATAAAGGAGATGTTCATAAAAAGGAATTTCATATTTCTGGAAATTGAGCACTTGTGAAGCAGATAAAAATCTGGTTGACTGCTTTATTTCTGCTTTATTACTCAACAAGCAAAACAGCCAGTAAAGCTGGAAAACAACGGGTTGTATCTAATAGTTGCAGGAGCCAAGACAGTTTCTACCACCCATTCTTCTCCTGTGCTCAACTTCTTCATTCACTAATTAGTATTTTGAATGTTCAGATGCGTAATAGGAACTGTTCTGAATAATAAGAACTGTTCTAAAACTGGAAGATGCAGCCCCTGAAATAAATCCTTTGTGGCATTTAATTATTGTAGTGAAATTATATTTCACTAAATTATATGAGAGCCCATTTGGTATAGTGGTTGAGGCCCCAGGTTAGAAACCGGAAAGCTGCGAGTTACATGTTTAATTCTAAGGCATGAAAGCCAGCTGGGTGACCTTGGACTAGATCAGGGGTGTCAAGCTCAATTTCATTGAGGGCCGCATCAGCACTGCGGTTGCCCTCAGGGGGCCGGGTGGGTATGGCCAGGGTGGGCGTGGCCTACTGGGTGGGAGTGGCTAGAGTGCATATGGCTTACGGGTGGGCATGGCCAGCTCTACATTGTTCGCATCAAGGGTGCCTATGGGGGCCCGGGCAGGTGTGGGACAGATCTGAGGGTTTCTGGCAGAAGGAGGGTCTCTGGGCCAGGGCCAAGGCATTGGGTGCCGTTCCCTCACTGTTTCCAAGATGGCTTCGTGGGCCACATGAAACCACTTCGTGGGCCGCATCCGGCCCCCGGGCCTTGTGTTTGACATGTCTGGACTAGATAGTCACTCTGAGCCCAGCAAACCTGACAGGGTTGTTGTTGTGAAGGAAAATAGGAGGAGGGAGTATTACTTACGTTTGTCACCTTGAGTTATTTAAGGATAATTAGCAGGGAGCAAAAATAAATAAATAAACAAACAAACAAACCATTACCATTATCACTTTTTAATCTAACCTATATCCTTTTGATTGTCTGGGCAAAAAGCTTTAATCGTTACTCAGCCAACTTGGCTATCCTGGTTGGAGAAAGTTGGGAGCTGTCATCTCAAAGAACTAGAACACAACAGGCTAAAGAAAACTGTCTTATATAATGTGTAAAAAAATAGGAATGCAGCCCTTTTATAATCATTCTATGAAATACTTAGTACAAGTTCAGGAATCTGCTATAATTTAAGGGTGTACACAAAAAGGGAATATGCTTTGTTTTAAATTTGAAACAATATTTATCGCTCAAAAGTTCTGGGCAGATCATGGTTTCAATAAAAGAGAACTGATGCACGTTGCCTAAATGAAGCAAATAACCAAGCTCAGAAAGTACTAAAGACTCCCTAGATCCTAGTTTGACCAAACAGAAATCCAGAACCCTTTGGTGTTTCAGGTTTTAGCTCAGAAAAATCAGGAGAAGGTTTTAAGCCAAACAAACGCCAGAGATATCTTAAAACATCTTTCGTTAATTGTCCAGCGCCTCCATGTATGGTATCAAGTAAGACATATCCGACATGCCCATCTGCCCCTCCCTTGATCTATCTAGCATTTCTTTTCCTAATTTCTCTTAGCTATTATCAATGGCCTTGAACCTTTCCATCTCCATCCATCACAGAAGACTTCTGCTCAGAATGCATAATTTGGGTCCCTGTCAAGGTCACACACATGTGTTTCAGTCCAGGCAGAAGGTACATGGCTCTGGATTGCTCAAAGATGTCAAAATGGGACCCTGCAGTTGAAGACCAAGGGATAGATCGTCAACTGCAGGGTCACAGCTGTCATTTTCACTTTTTCAATCCCTCCTGCGGAGGCCCCTGGGAGCAAGGAGTTCCTTCTGAGAAATTTCTGTTCAGTTAACATTAAATGGAATTATATTATTTATAAATCCTGGTGAAGAACAGGAGCAAGGTAAGTGAGGAGAGCTGGGAAGAAAACATGCCAAGTGTATGGCTCTCCACACAGTACCCCTGGACATGAAAACACACGTTTTGGTAAGGAGATCTTGAAACCATAAGTTCAAGGTGAAGCAAAATTTTCTAATTGGCTTTTTTAGCTGCTCTTTCAAATGTATTTATACAATATTTTTATTCACAGTTTAAAAAAAAGACAGTTTTGTTTTACTGACTGCATTAACTTGGAGGAAACACTAAAAAGGACAGAAGCTGTTGTTCTCTAGAAGCCATTCCAAAAAGCTTTGGGGAACAAAGGAGAAAAGAAACATCTCCTTGTAGCCAGATGGAGATTCTGCCCATTAACGGGTGGCCTATTTCTTCTGATCTTAACGAGGGACACATTATGTCAAAGTATAGTTCCTGGCAAAGAATATAGATTATGAATCCTGCTGACCATGGTATAGTGGCAGAAATCTGTCAAATGCATGAAGTTCTCTCTTGTCCTTCTGCTTTTATATTTGCAAAAACAGAAGACAGTCAAGTGCACCCCAGACTTTCGGAAGGGAATTAGTTCAACTAGATATTTGTGGTCTGCACACCCTCCATGTCTCCTTGTGCATTTCCTTTTTTTATAGGATGAGAGAAGATTAAATTCCTTTAAAAGGATCTGGCGTAGCATTTTGCTGTTAGTTTAAGCTTTAATAATTAGCTTCATCTCTTCCAGCAGATGCTGCATGTAACTGCTTTAAGTTAAGTGGTTTTGCTTACTTTGTTTTATTATTACAAGAGCCAATTGCTGCTCTTGTTTATCAAGGAGAAAGGAGACGTGGTGGCAAGGCTATTCTCCATATTTTAATTAATATCAAAGTGGTTCTCCTTCTCCTTGTCAACCTTGAAGTAAAGTGCTGTATCGAGTTGAGTGGTTTCTGGTTTTCAAGAGTTACTTCTGCACCAGTACGGAATATACATTGCCCTCTTTATTACCAGGATGGCCTACCTGCATATTGGTCTGGTTCTCATTGTAATGTCAGTTCACCACATCACTGGCATGGAACACATATACCCCATATGGAAATGTTTAGAAAATAGGCCTTCAACAATGGAAATGGCTGGATGAGCAGCCATAATATGTAAGCTATGAACAAAGCAAACACATTCAGAGGTAATGTAGTCTCCTTGTTGTTCTCCGAGTTTGGTTGTTTGCTTGCAGACATTAGCCAACTAGATAACCTCACAGTGACTTACCAGTTCGACCCTGCAGTACATATATTCTCTCTTTTATTGGAATATATGCCTAGGTCATATTAAGCATTATATTTATATGTTACATTAAAGTAAAGGTGGGAGGTAGACACATCATGTTGCAATGGTATATCATGAACAATTTCTAGTGGCCTACCTAATGCCTACAGGTTGATGCCATTTTTGGAGAGAATGCTTGGATCAACACATTTTAATCTGATTCAGCAAAAATAAGTACTTAGGCTTGTTTAATAATAGCTAAAACAGATGATAGCAGCTGGCCATGCCTTGGCTAATCTTGAAAACCTAAATCTACAGTATATTTATATTTAGTGTGTGCAGTGTATATATACACACTATGTATGTATGTATGTATGTATGTATGTATGTATGTATGTAGTGGCTTGATAGTGTAATGGTTAGAGACCACCTTTGATGCATGAGACTAGGGTTCAAATCCTGGCTGATATCCAACACACCAGTAGGAATTCTTGGACAAGGACTCCCTAACATTTCACACACCTACCTCAAAATATGAGATCACACAAACTATGAGAGTCATCCTGCCTCAGATGTCACCCTATTTAACAAGGCCTCCATCAGAAGTTGAGGAACAAGGAAAACCTGATGATAAGTAGGCTACTGCAACAAACCATACATGGATGAGGCAAGAGAACCTAGAACTAATGGAGGGCTACTACAAAAGCAGTCCTAAAGAGAGGGACATATGAAGCATATGAGGGAAGTAGGGATAGACAGAAGACCTGTATCCACACTAACTGAGAATCAGCTAGTTACCCACTGCTTCAATATAGTGAAGAGGAAGCTGCTATCAAAGCTGGAGACAGGCCAACCACAGATTACATCCGATGTTCAGCCAACAACTAAAGCTGAAATGTCATTTCATTTGAATATGAATTTGAATACACATGAAATGAAATGCCACCCTTCCATCACAGAGGACAGCTGCTGATATGAGGCATAAGATCATGGTACGCTAACTAAATTCAACCCTTGAGACTGGTTATTGAGGCTCAGCAGAGATGTACCATCAGATAGTATGCTAGAAGATGCTGATAGAACCCTTACAACAATCACTACTACCCTATTAACTCAAACCAAGGAATTGATGTTCATTAATGGTTCTGTAATCCAGGAGATTCTTGGTTGCACAGTCAGGAAGAACAGCAGTACATGTCCCACTGGAAAATAAAGTTAGAGGCTAAGTTCAAAGCAGCTCAGAGACAGGCTAGGCAGTTGGTGTAAAGATTATTACTGGGGAAAAATATAGGGGCCTGATTTCCTCTGAAGCAATTGGGACTGCTAAACAAAAGCTCACAGCACTGGTAAGCAGGCTAAGGGGATACACTAGAAGCAAGGGCCAAGGAGATAAATAGGCCCTGTTCTTCAAAGAACCATCCAAGGTGTACTGCTAATTGCAGTGCAGTTAACATAATAATAGCAGAGCCATCAATAGCAGAACAGTACTGGGAGGACATATGAAGAAAGAGAAGACACATAACATCAGTGTGAAGTGGCTACAGGATCTGAGATCACAGCAATCTACCAGAACAGGAACCAGTCACCATCACAATAGCAAATGCCCAAAACCCGCCCTGCCCCCTGCTCCACTCCTGTCCCGCCTCCACTCCACTCCACCCCCCACCACGCCTGCCCACAGAACCAACCGCTACCTCCACAGCCCGCCACAGCAGATCACCCAGGCAACCCAGCAGCGCCATGGCAACCCCACCCTCCGCCCACGTCCCACAGCATCATCTGCTCACGACGGGGCGCGAGGGTGGAGTCTTGTCCCCGCTGCCCAGATGCCATGTCTTGGCTGCGCTGCTCCGTGCGGGCCGCACACGGGGACGACTCTCCTCTGAGGTGGCTGCTGATGAGGGGGCCACAGGTGGAGGCGGGGATGGGGTGATGGCACACATGCCCACAGAGAGGTCTCTGAGTGCCGCCTCTGGCACACATGCCATAGGTTCACCACCACTGCACTAGGTAGTGTTTATCCTTTAAGGTACAGTAGATTTTAAAAGTGCCTTAAAATGCTCTACAATGTGCACAGCCATTATTTTTCAGCAGAAAGGTGAAAACATCTTTGAAAACAATACCAAAATAAGCTAAATTTCTGAAACCTACTTTAGAGGGCTATTCTAGAAGATTACTTTAGTTGATGGCACTGAAAGCTCAGATAGATCCTCCTAATTGAGCTAAAACTAGATCATAAATCCAACAGAAATAGACCTAGATAGTGTCATTCAAGGACCTTACCCCAAAGGATATATTTGAAAATGGCTAAAAGTAATAAAAACCATTCTGATGATCCAAGATGGCTTTTTTTTTTCAGGTATATCTACATCTTCCACTTATTCGAAAAGTTGCTTGGTATCTTAGAAATCAGGGTCCTGCACATATCAAACGGATATATCTTGCATTGATAGAAATTGATTCAGAAACAGAACTTGTTAAAGATTGCATGATAAAATGGGCCCAAAATATCCAAGAAGTTATTACAATGGACACGTGGGAAAAGATTTGGGTGAGGAACGTAAAATTTACACAAGCTCAAAATTTAAGAGAGAACTTTTATAAAATGTTTTATAGATGGCATTTAGATCCTAAAAAGCTTGCAAGTATGTATCCGAACTATCAGCCCAAATGCTGGAGGTGTGGTGACGAAGATGCAACATATTTTCACATATGGTGGACTTGCAAAAAGGTTAAGGCCTTTTGGATTAAAATTTGGTGGAATATGCAGAAGATCTTCAAGCAAAAGATAAAGTTTTGTCTGCAATTCTTTCTGTTGGGTATAATTACAGAAGCTACTGTTGTGGACACTAAGTTGATGTTGAATTTAATTACGGCAGCAAGACTCTTAATAGGTCAGTATTGGAAGAAGGAGGAACTGCCGACTATAGAAGAATGGACTTTAAAGGTTTCAGACCTGGCAGAGATGGCAAAGATATCGGCTTATTTGAAAGATCACTCGCAAGAACGTTACATTATGGAGTGGAGAAAATGGATTGAGTATATCCAGAACAAATACGGGACTAAAAAGTTTCATGTAGCATTTGAATAAGTCTTCCTTTCCTTTCTTTTTCTTTTTTTTATATATTTAATAGTAATAGTGTTTGTAGTTATCCTATATGAGCTAGAGAGTGATAGATTTTAGGGTTTGTGGTTGTTAGCATTTGGATGTTTATGATTGTTTTTTTTTTGTTTTTATACCCTGTACTTAGCTCTGGGAAGTGGGGGGGGGAGGGGGGAGGGGTAGGGAGGGATGGGTATGGGAGGGGGGGATTGTTAAAGATAAAATGTATGTTAAAACTTTTCAATAAAAAAAAGAAAAGAAAAGTTGCTTGGTATCTCATTAGAAGTATTTTTGAGATTTGCAAAGGTCAAACTAAGCAAGTTCAAGCTGCACTCGTATTTTTTTCAGTGGACCTGGCAGAAACTATAATGAAGTTATTTCTGGTACCTCTGATTTGTGTGTGCTCTTGGTTATCTGAGACAAGTCATTTCCAGAACCATGTGGAGAGCAATCAGTGAGATTGGTGACAGCTTGTTTTAGGCATAAGATGCTCTTTAATAGGAAGTTATTAAACAGAAACAGCTGTGTTGATTTCACACAAGGAAAGGAAAACAATCAAAGTCTGACTAATAAAAAGCACACAATGGACTGAGATGAGGCTTTTTAAAAAGATCTTTATTTCCTTCTTTACATTTTGAACACTCCATTGACCTTTCACCTACACTCTTGGTACATCTGGGACAGATCCACTGCATTGTCTTCTTAGAAGTCTATAAAGAATTGTTTTTCTAATTGGCTTGACAGGGATCCATTTGCACTTGTTTTAATTAGATGTTCAGGTCCTTAACTAATATTAAGGTACTAATATGGTAGCAAATATAAAATTATGTAATCCAGTTGGTTTTCATTTGTTTCTCATTTATTAGGGTTGAAGCAATCAATTTAGGGAAAATCCATGGGAAAATAGATTCGGTATATTTGTTCACTCTCACAGCTTTTTGTAAGATATTCCAGAAAGTTGCTTTTTTTCACATGGCAAATGGATATAAATAGAGGGCATGATTTAATGCTACCAAACAAATCGTGTGGCAAGCATTTGTTCTGTACAAGGCGCTCCCATATCCAAAGCCAGCCTTCTTCAGTTTCCCACATTTTCTTCCTCCTTTCAGATGAGGAAAAATTAGAAAAACCAGATTATTTTACAACCAAATCAGGCTTGACAAGTATTTGATACATCTAGAGGCACCAAACACAGGTGGACTTCCCTGGCATACTGATCTTTGCTGGCCATTTACCCACAGGCACCGCTTTTGTCCCCATAGTCCAGGGGTCTTCAAACCTGGCCCTTTTATGACTTGTGAACTTCAACTCCCAGAATTCCTCAGCCAATGTGCCTGGCTGAGGAATTCTGGGAGTTGAAGTGCACAAGTCATAAAAGGGCCAAGTTTGAAGACCCCCTGCCATGGTCTCTGCAACATTTTTATATTGTGCACATGCCATCACTTTTGGCCTTCTCATTCCGCTTGATTCTTCTGCTGAACTTTTTTCAGGTTGAGCTTTCATTTCAGGGATTAGGATTTTTGTTTCCTTATCTTCATCATCTGGAAAGCTGAACTAGGAGGACTCAGAATGGTTTGGCTTATGACTTCCAGACCAAGTTACCAACTCACTTGTAATGTGTGCTTTTTGCTGCTACTGTTATAACCCTTTTTGGACTTAGAACTTGAAATGTGAAGCTACGATCTTGCCTCCCCTCACAGGGCTTTTTTTCTCATAGAACGCTCAGAACGACGTTCTGGAACCATTTTTTTTTTTGCAAAAACAAAACAAAACAAAACAAAACAACCCATAGCAATCTTGGCTCTTTTTTTATGACTCGTGGACTTCAACTCCCAGAAATCCTGAGCCAGCCATGCTGAAGGGAAAGGGAGAGGTTTCCAAGCTGAGCCAGGCTGGCTCAGGAATTCTGGGAGTTGAAGTCCACAAGTCATAAAAGAGCCTGCACTAGAGGAGGACATTAAAATTATTTACAGAATTACTTCTTTAGGAACTAAACTTTTAGAATCTAAAACAGCTAATTCAGAAAAGCCAACAGGAAAGAACCTCACATTTTTCATCTGCTTCTGTCTTTTGGAAGGTAAAATTAGATAACAAAATAATCTATTTCTTATGTTAACATCTCTGCAATGAAATCAAAGGTAACAGGAAAGAAATGAGAAACATTTTTCTCAATGTAATATGTCTAATTTAGCTGATTCTAGAAAAAAATAGTATCTTTTGTACACTCTTGAAAACTATTTTGAATCTAAACAATTCTTAAGAATGAAATATTCTTAATTTGGACTTTACTTTTACTGTTTGGACTGTCCAAAATATCTGTATTACATCCAGAAATGCCAACTTTGCAACCAATATTTCTCATCCATAACTATGGCACCCTAAGGATACCTGCATACATGCAAATGTTTCTCTGGGATCAGTAACGCAACAGGGATTGCTTTTTCCTTCCAGTAACATATACCTAAAACCAGTTTATTGCATTTGGCAATTGTACTAAAAAAAATCTCATTCATTTAATTTGAAATCAAGTGAAAAAATGATTTAAATTATTTTATTAAAACAAATTAATGGCAATTCTTTTATAAAAAGTTGCCTCAAACAAAATGAGTTTGACATGCCTGCTCTAGATAGTTGAATGCTCCAAAATAAATTCTAGACCAGGCCTGTACATGCAGCCTACCAAGCACCCTTGGACAGAGAACAGACTTTTTTTTTAAGTAATAAAATCACCACCACTGCCCTGAAAGTCATGTTGCCTAGTGCCTCCATGGCTTACCATGACCACAAGCTCCAACACTGTAGATGCTCCTCTAGTCACCAAATCATTGATTAGCCCACCAGCATTCCTTTGCAGACCACAAAGATTTTTAATTTAACAGTGTGGGCCTTTCCTTTCTACAAGATAATAATAATAATAATAATAATAATAATAATAATAATAATAATAATAATAATAATAATAATAATAATAATAATAATAATAAGTAGTAGTAGTAGTAGTAGTTGGAAGGGAACTTGGAGGTCATCTAATCCAACCCCCTGCTCTTGATTCTATCCCTCTGTTAATGCAGCCTAGCACTGTGTTGGCTTTTTTGGCAGCTGCAGCACACTACTGGCTCATATTTAAGTGATTGTTCAGTAGGACTCCGAGATCTCTCTCACAGTTACTACTATTGAGCAAGGTACCACCTATACTATACCTCTGCATTTGATTTTTCCTGCCTAAGTGTAGAACCTTACTTTTTTCACCATTGAATTTCATTTTGTTAGATAGTGCCCAGTGTTCGAGTCTGTCCAGATCCTCCTGTATCTTAAGCCTATCTTCTGGAGTATTGGCTATTCCTGCCAGCTTGGTGTTGTCTGCAAATTTGATGAGTTTCCCATCTATCCCCTCATCCAAATCGTTGATGAAGATGTTGAAGAGCTGCACAGTCCTCTTCTAGATTTTCCTCTTGCTTTTCCGAGTTAACTCCTTGGTCTGCCATTGAGCAAGAATTGACTTTGTAGGGAAGCATATTATCATTTGATGTATATTTAACATATGTTCTACCTTTATTTACCAATTATATAATATTTGTATGCAATCCACATGGCGAGGTTTCAGGAAATTTACAATAGAAAAAATATATTTTTAAAATCATAAGATTAAAACTTCGCCTGGCCCGCACCGCCTCCGCTGCCTGCATTGCGCAGCCCCGCCATATAGAGTGGGCTCTGCTGCTCCCACAGCACCAGCCGCGCCAGCTCCGGGCCCAGGGAGGGGAGCCCACCGCCAACACCCTGTGACTGCAGCAGCACCGCCCCCCCGCCTCCTGCGCCCACCAATATGAGAGTTCCGGCACCTTTTTTTTTTTTTTAGAAAAAAAGCACTGCTCCTTCAATATCTAATCCAGATCCAGGGAAGGATTATCACCCAGAAAGAATGACTGGAAATAACTAAGGGAATCAAGCTGTATGTTTATGGATCATTAATTCCCTTTTGTCCCTCATAAAGTAATCAATTAGGACTGGAAAACATGACATTTTTAATGTGTATGTTTAAAAATCTCTTAATTTTCTCCATATACATTAATTGTTCTCACAAATGGCTCATCAGAATACACCTTTAGTTTATGTGTTAAAAGTTATCTCTCACAAAAGAGTGATGAAAAAATGGGTGAAAAACTATTACTTCCAACCCTAAAAAAAAAGACTGTTCACATTCCCAGTATTATAGTTAGAGTGAAAGTGTAAATATGACAACTTATATGTTTGTTTTAAAATGAATAAAAATGGGACCGGTGCAAAATTATGGTATAGAAAACTAGAACAGGGTTTCTGTATAACAGGGAAGTTGGAGAAAGGTATTCAGACAGTCATAACCTTAAAATGTCATTAGCTTTTGCTTTCACTCAGCTGAGCAATCAAAATAATAATTAACATTCTGTGGAGAAAAATTTTGACCCCTAGCAAATAATCAAGATTTAATTTTACATTAATGCTAACACAGAACTCTTAAGTCGACCCCTGGGCCCAGACACTTTCTATTTGAACCTTTGGGAGTTTTGTTGCAAAGAAGAAAATTCAAAACCTGCCAACGACGACTTGAAAAACAGCCCGCGAAGACAAAGTATTACAAGTACTCAACATTTGGTCCTTGCTATGAAAATTACCGGTAGGTATCCATTCATTCAGCTTCATGTGACTATTTTTTTTCTTTTTAGGCTAGCACAGGAACATCAGAAAAGAAATAAAACAGAAAATGTTAGGGGAAAATGGAAGTGCAAGTGAGAATCAGGAAAGGGCTGCTGGATTAGCTCATGAAAAAAGTATGAGGAAGACATGACCTGTACTTACAGCAGCTTAATGTGTAAATCTTTCCTGGATTTCCTGTTTGTTAGTAGCAAAGGATAGGTCCCAATATCTAATCATGCTTTTATGATTAATCATTTATGATGGTTCTCCTCCAAAATCTGCTGTTCCTGTCCTATCTTCTCTCCTCCTCCTCCTCCCTCCTCTCTTTTTAAAACATCAGATTGATAAAAAAAATTCTTTACCCAAAGATTTTTCACAAAGCAACCAAGATTTGAACACTGATCAAATTGATTCTAGGATAGGCTTTTCCCACAGGATGATAAGCCAATGGGGAGATTAGGGGAGTTGTCCTTTAGTTGTAAGATGGTTGTAGGAACTGGGTATATCTAGTCTAATGAAGAGAAGGACTAGGGGTGACATGATAACATGTTCCAATATCTCAGGGGCTGCCACAAAGAAGATGGGAGCCAATTTATTCTTCAAAGCACTTGAAGGCAGAACTAGAAGCAATGGATGGATACTAGTCAAGGAAAGGACCAACTTAGCAATAAGGAGAATTTTCCTGACAGAACAATTAATCAGCTTGCCTTCAGAAGTTTTGGGTGCTTAATCACTAGAAGTTTTTAAGAAGACATTGCGCAACCCTTTGTCTAAAATGGTATAAGGTCCCCTGCTTGAGCAGGGGGTTGGATTAGAAGACCTCCAAGGTCCCTTCCAACTTTGTTATTCTGTACTTTAAGCTACTCTAATATATGTGCAGGATACTTTAAGGGCAGAAAACTAGTCTTAGACATAATTCCAGGTTGCTGGCAGCTTTTTTTTTTTGAAGTAAAAAGGAACAAATATCCATATAGCAATAGTTCATTTTCTCTAAGCTGATTTGAATCCTCCCATGGCATGCTGACCTACATATCCAGTAAGGAGGAAATCTTCCTTCCTTAAGTAGGTCTGGCAAGAAGAAAGAACTTTTCTGTGGCTGCACCCTGCCTGGTAACTTCCATCTCCTTGCACTAAGGCAGACTTAATCCAAAGAGTTACTCAGCCTATCATCCCAAGTGTGGTTTTAACAAGTCAAAGAGTTTTAAACATTCATTAACAGGTGTTCTTCTGAAGCAAAATGCTCATTTCTAATGCCTTGAATTTTGCTTTGTTCCTCCGTGTGACACCGCAAGACATGGCAAGCCTCTTAACTTTAGAGCTATGGGAGGAGGAGGAGGAGGAGGATATTAAAGTCTCAAAGCTAATGTGAGAAAATGTTTAGAATTGTTCTGTCAAGTCAGTGCGATATGGTTGGTTTTACAAAAAGAATATTGTAGAGAAAAAAGGGTTTGCAAATGAAAAGAAGTGTCAGAATTGGGTTTTCCAGATCACAGAGACCGAACAGCTCTATTCAACAAATGTGTGCGGGATTAAACAGGGAAGGACACTAGAAAGTCATGTCAACTCTAGAACCAAAACTCCCAATCTTTCTGCGATGAGCTTTTTTTTTTTTTTTTTTTTTGAAAAGTTTTAAAATACAGTTTTCCTTTAAAAAACCCCTGCGATGAGCTTAAACGTTTAAAATTTCTCAGTGCCCGTAGCTGAGTATGTTAACAAGCAGGATCCCAGGTAATGCTATTGATTATCCAGCAGAACATGAATAACTGAGCTAGAAAAATATTGTTCCTTCTCTTTCACAGATAACATAATAATAATAATAATAATAATAATAATAATAATAATAATAATAATAATAATAATAAGAAGAAGAAGAAGAAGAAGAAGAAGAAGAAGAAGAAGAAGAAGAAGAAGAAGAAGAAGAAGAAGAAGAAGAAGAAGAAGAAGAAGTTGGAAGGGACCTTGGAGGTCATCTAGTCCAACCCCCTGCTCAGGCAGGAAACCCTATACCATTTCAGACAAATGGCTGGCCAGGACTGTCATGCTTGATATGTAGGGGAGTCTTCTTTACTATAATTATATCTAATCATGCCTCTGGCACATTTGATTCAGTACTATGTAGGGACTCTGTTACAGTTTTAGACACACATTTTTCCTAGACCTGCCTGGAGACGCCAGGGACCCAATCTGGGATATTTTTAACATGCAACAACATGCCACCATCAATATTGCTGAGTGGCAGGCTTCCCCATCAGTATTCTGATAGTTAGATATACATGTACTCCTCAATTTACAACAGTTCGTTTAGTGACTGTTTGAACTTATAATGGCACTGAAAAAGAGACTTATGACCGTTTTTCACACATGAACCTTGAAGCATCCCCCTGGTCACATGATCCAAATTCAGATGCTTGGCAACTGTCTCATATTTATGACAGTTGCAGTGTCCCGGGGCCATGTGATTCCCCTTTTGCCACCTTCTGACAAGCAAAGTCAATGGGGGAAGCCAGATTCACTTAACAACCGTGTTACTAATTGAACAGCTGCAATGATTCACTTAACAACTGTGGCAAGAAAAATCATAAAATGGGGCAACATTCACTTAACAAATGTCTCTCTTAGCAACAAAAATTCTGGGTTCAATTACGGTCATAAGAGGAGGACTACTTGTATTCAGGCCAACCTGTTGAAATCAGGTTCCTAGCAGTGTGATTGTCTTTGTAAGCAGAGACCCACTGTAATAAGCAAACTATTGGTACCCAAAAACTAATATTTGTATGTAATTGCCACAAAACTGAGTATGAGTTAGTAACTTGTGTTTTGCTTCTAATAAAAATCCTCAGCAGAGGTACCAAAGCAAAGGTGATTGGCTATCTAGCCCTAGCAACTATGCAAAAGGCAGCAGTGGTGATAGTTGCACAAACAATTATTAAAATTTGATCCCTTGTGCAAAAGCACAGCAGGAAAAAATGGGTGGGGAATTAAAGCCTGCCAAATGGAAAGCTACCAAAGCATTAGAAAAAAATATGGCCCAGCATCTGAGAGGGTGTTATAGCCAATAAAGAGTAAAAACAAATGTATAAAAGCTATATAAAACAGCTTTACCAGCTGTCTCTTTTCATGTGGAAATCTGCCTTGATGGGGTGCTTAATGTTTAAAAGGGAACCAAGTCACAGACAAACAAGACGAAAATGTGGAAATCTCGTAAAGTGGCCCTGATGTAGCCGCAAAAAAACAAAAGGAAATTGTTTGTTTTTATTTTAGCCACATTGTGTGTTCAGTCCCTGCCCGCCCCCCACCAAAGTGGGGAAACAGGAAAGGTCAAATCTGAAAGGTTATCAATCAATTTGCTCAGTGGCACGCTTCAAAACAAGTTTTGTTTCGATAGCAATATAGCAACAGGTACCAGTTATGCTAAGCATAGCTAGTTGCAAGTACAGTACGTCAGAAGCTGTGTGTATCACCCAGCCATGTGCCAAAATATGGAAGGGAAGGGAGCCAGTGAAAATTAATATGTACTTATCTGTACTTATAATGAACTGGAAGGCACACCCTGCAACAAAGAACCCCAGCTGGTGTGTAGAAAAGGACCCTCAGAAATCAGGATTCCACCCAGCTTCAAAGCTCTCTTTCATGTTAGTACAAGCTAAGCAGGCAAGAGGAGAAAGAAGCAGTGGTTGGATTCCAATATGTGAACAACCGGTTCTCTGTGTGGATGCCATTTCCGGAAGTCCATTCTGGGCCTGGGCAACAAAAAAATTAGCTACCGGTTCTGCCAAACTGGTGCAAACTGGCTTGCCAAGTCAACTATATGAAGGCATTAACTCAGGTCAGGCTTGGTCCTGATGCCCACAGTCTATGAGACTTTCCACACTACAACTCTCCTGACTATCCTCCATAACATGGGATTAATTTGTAATCCAGAGTGTGCTGGACCTCAACCCGGCAAGTAATTTATTAGAAATCAAGCAAAGGCACAGCGTGCCTCCTGAATGAAGTGTGATAAGAGGACTTTTGCCTTATGCAGATGCCACTGTGAAACAGTTCTTCCCCTGTGACCAGAAAGACTAGGAAGAGGCACCACTTGAGGGGAAGTGTTGTATACTATAAATACACAAACAGAAGATTAGAGGCAATTATTAGGACAGCAGTCAGCTTCCCCTGTCAATACACGAGCAGATAAAATAGGCACTGAGAGTTCAGAGTCAGCTATGAGTAGGATTACTGGAGCAATAATACTTTGTACTTGCTTTATAATTTTCATCACAGGGTATCAAAACAGGATTTGGAACACCCAGTGAAAGTATAATCCTTTGCACGTTGATTAAGTTCAAAAGAAAAAAACTACAGGAGGAGTTAATTATTCATTAAAATATCCCAAATACGGCCCCAAAGCAAATGAGGTGCTAAGAAGACTGATAAATTTGCAGCAAATGTTGATTAATAGTCATGATTTTTTTTAGCATCTGAAATTACTTGCAGAGTATTTCAGAATTTGAATATGTGAAATGTACGGTAAAGTGTTTGATATTTTTAGTTGTCATTTAATACTGCATACCTGACATGCAATAGTGTTTCATATTTATATCCATTGTATGGCGCACTTGGTTTCAATCAAATATGTATTGAGTTCATCTGATTTTCATTTATGACATTTCTCATTGTTGCTATAAGCATTTGAGATAGTAGAAATAGGATTTTTTAATCATTACCAGAACTGAAAGAAAGTAACTGAGCTAAGGTGTCAGCCTTGTGAGGTAGTCCAGACAAGACGTGCACCCTGAAATATTAGCTCTAACTTTATTGTAAGATTACATTAACAGAATTTTGCAAGGCTAAAAATACATCTCTCTCCTACCTCCTTGCCATGAAAGTCCAAGAAACCAGGCATAAATTAAAGCATATAGTAGTGCATACAATATGTGAACCTTTCTGAATGTTCAATATATCTGCTTAAATATGATCTAAAATGTGTACAGCAAGCTCTACCAAAACCCAGCCTGGAGGTATATATCCTCATCTGCTTTCAAATCTCAGAAGTTGATCCTGGCAGCCAAAAAGGCAAACTCACAAAGTTGGCACTATTGAAGTCATGGGTGGAGCATTTATAATGTAAGATGGGGCTACAGCTGACCTTTACACTACTTCAAACATCTGAATCTCAATCAACTGTTTACATCTTAGACTGTATCTTAAACACCTGACAACAGCAGCATTAGTGAAAGAATAATCTATATAAAATCTTTGAAACTGCTGAGTCATTGTACATCAGCTTTAAGTGCCATAAATTAAAGAATAGAAAATGAAAAGGCTCTTACATAATGCATCCTAATACAGCTACTATTCTTCAGCCAGGTATTTTCTATTGAAGAGAAAGGATTTTATTATCATAATGTCCTCTAAGTGATTTTACAGTTACTCCCATATGGTTATTTTACTTCAGTGAAAAAAAAACCAACACTCCACACTCACAAGCCTGAGAGAAACAGCACTGTCTTACTTTTGTGACACCAGGTAGAAAATTTCAAGTAATGTATATGTTGAATTAGTCACATCCAGGTAGCCCTCCACTTATGACCATAACTGAGCTCAATTTTTTTTTGCTACGTGAGACAGTCATTAAGTGAATGTTGCCCCATTTTATGACCTTTCTTGCCACAGTTGTTAAGTGAATCACTGCAGTTGTTCAATTAGTAACACAGTTGTTAACTGAATCTGACTTCTGCATGGACTTTGCTTGTCAGGTCGCAAAAGGGGAATCACATGACCCCGGGACACTGCAACCGTCATAAATATGAGACAGTTGCCAAGCATCTGAATTTGGATCATATGACCAGGGGGATGCTGCAATGTTGTAAGTATAAAAAATGGTCATATGTTACTTTTTTAGTGCCGTTATAACCTCAAACAGTCACTAAACAAATGCTTGTGCGTTGAGGATTACCTGTAGTTACATGGCTGTGCTGTGATTTGAATAAATGCCCAGGCTGCCTTTCCCTCTAATGCAGGCTAATACAATATTGGCTACTCCACAGCCTGGCAATGCCTGTCTGAGCTCAGAAAGAAAATGTCATTATAGATGGAACATTGGTGTGAAGGAACACAAAGTGTGGAAAACAGGGCATCGTGTTCCTGAATTAACCTGAAACAATTTTTAGAATAGCCAAGTGTTCATTTCCATCACTGTTGATATGGCGACTCCAGGTTACATGTAGTTAATTTATACATTACATTACTGGGACCATTTCCAGGAGCAAAGGTGACCTTTTCCCACCATAAGTAGTGCTAAAAATTGAGCTTCATAGATTTCGGTGCATTGTTAAAAGAAC
The DNA here is from genome assembly GCF_964194415.1 of Vipera berus. Lineage (NCBI taxonomy): Eukaryota > Metazoa > Chordata > Lepidosauria > Squamata > Viperidae > Vipera > Vipera berus. The sequence continues at coordinate 88,288,412 of NC_138202.1, read as the reverse complement.
AGGCAGCACACAAGTGTTCTAATAAACAAATAAATACATTGGGCTCTTTTGTGACTGAAAAATCCACCAGAGGTCTGATTCTCATTCTTGTAAATTGGAAATGCAAGAATTAGCAGGTTTTCCCAATCATGTCTTTAAATTATGGCATGAGACTGGCCCCATGGCAAATCATATAAGCTAACCAGAAAAAAAATATGTTTGGGGCTGTCATTTGAATTTCAATGGAAAAAGAAAATAAATATGGAGGTTTTGATGGAGTATGGCTTAGGATGGCAAGATGCATTAATAAAATACTTTTGAAAATTACTGAAAGATAATTCAGTATAAAATACAGCCATCTGTGTTTTCTTTGAATGAGGCTTCATTTTGCTGAACATATAGCCACGGGTGTCAAACTTGCGATGTCACGTGACATGTTGCAACATATCGCAACTTTTTTCCTATTTCTGACAATGGGGTGGGCGGGGTTTTGGTGTGACGCATCCAGCCTGCGGGCCGGCAGTTTGACACCCCTGATATAGGCCATGCTAACATCTCCCTTAAAGCAATAAACCATGGCTTTACTGACAATGTAATGGAAGCTTTTGATGCAAGATGATAAAAGTTTTTTCACATGACATATCTATGTTTATCCAAAGTTACCAGTGGTATTATGTCTACTAACTGGACTTCTTCATGTTGATCCAAAGCTGTAAGCAAAGATAGTACAGGCTAACTTATATGCACATGAGGATTCTATCTTGTTCAGTGCTTCCAGTCACATTATGTATAATGTGTCTTTAGAGATATGTGTATAATTTATTTATTTAATTCCATTTATATCCCGCCCTTCTCCGAAGACTCAGGGCGGCTTACAAGCTGAGCAGTAGCCTTCATTCTATGTATATGCCTGCTTATTAGGGCTTTCACACACACCCCCAAGCGGCATTATTACAAAGTCAGCTTAATTGCCCCCAACAATCTGGGTCCTCATTTTACCTACCTCGGAAGGATGGAAGGCTGAGTCAACCTTGAGCCTGGTGGGACTCGAACCTGCACTAATTGCAGGCAGCTGGTGTTACTTAAGGAGGCATTAGCCCACTGCTCCACCATTCCATTCCAAAAATAGAGGGAAGGATTACATGATTACTATCCAACATATTTGTATTTATTTACTTATTTATATCGATATTTTTACTGATTTAATGAATTATTGTTGGTTTCCTGTGGATGTTTTAATATTATGGTGGTGTGAGGGGTAGGAAATGGATCCACTGTGAGTTTTTGTGAAGTCTGGTGGTAAATAAAACCGATAAATCAATACATCTTAGAAAGTGAAGAATAAATATTACACAGAATTGTTCATTGGAGCACAAAAGAAAACATCACTGTTCTAGAAGATAAGGAAAACATAGGCAATTATTTTCCTATTATTTTCCTATTTTTTATTTTTATTTTTGCCTACCCCGGAGCTACCACCTGGTACTGGGTCGCGCAAGCAGCAGGCAAGCGGGTGAGCACATGCAACTCTGCTTATGCAAATGGTGGGCTCAAATGCATGAAGCTCCATTTGGATGAGCAGCTTTCACAGTACCATCCATTTTCCTCTTCTTACCCCTGCGCCACTGCCACAGGTCTGTAAAGATGGAAAGGTTGGGGACCACTTATCTAATGCATAATGAATTTAAAATGTAGAGGTATGGACTATCCTACTTATTAACTTGCCTGCAGCAACTACCATTTGCAATTTTCTTCTCCTGTACAGTACAGTATATGATACAGCATTTCTGCTGAAAAACTCTTTGCCTAAGCTATAATGAATAATTTTGATTTAGTGTAATATATGAACCCAGCAGAGTGCCTTATCAACTCTGGTTTATAACTAGGTTATGTTTAAACTTGGCCATTATGATTTCATCAACATATGATGATTAAAATATATTGTAATTTACTTAATTGATGATTCCAGGCGCCCGATCTTCGCTCCTTTCGCCGCGACCTAAAAACATTTTTATTTGAACAAGCCGGCCTGGCCTGATAGGGGATTGGTAGGTTTTTTTTTATTGTGGTTTTATTGGGGTTTTAATATTGTACTGACTGTTTTAGTGGGCATATATTTAATTCTTTTTTAATTTTTGTAATTTTGTATTTTTATTCTTGCCCGAGTCCTTCGGGAGAAGGGCGGTATATAAATATTATTAAATAAAATAAATAAATAGTCTTACATTGTAGGATTTATGCCCCAACCCCCGGGCCGCAGCCTACTACCTGGCCACAGCCTGTTCAAACTGGACCAAGGGAGATAGGCACGCATGCGTGCACGAAGCCCCACTTCTATGAGCGGAGAGCGCTTGCGCTTGAAGCTCCATTCGTGCAAATAGAGCTTTGAGCGCAACCACAACAGCTCTCCATTTAAGGGCCTTCTGCTTGCATGAGTGGAGCTTCGCATGCGAGCAGCAGGCACTGACACTCGCGCATGAAACTCCACTCATGCAAGCAGAGGGCACTTAACTACAGGGTGGTTGTGCTTGCGCACAAAACTCCATTTGCACGAATGGAGCTTTGTGTGCAAGTGGCCTCCACTCATACAAGTGGAGATTCACCTTGAGCACAAACATTCTCCACCCGTGCACGAAGCTCCATTTGTGCAAGTGGATAGTGTACGTGCCTGCCACTCACACAAAGAGAACTGTGCATGGCTGCCACTCACATGCCCCCCACCCCATCCTAGGCCGGGCTACCAAGCTGGAAAGGTTGGGGACCGCTGTTCGAAAAGTACAGCCTTGAAGAATCCATTTGGTCAGGCCAAGTTGAAAGACGAAGTGGGCATTCTTTTCAATGTGTTCCATCTGGGCAGCTGCTATTCTTACATGATATTGTTTAATATGTATTTTTAATTGTAAAGAGTCTTCCTGGAGCCAGGCGGCCTAGAAATTTAAATGAATAAATAAGTTTATTTATCATATTCCTGCCAAGGGCAAAGGATTCAGACTACGTGGCTGCTGTGCCAGAAGACACTGACAGGCTTCCAGCGGTGCAATTGAAAGCTTAATTTTCAAAATGAGAGGGATGGAATTCTCATGTTAGGTTAAAAAGCCAAGTTAAGCATAAGCTGACTCTCTGAGCCTCGTGCTTTCATAACACATATGTAAAGAAATGAAACAGCAATTGCTGCAGAATGGAAGCAGAGAATGGATAATCTTTGCAACCAACAATCACACCGCATGAACATAAAGCGGCTACAAAGAGATCTTCTCTATTTAAGCATCTTAAAGGGGATCACAAAGATTTCGGAGCAGATAAAGCTGAATTAAGTTGATTCAGGAAAACATGTAGGCAATAATGAGAATTAAATGCATACATACTGTATGAATCTGTAAAAGTCACCTAATAAACCTAACTAATCTCAGCAAAAAAAAAGGCAAGTAAAGTACAAACCAGCAAAAAAACATGGAAATAATTACATGGAAACTAGTGATCACTTGTGATATAAAGAGGATTAAATAAAGTATAAACCATGATGCTTATAATTTGCATAATAAAAATTAGCATAAATATTATTATTATGAAAAAGTTTTAACTGTGAGTTACGGAGGAAATTTTTCCATTTCTCAGCATACAGTAGTGCATACAATATGTGAACCCTTCTGAATGTTCAATATATCTGCTTAAATACGATCTAAAATGTGATCTTTTCCCCCCACAATTTCTAAAATTTGATGAAGAGAACCCAGTTAAATAAATGAATCAAAAACATATTTGTCAATTTATTGAAGAAAATGATGCACAGCTGTATATTTGACCCAGATAAACTGTATCTGGCGTATACTTTAATATTATGCAACTTACTTTGGGAGAACTTTACAAAACTCTGAAAGGGAATGTAATCATTCCAAAACTACATTTTTAGATCTCTGACTTAGGAAGTCCTCTTTTTTTTTTTAGGTAAGTGTGAATGTTAATAACATTTAGTGATGATCAGTGAGGCAGAATCTGTCAGATATTACAGGCTAGCTAGCAATGAAATGGGGAAAATCCCTGCATTTACCATTTCCTGGAGCAACAGTGGAGGGGGGGGGGTTAAAGGGATTGCCCCAACCCCCACCACAGAAGTTCAAGACTGCTGAATAGATAATTCTTCCAGACAATGGGCAGAGACTAATGTAATTAGGCGAGCTGGCCCATTGATTCAGCAACTATGTGCTTGCACAAAGCTCACCGTAGCTCTGCCCGCTGCTGCCTATTGAGACTAAAAGCTAACAGTGAGTAAGGCCCTGCCAATGGTAGAATTGCAATGAGACTATGTCTTCTCACTGGCTTCTCACTCACTATGTCTTCTCACTTCTCTTAGTGTGACATTTTGCAGCAAAAGCAAAATGCAGAGGCACTTCACTACAAAATAAGTTATGCCTTTGGGCTGTAGGCTTTGTGGCCAAAAGTATAAATAAGTCACAAACGTCAACCTTTCTTCCGAAATGCAGGCAAAATATATTTTACAGATAGGCACTGTATCTATAGATGCACTGGAAAGAATTAAGCATCTTTCTCGTCCCTTTTTAATGGAAACTCACTCATGTCCACTAATAGTGAATCTGTGTTTGCCATGTAACACACTGTCCCTCCTTCTCACATAATATATACATACAATAGTCTCTTTACAATAGTCAAATTCAACATTTTTCTGAACATCGCAATTAAATAATGATCAAAAATTACCGGTACATGTAAAAAAGTACCCCAAAATACCACCTACCGTAATCATATTACATATAGTTGGTTTGTGCCCTCTGACTCCATGACTCATAATTATATTTCTGTGGCTGCAATAAATATTTTTTATATTTTGCAAATTCAAAGAAAAGTTCTCCAGGAAGGTTACTTAAATGAATGTATGCTAGATATCTCTGAGAAAACTGGCCCATTTAAATACTCTGATTCCTCTGATGAGTTACTGCATTATATGCAAAAATTCTTTTTTTTTTTCATAAAAAAATTGGAAATGCTACAGTATGGAAAAGAACCAGTTTGGTGTAGTGACTAAAAGTAGTCACTGATTTAGGTATGAAACAGCTGGATGATTCGGGACAAGTTATTCTCTCTCAGTAAGAAAAAGAAGGCAATGGCAAACCACTTCAAAAAGAAAAAGTTGCCAAGAAAATTTCATGGTTTTGTCAGGAGGCCAAGAATGATTCAAAGGTCCCCTCCCACAAAGCCAAAAATATTAGGGAAAATAGAGAGTTGATGATAAAAGGTATTAAGGATGATATGATCAATACTGTAGCTAGAGGAAAAAAAGTAACATTTGAAGTGTAGTTTGAAAGATTTCTGCAAATTCTGAGCTCATGCAGATTCTTCTCTAGCAAACTGAGTCATTACAGAACAGCCAATTCTTGTCCTTTTATTTAAAAATGTACATTCAAAATTAAGATTGTGCCAAAACTTAGAGGAGTATTTTCATGTAATTTATTTTATTTTTAATTACATATTATTATTTTAATAAATAAGGCAGCAAGCATATCTAGTATTCCTCCCTTGTCTTATTTTCTTCATACAACAACCCTGTGAGGTGGGTTGGGATGAGAGACAGTGACTGGCCCAACGCCACCCAACTGACTTTCAAGTCTAAAGTGGGATTAGAATTCACGATCTCCAAATTTCTAGCCTGGCGTATTAACCACTAGACCAAACTAGCTCTCATTTCAGAGAAATTTCCTTAGCAATATTCCTCTACTAACTTGTTTTAGGTGTTCTTAGAACCCATTGACCCTTTGAGCCACTGACAAATAACATACCATATAATTCTGCTCTATAATGAACCAGGATTGCCAAGTTAATACTTGTTGGTTTGTTCTGGACCATTAGTGAAGTGGCCTGCATCAGAAATGTTTCTGACCAATGCAGCTTACTTAAAATTTGTCAACTTGGATGATAATTTCAATTACCTTTACTGGGAAATCATCTCCTTCATGCAAAAAATGTTGTGTTTAGTTTGTTTTGATTTACACAGATAAAGCAGGAATAAAATTTGGGGATAACTGGGAACCACAAAATTGAAAATCAAGGTAGGTCCGAAACCTGGTAAAAAAAATCCAATATAGGATTTGAAGACAAGGCTCAAGAAAGTCCTCAAGAAATCATCTCCAAAATGAACTGCTGTAAATTGTACACAAGAAGAGATGTGGGTGATTCAGCTGATAAATGAATCCAGAAATGGTTATCCCAATCTTTTGTCACCTGACCTGAGAACAACTTATCAATGCCCACCTCCTACTTGTGAATCCTCATTCTGAGTCTATGCTCTTTTCTCTCAACAAACTCTCTTATTAAATGTAGATGTTGCAAACTCTCTAAAGTAGGGAGAGTGGCACGCGATGATTCAGCTATTCAATTGCCAACAGCTATACTGGAAATCATTTAAATGAGTTACAGATTTTCAGGATTAATCCAATCAGGAATAATTTCCTCGCTCAATATTTCTAAAAGGCCAAATAAAAAACAGTAAGCAAACAAAACAGTGGTTCATATCAGCCACTGGTTATGATGAGTATTCTAGGTAGGCTACATTTTGCTTCTTTGAGTCCTGAAAGGGGAAGTGGGGCATTTACTTACTTACTTACTTACTTACTTACTTAACTTACTTACTTATTTAATTTATAGGCCGCCCATCATACCTCAGGGTAGATCTGGGTGGCTTAGAATCATAAAAAATAAAACTATATAAATTAAAAAGGTAAGTTAATATGAAAACCAAAAGATTACGGCCCAATTAAAAGATGGGGCAGGTGGGAGCAGGATGGGGGAAGGAGGTGTGATCTATTATTAATCAACTATCTCCACTGTGATGTAAAATAATCAACAATTTAACTGTGTCTCTGAATATTGCCTTCGCATATCTTTATTCATATGTTGCTTTGACTGCAACATTTGCAGTAATTTTGTTTTTTTTAAAAATAAGGTCAATAAATAGTAATAGCACTTAGACTTATATACCACTTCATAATGCTTTACAGCCCCCCTCTGAGCCATTTACAGTCAGCATATTGCCCCCAACAATATGAGTCCTCATTTTACCGACTTCGGAAGGTTTGAAGACTTAGTCAACCTTGAATCAGTAAAAATGCAAGCATCAAATTAAAATGACTAATAAATAAAACTACAGTACAGTTTTTATTTTAAAGGTTCATCAATAAATGGAGGTGTCACAAACCAAATACAGAGATAAATTAAAATCCCTCTTGAAGACTTCTTGCATCCAATGGTTCACCCATGAAGTATAATTCTGTTAGGCTGGCCCACAGTCTATTCAGTAGAGAGAATCCTCTTAGCCCTTTTACTGAAGAGTTCTTCCTTCATTTTAGATGTTAAAAAAACAAAAAACAAAAGGAGGGCATTTTGGAACTTCCTATCCAAAGGCTAGAAGGATAGAACATAACAAACATTGTGGAAATCCTTAAACACAGGGGGTAACGATGTAATTTGTGCAGTGTTACACAGTTTTTCCAGGAAAAAATATATCAGTGAAATCAGTATTATAGATATAACAGAGTTTATTAGGGAAAGAGAAACAAGGGAAGTCAACAATAACATACAAAATTCAGATTTATCAATACAGACTAGCTAGTAGTTGCTAAGAGTGGATAATGACTTGATGAAAAATCATCATCACCATTCATCACAGGCCATAGTTACATATGACCTCATTAAATAAGCTCCTGGATTTCAAACCACCTTTACTGCAGGGAGGATGGATGGAGAGAGATCTCTGAGCCTTGTGTTGCTCATAAGCAGGCTTTCCTTGTTATTTCTCTTCCTTATTTCTCCCTAGTTGAAGGTCACTCTCTTTAGGAAACTGATTGTTGCTCTGCCCAGAGGATAATTTTCCATTGGTGATGTTCTGGGTCTAGCCAGCAAATCAGAAATTATCTAGAGGCTAAAACTACCTTTAATGGAATTATAGAGAAAAAGTCTACTTTTTACCAGTTCATTTTTTGTACAAAGGGAATTACATGGAAGAAGCTCTATAGGGAAATTAAATCAGAATTCCATCTATTCAGACCTCTAGGATGCACTAAAGGTTTGACACATTAAAATTGTGCTGAATCTCTTTCTATCTAACCTTTAATGTTTTTGCAGCAGAGGTAACAGCATACTTAAGGGAAATCAAATTTGATACTACAAAAGATGTATTTCCCCCCAAAATATGGATATGTCAAACTTCTGTTCTTCTGTCTTTCTGGAGCAGTGGAGAACACCTTGAAGATAGACTTTAGATAAGGTCTAAAGATGCTTAGATTTTAGAAGATGTTTGAGAGGCTGAAGGGATTGGCTGCTTATTAGAAAAGAATGTTATTTCCATTCTGGTTTTAATTGGATTAGGATTGATTTTTACTCTGCATATTCTTTTGCTTTTACTTTAATGCATTTTATTTGTTTGCAGTTTACTGACATTAGGATAACCAGCAGGAAATACAATCTAGCTATTGTTCTACATACTTTAGTGTTATATAGGTGATCTGTAGGTGGAAAAACAGCATCACTGAATGATACTGGCAAAGTAGCTACTGCTTAATTGAAATTTTGTTGTTAGAAATCCTAAATCATTGTCACTTAATTGAGCATGATGTATACACTAAGTATTATTTACTCATTGCCAAAGAGAAACTGAAGACAAACAACAGTCAATGTACACATAGCATATATATGTATCAGCTTTTGAAATAACAACTAATTTGAATATCAATACACTTACATGTAGCATAGTGTTATAAAATGTTACATCACATAGGAGTCCTATGTATTTGTGCAGTCTGCAACCCAATGCTAACTAATGACATGAATATCCCTTTAAACAAAATGGACACCTACTCAACATCTGTGAAAACCAATATCACAAACCAATCTCCAAGGCATAGCAACAATAAAAATAAAATGATACACATTAAATTAATTCCCACAAATACACAGTATTTTTTATTGATTTTGTAGTTTTTGCTTACACTTCCAGTAAATTTGCTTGTGACATTTCAGAGAGAATATATCAATAGATTCTCAACAATTATAGACAAATGGATAAATTAATTTTGTGACTTAGATCAATAAGTAACAATTCAGCATGTATTCCTAAGCTACAACCAACACAAGCAGAGAGTAATGTGATATGTGCTATAGATAATCTTTGACTTAAGACCAATCACTTAGCTACCATTTGAAGTTATAATAATTGCCCCCAATGGAATTTAGTACCCAGTTTCAAAGTTATAACATTGCCCCCCCATGTGACCACATTTTGGGTGCTTGGTACCTGGCCCACACATGCAGTTGTTTGCAGCAGCACTCTGTCAATAGCATTTAATTCTAGCTTCTAGCAAAAACTACCCCATAGCAAATAATGGATTCACTTAACGGCTGCTGTGTATGCTGTGTTCAGGCCCAGCCACATGGTAACTTACGTTGTGACTGTCACAACTTCTGACCATAATTGCCAGACTCAAATGTGGTTGTAACTGGTGGACAACCGATACTATCGTTAGGAAAAAGTTTATTCAGACCTTGCAAACATGTACTAAGTACAAATTTATGAATAGCTTGATGTGTGTTTTGCTGCTATTCTGAAATCTGAAATAGGCAAATCAATAGCAGTTTCTTTCCCTTTTCACATGTCACCTTTGTGTGTGTGTGTGTGTGTGTGTGTGTGTGTGTGTGTGTGAGAGAGAGAGAGAGAGAGAGAGAGAGAGAGAGAGAGAGAGAGAGAGAGAGAGAGAGAGAGAGAGAGAGAAACATATGTCCTATAGAAACTTATTGAGTGAATGAACTTGGAAGCACAGGTGTCAAGGCAAGGGAGAGAACAATGAAAATGATAAGAGAATGAACTTTTTGGAAACAACATGGGAGAAAGACCTCCTTCGGGAAGAGAGAAACCTTTTGAAATGTTTAAATGTGGGAAATGGAATGTTTTTTTGTTTTGTTTTGTTTTTAAAAAATGCTTTTCTGACACCAGGAAAGACATGGGGAAAGGAAACAAAAGTGTATATTGGACAATATCGGCAACATCAAAAGAAATCACACATTTTGTGTAAACAAAGGTTCCAGACAGAATGGAAAATTGATTGTCCAGAATACCTCAGTTATCTTAACTCAGGGGTGTCAAACTCAATTTCATTGAGGGCCTCATCAGCATTGCGGTTGCCCTCAGGGGGCCGGGTGGGTATGGCCAGGGTGGGCGTGGCCTACTGGGTGGGTATGGCTAGAGTGCGTATGGCCTACTGGGTGGGCGTGGCCAGCTCTACATCATTGCATCAAGGGTGCCTATGGGGGCCTGGGCAGGAGTGGGACAGATCTGAGAGTCTCTGGCAGAAGGAGGGTCTCTGGGCCAGGGCCAAGGCAATGTGGGCCGTTCGCTCACTGTTTCCAGGATGGCTTTGCGGGCCGCATGAAACCACTTCACGGGCCGGATCTGGCCCCCGGGCCTTGTGTTTGACATGTCTGTCTTAACTGATGGAGCAGAAATCCTGAAGTATGTTTTAAGGAGGAACATAAGGAACTGCAGTGTACTCACTCAAACCATACTGTCCTTATATCCCACTGTTACCATCTCAGACTAGAAATAGCTCTTCAGAATCTCAGCCAGAAATATCTTTCCCCTAGTCCTTATTTTTATTTTTATTATTTTTTTAAAAAAAACCCTTTCAAGTGGAATGAGTGAACATTACATGAATCTGACAATTTTCATGGATACTTTGCACTAGACACATTCAGAAATAACTAATCCCCAATTTCCTGGTGCTATTTTTAATAGAAAACCTAATTCACAATATGCAGCTTTTTATCGTTTATACTTTTACTGCTAGTTCATATGCATAAGTATGTGTGTGTGTGTGTTGTATTTGTTAAAGGCTATGAATAAAAGAAAGCAAAGACCTAGCAAATGCTGCCTAATCTCCCTGTTGCTTTGGAACAAATAAACTGCAGACTAACCACTATGTATCTCTCAGGACACTGTTGTCTACTCCAGTGAGCTCCCCACTGATTTACTGACCTGTATCCTAATGACAGACTGCCTTAATTCACGTTTTCAGAGAATTGGTTTGATTGACAAGCAAGACATGTGTCTTGGAGCTGAAGAACGATCACATCCCACTGTCTGTAGCCTTGAGTTATAGGTGAAGACACAGGATGACCCTCATGGATTGCCATGAATGTCAAGTTGGCCCAACGGCTGCCCTGATTTGTAACCTAGAATAGAATATTGATGCATTTCCTTTCATCTTAATAAACGTACCAGGAAAAAAAAAATCTATGGCCAGTAGAGTACTGAATGTCTCTCTGTGTGCTGAAGGTTGAATAAATGGACCTCTAGGAATTGCTGCATATACCTATATATTGTTTATTTTTCGGTCTAGGGGACAAAACATCCTCTCTTTTTATTAGCTAGAAGGCAAGGCAAATATATGTTAAGTATTTGTCAAGGCTTTTTTTGAGAAAAAGAGAGAAAGAACCTGTGGCTCAGGAAGTTAAAACACTGCCTAATATATAATCAGCCCAGGTTCGAATCTCAGATAAAGGGTATGACTGACTGATGAGAACATAAAGAGTTCGAAATGGCCATCTCAGCCTCCCAAATTCTTTATTAGCAATTTGAATAATTTGCACAAATAATGAGCTGTCATAAGTTGACTATATCCTGTAGATAAGCCTTGAGACAGGCCAAAACAGGAATGAAAGAGTTAAGTAGCAAGGTGCTTTCAAAAAAAGCCTTGACAAATACTTAACATATATTTGCCTTGCCTTCTAGCTAATAAAAAGAGAGAAAGAACCTGTGGCTCAGGAAGTTAAAACACTGCCTAATATATAATCAGCCCAGGTTCGAATCTTAGATAAAGGGTATGACTGACTGATGAGAACATAAAGAGTTTGAAATGGCCATCTCAGCCTCCCAAATTCTTTATTAGCAATTTGAATAATTTGCACAAATAATGAGCTGTCATAAGTTGACTATATCCTGTAGATAAGCCTTGAGACAGGCCAAAACAGGAATGAAAGAGTTAAGTAGCAAGGTGCTTTCAAAAAAAGCCTTGACAAATACTTAACACACACACACACACACACACACACACACACACACACACACACACATATATATATATATATATATATATATATATATATATATATATATATATATATATATATATATATATATATATATATATATATTAAATGTTTTTTAAGCATTCAGAATATACCGGTACTTGCTTAGTCCCAGACAAGGGACAAATCTTATTTCCTGTTTCAGCCTAGTCCAAGGCCATCTACAGGCAGTAGCCACAACAGTGGCAGCTCGTATTTGTGTAAATTTTTTTGGCTTGCTAACAAAGAATATGATCATTTCAAACTTATTTGTTGTTATTTGTGTGTGTGTGTATGTATATGTATGTATATATACATACATACACACACATATACAAAAGAAGAAAAAAGACCCATATTTGGGTCGACACAGGGTGTTCAAAAAACACTTAAGATACACACCCACACACACACGTTTGGATAGGTTTAGTCCCATTTTTTAAACAAATAATAAACAGAACTATCCAAAATAGTCCTTGTTCATCTTTTTTCCCCTTTGTTCGTTGCTTCCACCACAATGCTTTGTCACAGCCACTTATAAAGCTCTCTGTGGCTGATAGGCTCAGGTCTCATTATTATCTGGATGGGAAACTATGGGGAAATCTAAGGATAATAGAATAGATCGAAAAATGGGACATAGAAATGTAGTTGTACACACACACACATCCCAATGGTATATCTCTTTGGTAGGTTGATAGCCCTTTGGTATCAAGTTAGCTAAAAGAACAGCTTACAATAAAAATGCATGACTCCTTACTTGGGGTAATCTGTAATACCCAATTTCCAGAGTTATAAATAGGTGAAAAGCAGAATCAAGGTTTTCTTCAAGAAATGACAGAATGGATAACGCTTTCTCAGCTTCAAGCGCAGATTAATCCCTGAAGAGTATTGCACTCTAACAGAGAATAATAGTAACCATTGCTCCAAGGCCTTGAAGGGAAGTTGACAAGATTTTAAACTAGGTAAAATGTAAATAAATTGTAAAATATTTGTTATATTTGATCTCCAGCCAGGATATTCTTTGGGTAGAACTAAACCTCACACTTTCCTTTTTCGGTAACTTCAGAGGCCTGTACAGGTCAGGGAGATGCAAGAATTCTTCAAGAACCCTCTTTTCCGAAACTATACAGTTCTCCCTGCAAATTTATGATTATTATACAAATACGTACCTGGAGCTCCAGGGTGATGCAAATAATTTAGGAAAGTAAGGCAAGTTCAGCATCACAGCATTGTTTTAATTGTTTTTAAATGTTTTTAGTATTTTGATTGCTAATAGAGGTTTTTGAACTGTAAGCTGTCCAGAATGAATGACTGAAATTGATTGATTGATTTTTTTTTTATTGAAAAGTTTTAAAATACAATTTTCCTTTAAAAAACCCCCCCTTCCCCCTCCCTCCTCCCCCCTACCTCCCCCCCTCCCTCCTCCCCCCCCCTGCCTCCCCCCCACCCCCCCTCCCCCCCCGACTTCCCAGAGCTGAATACAAGGTATATATATAAAAAGAAAAAAGAAAAAAGAAAGGCAAATATAAACAACCATATACTAACCTTGGCAATATTAAATATATATAAAAAACTAAAGTAAAAAAGAAACACTTTCTAGCTTATATAGAATAAAACAAACCTTAATAATATTAAATATACATTAAAAACAAGAAAAAAAACCCCCAAAATAGAAAGAGAAAAGAAAAAAACAGAAAAAAGGGAAAAAAGAATTATTCAAATACTATATAATACTTCTCAACCTATACTTGTCCTAGATAGACTCCATCCATTTTGTCCATTCCATGATATAACGTTCTTACAAATAATCTTACAAATTAACCAAAATCTTCGCCACCTCAACCAAATCAGGAAACTTTAAAGTCCACTCTTCTATAATCGGCCGTTCCTCTTCCAGCACATCTATAATTATTCCAAACAATAAAAAAGATTGCGAACAAAACTTTAACCTCCACTTGGAAATCTTCTATATATTCCACCAAACTTTAATCCTAAAAAACTCACCCTTTCCACAAAACCACCACATATAAAAAATATATTGCGTCTACACCCAAATCTTTTCCCACCTCCCATACTTGACTATAAGTACGTCGTAAAAATTCCATAGGCTTCTGCAAATCCTGCTATTTCCTCTTCTTAGATCGTTTTGCAGCAGCACGCGTCACCCTCTGTTGTATAGAATCATCCGACGAAGTTGTATCTTGATCTCCTCCAACACCGTTGTCTTCTATCTGACCACCTTCGACCTCTTGATGCACTCCTTCTCCAGATCCCTTTTCAGCTTCCAAAAGTGTTAATGGCGTTGCATTTAAAACATTATTATAGAAATCACGCGCTTGCATCACAGTAACCAGACGGTACCTTTTACCTTCGTGCGTCACCATCAACCCAACTGGGATCTCCCATCTAAACCTTATATCTCGTTGCTTGAGCTCTTGCACAAGAAATGTAAAATCCTTCCTTCTCCTTAAAATCTTTGGAGGAATTTCTTTTAAGACCAAAACTTCTTGATTAGCAATCACAACTTTAGTGTCATAAGCAGCTCGTATAACTTCATCTCTAGTTTCCCTTTTTGCAAAATATACCACCACATCTCTAGGCAACTTTCTCTGTCTAGCAATCCATGAATTCACACGAAACACTTTATCCATGCCTCCTTTTATTTCAGATGCTGGCTGTTTCAACACTATTTCAAAAGCCTCAGAAACCAGCTGCTTTAGATCTTCCTTGGTATTCTCCTTTAAGCCTCTAACTCTAATGGCAAACTGCATCTGGTAATATTGAGCAAGACTCAGTTCCTTTTCCACTTTATCTTCATTCTCCAATACTTTTGCTTCTAATATAGCATTCTTTTGAGTCAAATCTTCTAGCTTTTCCTCCAATTCTTCCACACAGCGAGCCACTTTACACACTGAAGACAAGATGTCTACCTTCATCACTCTGAACTTCTGTTCCATCCTCTCCTCCATTCTCTCCTCCAATTTCTCCAATTTCTCCTCCATCTGTACAAATCTAGCATTAATTGATTCCAAAATTACCTGGGCGTGTTTTTCAAGAGCATCTTGTAAGTCCTTTGATGTCAATACATCAGGAGGATGCGAAATTGATTGATTGATTGATTGATTGATTGATTGATTGATTGATTGAATGAATGAATGAATGAATTCCTGGGTCAAGTGTAACTAGAGTGTTGTTATACACGTTTGCATGCAGCTTATAATGCTGCACTGGACCTTTACCTGCTTCTCTAAAAGGAAACTAAATCTTTGCAAACTTGATTTTGGACAGCTGCTTTAGCAACAAAGCTATAGGGCGAGAGTGTTACTGAAGGGCCTGACTATTTTTTTTAAATAAGGCAATGACTGAATGGCTGGTGTAACTCCCTTTGTTAGCCTGAATGTTTGAGATTTCTGATTCACATGCTGAGCAGCCTTAATCTTGTTCAGTTTGCAAGAACTGACAAGAACAAACCCCCTTGTCGTTATGGCTGCAGGCATAATTTGAATTTGGGCTATTAAAAATTGAAAAGCCTCCATGCAGCGTGTTCACTAGCAGATCTGGACTGGAAACCTTTAACACTGCTTAGTGAGTAGTGAGCTATTCCCTAGAAGGGGTTGCTGACGGGTCAAGAGTGGCGCACATCATCTTTTATGAAGGAGGAGGACTGAATAAAGTGAGCCCACTGGCTTGAAATAATTATCATCTGTAATGTTGGGCTGTTGTGTCCTGGGACATTTATACAATAGGTAGAAACCCCATGCTTTGCTGACCCCCTGCATGTCTATCAGAATCATCAGGAATGCTCATGGGCATATTAAGTGTAAGTCTACACACACACAAGGTTAAAGGAGGAGAGAAGTGAAAAATAGGTCCCGTCTATTATTCTATAGGAGACAAAATTCAGAGAAATGAATGAAATAAACCTGAGCATTTGCTTAATTCACAAAGGGAAAAATGGGAAGTATCACTTGCTATCTTGGTAGATCTTTCATGGTATTAAAATCAGGAGAATTCCAATTTGCTCACTGCTCAATTTATTGAGGTTTTTCCCCTACTCCTGAAATTTGAAGGAAGCATTGCATTCCTTCCCTTATTTTTCCCACAACAGCAAATTTGATAGATAGAGCTTACCAGGGCCAATTCGCCACCAGACAACTTGCCAGGGGAGAAGAATTACACTAATATCGAAGAAACAGTGGAATAGAATCATTAAAGAAAGGATGCCAAAGGAGGGACAAAATGAAATGTGAGTGACAAAAATTAAAATATCTTTTTATTATTTTAAATAATAGAATAGAATAGAATAGAATAGAATAGAATAGAATAGAATAGAATAGAATAGAATAGAATAGAATAGAATAGAATAGAATAGAATAGAATAGAATAGAATAGAATAGAATAACAGAGCTGGAAGGGACCTTGGAGGTCTTCTAGTCCAACCCCCTGTTCAAGCAGGAAACCCTATACCATCTCAGACAAATGGTTGTCCAATTGCTTCTTAAAAACTTCCAGTGTTAGAGCATTCAAAGCTTCTGGAGGCAGGTTGTTCCACTGATTAATTGTTCTAACTATCAGGAAATTTCTCCTTAGTTCTAGGTTGCTTCTCTCTTTGATTAGTTTCCATCCATTGCTTCTTGTCCTGCCCTCAGGTGCTTTGGAGAATAGCTTGACTCCCTCTTCTTTGTGGCAGCCCCTGAGATATTGGGATGCTGCTATCATGTCACCCCTCGTCCTTCACTTCATTAAACTGGACACACCCAATTCCAGCAACCGTTCTTTATATGTTTTAGCCTCCAGTTATCTTTGTTGCTCTTCCCTGTACTCTTTAGAGTCTCAACATCTTTTTTACATGGTGGTGACCAAAACTGGATGCAGTATTCCAAGTGTGGCCTTACCAAGGCATTATAAAGTAGTATTAATACTTCATGTGATCTTGATTCTCTCCCTCTGTTAATGCAGCCTAGAACTGTGCTGGCTTTTTTGGCAGCTGCAGCACACTGCTGGCTCATATTTAAATGATTGTCCACTAGGACTTCAAGTTCCCTCTCACAGTTACTACTACTGAGCGAGGTACCATCTATACTGTACCTGTGCATTTGGTTTTTCTTGCCTAAACATAGAACCTTACAATTTGAATTGTTGAATTGTCCCACAGCGAGTTGTCCAATGGCAAGTTGGCCATGGCGAGTTGTCTTGCAGAGAGTTGGCTGTGGCGAGTTGGCCATGGTGAATTGGCTGTGGAAAGTTGTCCCATTCTGGAGCTGAGAGAGAATGAGCAGCCCAAAGCCATACAGGGCCCTGAAGGTGGAACTCGTCAAGCCCGCTTCAACCCTTTCACCATTATGCCACCTGAGGAACAATGTTGAATTTGAGGCCGTTACTTCAATTTTTATGCTCTGCAGCCCCAGCTGGAGGAAGAGCAAGAGAGTGCAATTATGACAATAGTAACATTAGCTTAATATGAGGCAATAGCATAAAATGGGTTTCAAAATATTGGTGCAGCTCAACTAACTATGTTTCATGCATCTCCTGTTCACTTCAAGAGACAGTTTAAAACCATACAATTAAAGGAGTACTGTACATTTTAAAAGCATTCAGTAGAACATTAATTTAAAATTAATTCCAGAAAATTAATCCATCAAGTAATAAATGTAATTGCTTATTACAAACTAGTGTTTAGATTAATACCCAAGACAAGAAATGAGATAAACAATTTTAAAAGCTGCCAATGAAAATATAGGCATGCTCTTGCTCAAAATTTCTATTATGTCTTCATTAGAATAAACAGTCCAGGATTAAAGTAAGGGTACGAGCCACTTTTCTGTCATTCCCCCCTCCCCCCAATTTTATACTGAACACATAAATACACAAACTGCAGTGTTTGAGAGAGGTTTTTTTTATTGAAAAGTTTCTTTTAAAAATCATACTTCTGCAGACTTAAGGGTTCTCCTGAGCATGCCAATAGCATCCCAATGGCCCTATTTTTTAATTCCAGATTCACAATTTGAATTGACTTTTATGTGGGACAAACTTTCCTTCTGCCTATTTAAGAAAAGAGATATCTTTAATTTAATCTCCCAAAATTAAGTGGATCAAATTGGGCCCTGGTGACATGGCATTTTAAAGGTATGTGTTTGTGGGTGCGCATGTATATATGTGTACATCTTCGAGATAGTCTTGACTCCTGGATTAGCCCTTGCAGTTTTTTGGCAAGATTTTCGGAATTGTTTTGCCATTCCTACTTCCCAGAGTTGAGAGAATGACTGGCCTAAGAACACCCAGCTGGTTTCATACCTAAAGTGGCCATAGAACTCATTGTCCTCTGGTTTCTAGCTGGTGCCTTGAGCACTAGACTAAACTGGCTCTAACTTGAAGATAGGGAAAAAGAAAAAGAAGATATTTCTCAGATCATAAAATACCATATAGGTTACCCAATCCACCATGTCCTTTGCAAGCGCATCCTGGTTTGTATACAGTAAGGATCTTTGCCATAGAATACTCTTTTCCTATATTGTTCAAGTAGTGCATAGTTGATTTACAGAACCAGTGGTGGGATTCAAATATGTGAACAACCGGTTCTCTGTGTGGATGCCACTTCCGGAAGTCCATTCTGGGCCTGGGCAATAAAAAATTAGCTACTGATTCTGCCAAAGTGGTGCAAACTGGCTGAATCGCACCACTGGGCAGAACTATCCTCAACACAAGGACAATGGGGCCTAAATGCAGGCATAGAGTAATGCCTCTTTCCTCTCCATGTGTACACAATGTCACATGTGCAAAGGGGCAGGGCTTCAATTGACGTTTGTGTTCATCATTTTGGTCCCCTTGGCTCTCCCTATTGATGGGAATAGTGTTGATTTGGTCTCTTTTCCTGACCAATCAGCTATACGGCTGCTGAGGAAGCAGAACACTCTGTCTTTGCTTCAGCAACCTGATCTTGCTTGCAGACTGGATAGAT
Source organism: Vipera berus (assembly GCF_964194415.1). NCBI lineage: Eukaryota > Metazoa > Chordata > Lepidosauria > Squamata > Viperidae > Vipera > Vipera berus. The sequence goes on along the minus strand of NC_138202.1, from coordinate 88,269,349 downwards.
TTTTGATGTAATTTTTTTTAAAAATTTCAAAAACATGCAAAAAAGTAAACAAGCAAGAAAAAAGAAAATAGAATCTTCTGACAATTTTCAAGTTTTTGTTTTACAACTGATATATAAACAAGACAGCTAGCTTTCCAGTGTAAGAGGTTCTTTCTATTCACTCTTTCAAAAAGAAAAGTTATTTATTTCCATTAAAATAATTTAATCTCTTTAATTCTCAGCTTTTTCTGAGACAAGAAAAAATCAGTAAGGTTCTCAGATGTTTCTAAATATTATAAACTCAAAAGTAATAAAATCACCAAAGAGCAACAATTATTATATCTATATCTACATCTATATCTATATCTATATCTATCTATATCTATATTTATATCAGGGACGTGGTGGCTCAGTGGGTTGGGACACTGGGCTTGTCGATCAGAAGGTCGGCAGTTTGGCGGGTCAAATCCCGAGTGCCGTGTAACAGCACCTGTTACTCATCCCAGCTTCTGCCAACCTAGCAGTTCGAAAGCACGTAAAAATGCAAGTAGAAAAATAGGGACCACTATGGTGGGAAGGTAACAGCGTTCCGTGTGCCTTTGGCGTCTAGTCATGCCAGCCACATGACCACGGAGACGTCCTCGGACAAGCGCTGGCTCTTCGGCTTTGAAACGGAGATGAGCACCGGCCCCTAGAGTCGGAAACGACTAGCACGCATGTGCGGGGGAACCTTTACCTTTACCTATATCTATCTATATCTATATGTATATCTATATCTACCTGGGTCCTTCGGGAGAAGGGCGGTATACAAATAAAATAAATAAATAAATAAATAAATAAATAAATAAATAAATATATCTATCTATATCTATCTATCTATCTATCTATCTATCTATCTATCTATCTATCTATCTATGTCATCTCTCTCTCTCTCTCTCTATCTATCTATCTATCTATGATCTATCTATCATAAATTTAGGCCTGAATACAGCTGTGAATTTGATGGAAGAGTGTGCCTCTCTGTCACTCTGTCAATCAGAGAAACTTCCATTTTTGTGACTTGCTCCTGAGGAACAAATGTCTGGAAGACAGATGGATTAATTTCAAATTTCTCCCTTAGATCCAGAGGAAGGAAAAGCACTCCCTCCTGAGTAACTGGAGGTAAAACAACCTTTGGAGAAGGTTAAATCACCATTATCCCCAACGGAAGTCAGAACCACAGATTGGATATGCTTTAAGCCAAAGAAGTAGCAAAAGCTTGCCCTGCAACTTTATCTGAACAGCGTAATTTATGTTTTGTAATTTATACAAACATTTTTGTCTGTGAAAAGTAGATCAATCCAGCTGCACTGATTTGTCAGGAAGATGAACCTATATTTTTCTCTTGCTGTTCCACATGGGCAAACAAGGAAAAAAAATCTTTACTGAAGTCAATAACCAGTACACAATAAAATTGAATAAGACAAATACACCTATTGATGTATTCACCTAAGAAGGAATTCCATGCCCTATAAAATAATCAGAAGCAGTTATAAGTAGCTCCAAATGTGTAAGAAGGAAGGGAGGGAGGGAGGGAGGGAGGAAGGGAGGGAGGGAAACCCACAAGCATTTGAAAACTATTGGGTAGGTGATATTAAACATCTTGTGGGCTTACAGCTCAGTTTAAAACCATCTATTTTCATAAACGGGTCAGAAGTGAAATTTTGCTCCTAACCCTATCCCTAATCCTTTTGAAAGAGGATGCAAGTTTGGTACATAAGATAACTGTTTAGGTCTTTCCAAATGTTGTTGACTGCAAGGGCAGTGGGTTTGCTTCTTTTAACAATAATGCAGGATTGTTCTTCTTACCAGAAGTTTACTGCTTACTGAGAACTAACAATAGGAGCTTTACCTGTCATGTATATGCCATGGCTGTAATTTTCTAAATAACTCCAGCAGAGAAAATGTTCTTAAGTAATGAAGCAAAGCAAGACACCAAAATTGGAGCTGTCGAGGATCTTATACGCTTTCATTGTATATGCAGTTGGCTTTGTGCTACCTTCCGTATCTTTAACATTGTGGGATCAATATTTAATTCTAGAAGTAAACTTCTAAAAATACTTTTTATAAACTGTAGTTTGAGACTTTAAATATGCAGGCTTATATTTACAAAAAGTAGGCATAATATTTAAAGCCATCAAAGTATATATCACCCACCACACAGTTCTAACAGTTACAACCTGACAGTCTCCAGGTAGTATCATAAGGTAACCTTGTTGGGTGGTGTCAGCTTTGTTTAGGTGATGATAATGTTACAGTGCAATCCCTGAGTTTGACCTGGCTGACTCTAAATACTGGTTTAGAGCCTGAGACTAGCCCATATTGGGCTAGTATAGCAATAGCAATAGCACTTAGACTTATATACTGCTTCACATTGCTTTACAGCAGAGGTCCCCAACCTATGGGCATAGCCCACTACCAGCTGGTCAGTGCACACACACATGTGCGCATGCTCACCCCCTGCCCTTGCACCAGTGCTAGCCGAGCTGTGACTCTCGTGCTGGCGCTAGGCGAGCCATGAGCCTGTCGTTGGCGCTAGGGCTGGCATGCATCACACGGATGCATGTAGATGCAGCCACATTTGTGTGTGTGCAAACCACTCATAAAGGTGCCTGTCCCTCCCTTTCCCACCAGGCCGCCAACCTAGAAAAGTTGGCAACCCCTTCTATATAGCTGTCTCTAAGCGGTTTTACCCCAACAATTTGGGTCCTCATTTTACTGACCTCGGAAGGATGGAAGGCTGAGTCAACCTTGAGCTGGTGAGAATCGAACTGCCAAACTGCTGGCAGCTGGCAGTCAGCAGAAGTAGCCTACAGTACTGCATTCTAAGCACTGCGCCACCACGGCTCTGTACCACTGAAGATTACAATGAAATGATGTGATGATTCCTCCAAAGTCTACTTTGCACCATACAGTAACTATAAGTAATCCTCGACTTACAACCATAATGGAAATTGTAAAGTGACCAACCTGATTTTATTTTTATTTTTTTTTATTTTAATCCCATTTATATCCCGCCCTTCTCCGAAGACTCAGGGCGGCTTACAAGCTTAGCAGTAGCCTTCATTCTATGTATATGCTGCAGTCATTAAGTAAATCCACAGTCATTAAGAGAACATCATGGTCATTAAGCCCATCCATATTGGCTTTTCCTTAAGTTCATAGTGGCATATGATCTGAAGAGAAATCTAAGTGGTATCAGTCATCTTTGCTCAAGACTCAAAACATCCAGGTGCTTGAACCTCTCTATGGATGAGCACTGAGTATGATTTTTGACGCAGTTGTACACTCTCATAATTGTCATGCCATTCAGCCCATGTTCAGCTAGATTGCTAATCAACATGTGGCAGATAATTTGTCAAGTGTTTTCTTGAAGTCAAGACATATTATGCTACAGTGTTCCAACAATCTGTTAAGGAAGTTACCCAATCAAAATACCATACATTAGTCTGCCAAGTTTATATATGTATGTGTGGAATAATATACTGTATATTGCCACATTGTTTCCAGATGCTTCCAGACTGTTCTGTTAATGATCTTCCATGGAACTGATGCCTGATTGCTCTGTACTTTGTTGCAACTTCCTTTTAAACTTTGTTATCTCTTTAATCTAACCTTAGATATATTAGGAACAAGTAACAGTTTCTGATCAAGATGGAAGACCTTTCATTCATCTGCATATCAGTAGGGCCAAATTGAAACACTGAGCATAAATATCTGTATAAGAACATTCAGCTGAATTACATCTCATATTAATGATAAACAGAGTTTTGGATAAGCTTTCCTAAATCTTAAGAATATACTGTACATGTCCTAGGTTAAATATATTGACAAGAGGTTTCCTCTCCCTCTCCATTTTTCAACTTTTTACAGACCATGTAACTTTACCAGAACTCCCCTTATGGTAACAATTTTTAACGTGTAAAGTTGAAATACTGTAAATCAATATATTTTGATGCATGAGAAAGAAAGAGAATGGGAAACAGGCAAAAGGGAGAGAAGAGAATACAGAGAAGGAGTAGCAAAGCTTCTAGGGAATTTCTGATCTTTTGATCATTATTAGATGACCAGGAATACAGTGGGTACACTGGATCTTACTTTTAGTGTCCCTAAATGTTGTAAAATGCAAAGTCAATTATTATTATTTTTTCTATTAAATCATGTCTGATTTATGAAAACTGCCTGGAGCGGTCCCTGTAATTTTCTTGGCCAGGTTTTTCAGAAGTTGGTTTGCTTCTGCCTCTTTCCTACAGCTGAGAGAAAATGACTAGCCCAAGGTCACTCAACTGGCTTTATGCCCAAAAGAGACTAGAACTCACAGTCTCCCAGTTTCTAGCCCAGGGGTAGGCAACCTTGGCTCTTTTATGACTCGTGGACTTCAACTCCCAGAATTCCTGAGCCAGCTGTTGCCTACCCCTGTTCTAGCCTGATGCCTTCATCACTATACCAATGGCTCAGCAACTCATATTACCACACATTAATTCTGAGGGGTATTTTCAATTCACGTCCATAATGCAATGTCGCCTGCTCCTGTGATATTTATTCATTGATATTTCCATACAAGATTCCAGTTTGTAAGGAAACTCGATTAAGATTTTATATTCAAACTATTTATCATAGTGAAGTGTCTGAATGCCACTTAAAGTACATGTCTACCATCAACTCATAAATGCTTTTTAAATGCAACCTGTCAAGATCTTTATTTATCCAGCATATAGAAAGATGGATTCATGATCTCAACAAAATGGGTTATAATAATATTGGCGGAAGGGTCTCTATGTAATAGACTTAAAAAAACAGCTCCAGACAGCTTTATGTGCTGCTCCAATCATACCTAAAATGTAAAGAAAACATCCTTTTTATGGAAATAAGAAATATGCATGAGGATTTTGGAAGAGGCATAAGTAAGCAAGAACCAAGTACTCATTCAATATATAAATATGCATGCCCACACATGTTCCATTCTGCCAGTCAAACATTTGTTAAAAACAAAATTATTGGCATTGTTACCAAAAGATTTATATGGACATAACCAGAAAGTCACCAATAATCCAGTTCAATTCAAAGGAGTCCTTACCTATGCAATCCTAGTCAATGCAAACAATTAAAATAATATTATTTCTGATATGTATTAAGAATGTTATTCTTTGGGTTCTGGGAAGACTTTTCACATTTCAATATCGTAAGTTACAGAACTACATATTATTATTGCAAAATTTTATAAATAAGCAAAATAACTTCATAATTATCTAGTTAAATATATGCAAAGCACCAAACCAGACAGCCCTGTTAAGATTGACACAGATCATTATGTTTCCATTCTCTTTTCAAAATATTCACAAATTAACTGAAAGTGCAGAAAAAGTTACACGTAGGGTAGATCTAAAGCAGGCATGTCAAACTCGCAACATCACAATTATTGTTCTACAGCAATGTTTAAGTAACTCTACAGTGTCTTTCCTTTGAGGGTCAAGGAGTTGCTTAACATCTATTGAATCAGATATCAAAGTTTTAGATATAAACTGGGGAATAATGGAAATGCCTATGGTGGGCTCTTAAACAACCTGTGATACAAAGCTGGAAGATACACTTTCTCAGTCAGTATTTAATAACCTGGAAGTGACAGCTCCATATCTACAACTGAAAGATATTCTGGGAATTTTATTGAGGGGGGGACTTTTTTATTGTCAAGTGAATTGATATATTGTAGAACATCACATGGAATTTGTTTGTTTGCTGTAGCATGCATTTAAGTTTGATATTTTGGGGGGTTCATAACATTCTCCTTCCTTCCAAACTAAATTATTAGAATTTGTTGTTGTTAGCTGTGAAGTCGTGTCCGACCCATCGTGACCCCATGGACAACGTTCCTCCAGGCCTTCCTGTCCTCTACCATCTTCTGAAGTCCATTTAGGCTCACGCCTACTGCTTCAGTGACTCCATCCGCGACCTCATTCTCTGTCGTCCCCTCCTTCTCTTGCCCTCAATCTTTCCCAGCATTAGGCACTTCTCCAGTATTTGAGTTTCAACTTCAGGATCTGGTCTTCTAAAGAGCAGTCAGGGTTGATCTCCTCTAGGACTGACCAGTTTGATCGCCTTGCAGTCCAAGGGACTCGCAGGAGTCTTCTCCAGCACCATAGTTCAAAGGTCTCAATTCTTTGGCACTCAGCCTTTCTTATGGTCCAACTTTCACTGCCATACATTGCAACTGGGAAGACCATAGCCTTGACTATACGCACTTTTGTTGACAGGGTGATGTCTCTGCTTTTTAGTGTGCTGTCTAGATTTGCCATTGCTTTCCTCCCGAGGAGCAAGCGTCTTTTAATTTCTTGGCTACAGTCCCCATCTGCAGTGATCTTGGAGCCCAGGAAAATAAAATCTGTCACTACCTCCATTTCTTTCCCATCTATTTGCCAGGAATTGAGAGGGCCGGATGCCATGATCTTGGTTTTCTTAATGTTAAGTTTCAATCCAACTTTTGCACTTTCCTTCTTCACCTGCAACAAGAGGCTCTTTAGTTCTTCTTCACTTTCTGCCATTAGAGTGGTCTCATCAGCATAACTTAGGTTGTTGATATTTCTCCCACCAATCTTAATTCCAACTTTTGATTCATCTAGCCCTGCCTTTCTCATGATGTGCTCTGCATATACCGTATATACTTGAGTATAAGCCGAATTTTTCAGCCCACTTTTTGGGCTGAAAAATTCCACTTCGGCTTATACTCCAGTCAACAAAAAAACTTACCGAGGACTTGTGCGCGGCCGAGGCTTTGGTGCTTCCGGGATCGCCCGCACCTCTCCCAAGCCACCGCCGTCCGAGACCTGCCGAAGTTTGGGGAGGTTTGGGGAGGTGCGCGCGCACCTCCCCAAACTCCGCGCCTTGCCTGCCTGCTTCTTTCCGCAGCGGAAAGAAGCAGGCAGGCAGGGCGCGGAGGAACGGAGACTTGCCGACGTTTGGGGAGGTTTGGGCGCCTCCCCAAACCTCGGCAGGTCTCCGTTCCTCCGCGCAGACCTGCCGACGTTTGGGGAGGTTTGGGCGCCTCCCCAAACCTCGGCAGGTCTCCGTTCCTCCTGCCGACCTTTGGGGAGGTTTGGGCGCCTCCCCAAACCTCCCCAAACCTCGGCAGGTCTCCGTTCCTCCTGCCGACCTTTGGGGAGGTTTGGGCGCCTCCCCAAACCTCCCCAAACCTCGGCAGGTCTCCGTTCCTCCTGCCGACGTTTGGGGAGGTTTGGGCGCCTCCCCAAACGTCCCCAAACCTCGGCAGGTCTCCGTTCCTGTTTGGGGAGGTTTGGGCGCCTCCCCAAACCTCCCCAAACCTCGGCAGGTCTCCGTTCCTCCGCGCAGACCTGCCGACCTTTGGGGAGGTTTGGGCGCCTCCCCAAACGTCCCCAAACCTCGGCAGGTCTCCGTTCCTGTTTGGGGAGGTTTGGGCGCCTCCCCAAACCTCCCCAAACCTCGGCAGGTCTCCGTTCCTCCGCGCAGACCTGCCGACCTTTGGGGAGGTTTGGGCGCCTCCCCAAACGTCCCCAAACCTCGGCAGGTCTCCGTTCCTGTTTGGGGAGGTTTGGGCGCCTCCCCAAACCTCCCCAAACCTCGGCAGGTCTCCGTTCCTCCGCGCAGACCTGCCGACCTTTGGGGAGGTTTGGGCGCCTCCCCAAACGTCCCCAAACCTCGGCAGGTCTCCGTTCCTGTTTGGGCGCCTCCCCAAACCTCCCCAAACCTCGGCAGGTCTCCGTTCCTCCGCGCAGACCTGCCGACGTTTGGGGAGGTTTGGGCGCCTCCCCAAACCTCCCCAAACCTCGGCAGGTCTCCGTTCCTGTTTGGGGAGGTTTGGGCGCCTCCCCAAACCTCCCCAAACCTCGGCAGGTCTCCGTTCCTCCGCGCAGACCTGCCGACCTTTGGGGAGGTTTGGGCGCCTCCCCAAACCTCCCCAAACCTCGGCAGGTCTCCGTTCTTCCTGCCGACCTTTGGGGAGGTTTGGGCGCCTCCCCAAACCTCCCCAAACGTCGGCAGGTCTGCGCGGAGGAACGGAGACCTGCCGAGGTTTGGGGAGGTTTGGGGAGGCGCCCAAACCTCCCCAAACAGGAACGGAGACCTGCCGAGGTTTGGGGACGTTTGGGGAGGCGCCCAAACCTCCCCAAAGGTCGGCAGGTCTGCGCGGAGGAACGGAGACCTGCCGAGGTTTGGGGAGGTTTGGGGAGGCGCCCAAACCTCCCCAAACAGGAACGGAGACCTGCCGAGGTTTGGGGACGTTTGGGGAGGCGCCCAAACCTCCCCAAAGGTCGGCAGGTCTGCGCGGAGGAACGGAGACCTGCCGAGGTTTGGGGAGGTTTGGGGAGGCGCCCAAACCTCCCCAAACAGGAACGGAGACCTGCCGAGGTTTGGGGAGGTTTGGGGAGGCGCCCAAACCTCCCCAAACGTCGGCAGGTCTGCGCGGAGGAACGGAGACCTGCCGAGGTTTGGGGAGGTTTGGGGAGGCGCCCAAACCTCCCCAAACAGGAACGGAGACCTGCCGAGGTTTGGGGACGTTTGGGGAGGCGCCCAAACCTCCCCAAAGGTCGGCAGGTCTGCGCGGAGGAACGGAGACCTGCCGAGGTTTGGGAAGGTTTGGGGAGGCGCCCAAACCTCCCCAAACAGGAACGGAGACCTGCCGAGGTTTGGGGAGGTTTGGGGAGGCGCCCAAACCTCCCCAAAGGTCGGCAGGAGGAACGGAGACCTGCCGACGAGCCTTGGCCACACAGGGTATTCCTGTGTATTCAGGCTTGCAAAATGGCGGATCGAGCCTCTGCTGGCGGCAGAGGCTTGCAGAACGGCGGATCGGCTTATACTCGAGTCAATAACTTTTTCCAGTTTTTGGGGGTGAAATTGGGGGTCTCGGCTTATACTCGAGTCGGCTTATACTCAAGTATATACGGTAAGTTAAATAGGCAGGGCGACACTATACAGCCTTGCCGGACTCCTTTCCCAATTTTGAACCAATCAGTGGTTCCGTGTCCAGTTCTCACTGTTGCTTCTTGGCCCACATATAGGTTTCTCAAGAGACAAATAAGATGGTCTGGTATGCCCATCTCTTTAAGAACTTGCCACAGTTTGTTATGATCCACACAATCAAAGGCTTTAGCATAGTCAATGAAGCAGAAGTAGATGTTTTTCTGGAACTCTCTAGCTTTCTCCATGATCCAGCATATGTTGGCAATTTGATCTCTAGTTCCTCTGCCTCTTGAAATCCTGCCTGTACTTCTGGTAGTTCTCAATCCACATACTGCTGGAGTCTAGCTTGTAGGATTTTAAGCATAACTTTACTAGCATGTGAAATGAGTGCAATGGTGTGATAGTTTGAACATTCTTTGGCACTGCCTTTCTTTGGAATTGGAATGTAAACTGATCTTTTCCAATCCTGTGGCCACTGTTGAGTTTTCCAAATTTGCTGGCAAATTGAGTGTAGCACTTTTACTGCATCGTCTTTTAAGATTTTGAATAGCTCAGCTGGAATACTGTCACCTCCACTAGCTTTGTTGTTACTCAGTTTTTCTAAGGCCCACTTCACTTCACATTCTAGGATGTCTGGCTCGAGGTCAGTGACCACCTCATCGTGGCTATCAGGGACGTTAGCTCATTCTTGTATAGTTCTTCTGTGTAATTTTGCCACCTCTTCTTAATCTCTTCTGCCTCTGTTAGGTCCCTGCCATTTTGGTCCTTTATCATGCCCATTTTTGCATGAAACATTCCCTTCATCTCTCCAATTTTCTTGAAAAGATCTCTGGTCCTCCCTATTCTATTGTTTTCTTCTATTTCTTTGCACTCTTCATTTAAGAAGGCATTGTTATCTCTTCTGGCTATTCTCTGGAATTCTGCATTCAATTGGGCGTATCTTTCTTTTTCTTCCTTGCCTTTTTCTTCCCTCCTTTTCTCAGCTATTTGCAAAGGTTCCCCAGACAGCCATTTTACTTTCTTGCATTTCTTTTTCTTTGGGATGGTTTTAGTTGCTACCTCTTGTACAATGTTGCGAACCTCCGTCCATAGTTCTTCAGGCACTCTGTCTATCAGATCTAATTCTTTAAATCTATTTGTCACCTCTACTGTATATTCAACAGGGATATGATTTAGTTCATACCTGAGTGGCCTAGTGCTTTTCCCTACTTTCTTCAGTTTAAGCCTTAACTTTGCAACGAGAAGCTCATGGTCTGAGCCACAGTCAGCTCCTGGTCTTGTTTTTACTGTCTGCATAGACATTCTCCATCTTTGACTGCATTATTAGAATAGAATATCTTTATTGTCAATGTGTAACTTACAACAAAATTAAGTGCTATTCACAGTGGACACTACACACAAGTAAAAACCACAAATAAGAACATACTTTATATACACACATCCTTCACATTCCATTCACCGTTACTACTATTATTAAAGTGTATATGTGTTTGTGTGTGAGAGAGGGAGAGACAGAGGCAGAAAGCTGGGTCAGACTTTTAGGGATTCCTTCATTTCATTAAATGGCATCAATACTATGTAGAGATGAGAAAAACCCATCTCACAAATATCATGGTGGTTTTCCAATTCCACCAGCAATCTGTCAGTAGTGTTCAGATTGATTTAAAGTAAGCCACCAAGTTCCAACAGATATGATCTTCATTCCATAAATATTGAAAGAACCTATGAATGATAAATTAAAGCTGACAGCCAGCCAGGGCTCTTCCTGCATTCAGCTACCTCAGACATGTCAAACCCGCGATGTCACATGACGTTGTGCGATGTATAGGGACATTGCTGGCAATGGGGTGGGCGCAGCTTCCATGTGAAGCGTCCGGCCCACGGGCCGGCAGTTTGACACCCCTGAGCTACCTGAACTACTCAGTCTGATTTTACTTCAAAAGGGAGAGGTACCTATAAAACTAGTTATTTTTTTCCAAGAAGAGATTCTTTACCTGTTTTAACTCTTTAAAGTCTGCTCTACATTATTTTTTTACAGTGTCACTCATTCTCTCACCGGTTTATTCTTGAGATCTACAAAAGTTGGCTGCTTGGACAAACTGGAAATCACAGCCTTGTGTCATTTGTTAATAAGAGCCACATGTGAAAAATAAATCAGTTTAATTTCCTCTGTATCAGTTAACAATTATTACTTGGGTGGTCCTTAGTCCCTTGGAAAGATCTGTCTTTGATAGACTGAGCGAAGGTTTCTGCCTCCTTCTGTCAACTTCGCTTTGTCTTTCAAAGCCAGCATTATTCAACCTGATGCCTTCCAGATGTATCAGGTTTCATCTCCCATAATCCCCTAAAAGCATGACAAAAGATCCTGCTAACTGGAGATTACAGGGTATTACGGGAACTGAAGTCCATCCCATCCAGAAAGCAACAGATTAGGAAAGGTTTCCTATACCATACCACAGCCTGTTTATACAACTTCAAGCCAACAAAGCAATCAAGATGGAGATCAACTTCCTTAACCAATACCTGGGAGAAAAAACTAAGTGGTTTAGTTTGAGGTTTTCTAATGACTTTTTGAATCAGCAGTTTGGCCAAATCATTGATGAGAGATAATTACTGCTAGAAGACAAATTGCATTTGCTATACAAATAGTTCCTTGACTTATCACCATTCATTTAGCAACCCTTTAAATTTGCAGCCCCACAATCAGGAGATCAGAATTGTGTTGCTTGGCAACCGGCATGCATTTATGATGATTGCAATGTCCTGGGGTCATGTGATCACCTTTGCAACCTTCCACCCAGGAAGTTTTCATCAAAGTCAATGGGGGGGAAAGCTGGATTCACTTAGCGAGCACTTGATTCATTTAACAGTTAACAATCATGGCACAAAAGGTCATAAAATCAGCTGCAAATCACTTAACAATTGCCTTGTCTAGCAATGGAAATTCTGGTCCCAGTTGGGATCCTATTTAAAGGATTATCTGTAACAGCCAAAAGAAACTCATTGAGAGTGGGTAATAAACAAACAATAATTATTCCTCAAATAAGTAATAAACATTATTTATTTTTAGACATAGCTGTTAACAAATATGATGTCGTGTCACCTAAGATCTCCTCAAAAATTAACATTTCATATAGGCTGCAACTGTTGTTAATGTTACACCTCTGGCTATCTTCTATGTGATTCCTACTCAGTTTTTTTTTCCCAACGGAGTAAAACCAAAAAAAATCCTGCTCCTTTATTGCTATGGAGAATATTTACTTGCTGTTTGCTATCATCCATGTGAATTAATTTAGTAGTTTGTGACTATCAGTTTCCTGAAAAACACAACCTGCTTTTCCCTCCATCCTGCTTTCAATGGACGCGGTTAATATTTACCAAATATTTACCCAAAAAAGCTCTTGAAGCTTCCCCACAAGCAATACATGATTACTGGACAATTATCCATCTCCTACACGTATGCTACTATAAATACAAAGTTGATTGATTATGTGTCATCAAGTTGGTATCAATCACATAGGTAAATTTTCTCCATGATAATCCATCCCTAACCTTGTCTTTCAGGTCTCCCAAAGTTGCACTCATCACTGCTTTAATTGAGTCCATCCACCTTACTATTGATCATCCTCTTTTCTTTCCTGTCACCTTTTTCAGCATTAGAGCCTTCCGTAGTTGTAGATCAGGTGTCTTCAAACTTGGCCCTTTTATGACCTGTGTACTTCAACTCCCAGAATTCCTCAGCCGGGCACACTGGCTGGCTAAGGAATTCTGGAAGTACACAAGTCATAAAAGGGCCAAGTTTGAAGAGCCCTGTTGTAGATCTTTGATAATGTTCCCAAAGTAGGACAATTTAAGCCTGATCATTTTCCCTCAGGTGAGAAATCTAGATTAGGTTTATGTTTATGTTTGTTGGACCTATATACCGCCCTTCTCCCGTAGGACTCAGGGCGGTTCACAAGGAATTTAAAATAACAATACAAATTACAAAAGTTAAGAACCGTTAAAATAATTAAATTTAATCCTTGAATAAAATAAAACCCCTATTAAACTCCAATTAAAACCCAATTAAAATAAAATTACAATTAAAATTCTCAGTCCTGGCCAGAAAGCTCAAAGAGGAGGTCTTCAGGTCCCGGCGGAATGAACAAAGGTCAGGGGCAGTCCTGAGCTCTACGGGCAGCTGGTTCCAAAGGGCAGGCGCACCCACAGAGAAGCCCCTCCCCCTGGGTGTTACCCGCCAGCAATCTTTTGCCGGCGGTACCCTGAGAAGGCCCTCCCTGTGGGAGCACACAGGACGAAGGGAGCTTGATGCCGGCAGCAGGTGTTCCCTCAAATATCCCGGACCCAAGCCATTTAGGGCTTTATAGGTCATCACCAGCACCTTGAATCTCACCCGGAGGGCAACCGGAAGCCAATGCAGCTCGCGGAGCAGAGGTGTTACATGGGAGTATCGGGGAGCCCCCATCACAACTTGCCCGGCCGCAATCTGCACCAGCTGATTTGTTCAATGAGCCACTTGTTTTTCTTGGCTGTCCAAGGTATTCTCAGGAGTCTTCTCCAACACCCAAGTTCAAAAGCATCAACATTCTTTCTATCCTGCTTCTTCAAACTCCAACTTTTGCTTCCAAAGAGCATTCACAGAGAAAACTGCTGTTTGCACATCACAGAATTTAAATATCTTTTCTAAGGCCTTATGGTTGCATTACTGAGTCTTAGTCTACAGCGTACATGTTGACAGCTTTTCATTTACCGTTGATGATTGATTCTTAAAAGGCAGAAGCTAACTACCACTTACAGTAAATATCCTTTTTGTCTAGTCTAACGCTGCTTTTTAAAACATTAATTTATTATGTTTATATTTAGTTTAGTCACATTTTTTCACCATATTCCTTAGTTTCATTACTACAATTTGCATATTTTTTCACATTTTCAGCTATCGGCATGTTGTTATCAGCCTTGTTTCTTCTTCCAATAAATATAAAATACTTTATTCTTAATTAATAACATATATTTAATAATAATAATAATAATAATAATAATAATAATAATAATAATAAAGTTGGAAGGGACCTTGGAGGTCATCTAGTCCAACCCCCTGCTCAGGCAGGAAACCTTATACCATTTTATCTGCGTGTTTAACTTCATAGCATACAGCGGTTACTAATGACTTTACCTTTATCTATCTTATGCAATATACATTGGGAGATTAGCATTATGATGAGTTTAATTAGCACAGCTCTTCTGTTTTCTTTCCATTGATCCAGGCTTTTGGAAAAAGATCACATTGAGAATTTTTACACGGGTCTGTGCTATATGTCTCCATCCTTTTAATTCCCTTGATGAAAATTATATCAGTGAGACTTACTTTTTAACCTTCTCTGATGAATTTATTTTTAATTTCAGGCTTTCTGTTTTCTCTTTTTCATTGATTCACTAAATTTAACTTAACATATTAAAATGGAGAACCTTTTTTCTTCTGCTCAGTGGAGTGAGTAGGGTGAGTATTAAACTCAGCTACAAGGTATCTTATAACTACTTACTCGGAGGACATTTCCATGGACTTCAATAAGATTTTGTCCCAACAGTATTATGATTAGAGTTTTAACGCATACTTCTAGAAGTAATAACTAGGGATATGTTGCACATTTACTAAAATAATGAACCTGGCTTACAATTAGCAATAGCAATAGCACTAAGACTTATATACTGTTTCACCGTGCTTTACAGCCCTCTCTAAGCGGTTTACAGAGGCAGCATATTGCCCCCAACAATCTGATTCTTCATTTTACTGACCTCGGAAGGATGGGAGGCTGAGTCAGCTGGTCAGGATCAAACTGCCAAACTGCTGGAAGCCGACAGTCAGCAGAAGTAACCTGCAGTAACACATTCTAACCACTGCGCCACCACAGCTCTTATTACCTAGTTACCAAGTTAGGGTCAAAGTTTAGCAGTTGACAAGTAGAACAAAGGGTCAAGTGGTGAAGCATGTGTTATGACCATGGACACATGGTTTACTTAGTTGCATTGATATCAAGATGCAACTATGGAAGGCTTGGATTTGCATTGTGATGTTGCAATGGTTTTTTTCTTTTTAAACTTTTTCCAACATCATGGATGCCTCTGTATATTGATTTTGACATACAGTCTAAGACCCTAAACAACTTGAAATCAAAACATATTAAGATGATGATAGTTATTATCATGTCATGCCTCGGTGTCTGCAGGACCATGTTCTCCAACAGGAATTAGTTTGATCTATATGTTTAAATAAATAAATAAATAAACCTTTATTGTCAAAGTACAACATGTGTACATTGAGATTAGCTGAGCCTCCCCCTGTGCTCTCTCCCCCCAGGGAGAGATTCCAGGAGATCTTGAAGCTAACCCATTTTTGTGAAGTTATAGGAAACAAAACTAGGAGGTATTGCTTTTCTGTGGAAGCCGTGGCTTTATGGAATAGTTTCACCATAGAATTAAGACTTGCCAATTTTTTTATAATATTCAGGAAGCTGGAACTTTCAAAGAGTACTTGGTAGAATTCCAACATTATTATTTTTTTTACATGTGTTTGTTTATCGTGCTAGTCAGTGTCAGTTATTTGTAGATTTTCTCAGTAGTGGTGCCTACATACTACAATGTTCTCTTCCCCTGAAATTCATGCGGCATCTACAATTAAATATTTAGATAACTGTTGAAGACCAACCTCTTTACCCCTGGCCTTCCCCATTTATGGGGTTTGATTCATTTTTATTTTCTTTCTCTCATTTTCAGAAGCTTTTATATCATTTTAATTTACTGTTTCTATTTTATTTTTTAACTGTTGACTGCAACCAATTCACAGATGTATAATACTGGCATAAAAATTCAAGATTTCAAGATTCAAGGTGCTGGTAATGGTCTTTAAAGCCCTACATGGCATGGGTCTGGCGTACCTTAGGGATCACCTGCTGCCGGCATCAACTTTCCTCCGCCCTGTGCGCTCCCACAGAGAGGGCCTCCTCAGGGTGCCACTGGTCAGAGAATGTCGTCTGGTGGCCCCCAGGGGGAGATCCTTCTCTGTGGGCGCCCCGGATTTGTGGAACCGTTTGCCGGTTGAGCTCCGGATGGCGCCCAACCTTCGCTCCTTCCGACGTAATCTAAAGACCTACTTGTTCGAACAAGCCGGCCTGGCCTGATGGGTGATGGGTTTGGATTTTAATATTGTTTTAATGCATTTTAACTTATTGTTGTTAGTTTCTGGGCACCTTGTTTAATCTTTTTTAATATTTGTATTCTTGTATTTTTATATGTTTGCCCTGTTCACCGCCCTGAGTCCTTCGGGAGAAGGGTGGTATACAAATAATTTTTTTTTAAAAAATACATTATGTTTTAAATACAGGTAGTCCTCAACTTACAACAGTTCATTTAGTGACCAAAGTTACAATGGCACTGAAAAAAGTGACTTTTGACCATTTTTCACACTTATGATCTTCATAGTATCCCCATGATCACGTGATCAAAATCAGATGCTTGGCCACTGGTTCATACTTAGGACCGCTGCTGTGTCCCAAAGTCCCTGTGGCGACCTTTTGACAAGCAAAATCAATGGATTTTAACTAACATGTTACTAACGTTAACAACTGCAGTGATTCACTTAGCAACTGGGGCAAAAAAGGTCATAAAATGGGGCAAAACTCACTTAACAAATATCTGACTTAATAACAGAAATTTTGAACTCAGTTGCGATTGTAAGTTGAGGACTACCTGAATATCAACCACCAATATTTTGAGGCCAATGCAGGCAGCTTCCACTTCCCTACACAATGCTATCAGAGGAAGGCAAGGGAAGATAGGCAATATTGGCTGCAGTGGTATCCATGATGCATCTGACCTGATGAGGCCGTGGTGGTGTACCATGCAATATAACATTTGGCAATCCTATCCATCTCTCAGTGAGAGAAGCTGATAAAGGCGTGGAGCCAAAATTTGCGATGTAATTTTTTTCTCCCTGGGGACTGGATCCAATGAATAAAGATTCTCAGCTTGGTTGTATGCAGAAAGTACTCATCACCCTTTAAAATTGCTTACATGTGAGTTTTAAGAATGTTCTGCGCTAAGGCTACCAAATCAGGACTGACAAAAGCCACAAACTTAAGCAGCAATGAAGAGATAGAGAAAAATCTTCTTTGCTGCCATCCACTGGTCAGCTGGATTTTTACTGCCAAAATTTGCTAGCCCTCCATGCACATAGGGAAGAAAATCAGTGTTTTACATAGTATTTCTTAATAATATATTAGTGTCGCTCCTAGAACTGACGATGTTACCTAGTTGGGTAATGAAATGTCTGCAATAAAACAACCAACCACAGAGAGCTTCATAAAAAGAATCACCAAAGAGAAAACACTCAAAACAGAGCTTATCAGCCTTTCCTTTACTGTAAATACTTTGTGAGGTAGCAAGCTGTCTTAGCAATTTATGTTTAAAATGCTAGTACTTGTTTCCAAGATAACATTTACTCAAACATAAGCTCTAAGTTAATTATCTTACTTGTCCAGCAAATAATTGCTTATCTGATAGAATCTGCAATCAAAAAGCAACTAATTGCTCCTTTCTATGAAGAGAATAACATTTAAGCATCATCCTTTAATAAATCTTATGTTTGAGGCAAACAGAATAAAGTTGCTGGCATAAAATAAAACTGATATTGTGGGTTTTTCTTCTCTCTGACTGGGAATGGAAGGACGATGTTTCTGTAACCATGTAATTTACATTAATTTACCCCAACCCTCAAGCTGGTACACAGATTTTACGCCCATTGTTACCCAGAGAACTTGCATTAAAATGCAATTAGAAACAACCTTTGCTTTAATGCTAATACCGTATTACTTATTTGAGCCAAAGCAGCCTTTTGTCAAAATTACTGGCAGCCAGTCCATGCCATAAATATGTTTTCCAGACGGAAGTCTAAATTAAAAATCAATAAAGTGCAAATATATGTTTCTTGTGGCTCTTTATTAGATTCTGTTTTCTTGAAATGTTTATAGGCTGCCTTTGACTGTAAAACTCTTTTAAAGCAGCTTACAATATAAATAACACGAAACTAAAGCCAGAATTAAAATCCAACAATAGAATTAAAAGCATCCCACAAACAATACTTTATATATTTGGAAAATAAAGGGTGGATTAAACCAGGCTGTTGAGTCAGGCCTTCTTCAA
Organism: Vipera berus; assembly: GCF_964194415.1. Taxonomy (NCBI): domain Eukaryota; kingdom Metazoa; phylum Chordata; class Lepidosauria; order Squamata; family Viperidae; genus Vipera; species Vipera berus. The sequence goes on along the minus strand of NC_138202.1, from coordinate 88,251,205 downwards.
ACTATTCTGTTCTTCATTATTAGTGACATTGTCATAATGTGAGATATGCAGCTCAAGAATCTAGAAAATGAATAAATAATTTAGGTTCAAAATTCAGGAGAGGGATAATAATATAATCCCCTAAATCAAAAGACTTGTCTTCCTTAGAAACTAGTACAGCAACGTTAGATAAACTCTGCAGAAGGAAAAAAATATATTAAATGTAGGTATTGTACTAATTTTGCAAAAACTCAGAAACTAGATCATTTTTAAACACATTAGACAGAATTTCCTTACCCATAAAAATATGAAATCTTAATTTCATTCTGAAACATAAATGGCCAATTGGACAAACCAAAGGGCAGAGTTTTACATACCTCTTTCTCCTTGATCCGTTTTCAAAAATGTTACAATGGGACACCCATGTTCCAGCCATTGTGGATGCATTGTAAAAAAAAGCTTTAAAGCTGCAGTCTTTAAAATTCAGACAACTTTTCCCAGTTATTGATCTGGAATTCTAGTTTGATTTGACTGAAGAGGATATGGTCTTCTCGAATAATTTAGATGGCTATTTCTTTTATCCTTAGAGTGCTGAACTATATTTGTTTAGTTCTGATAGACGAGGACTCAGAGTGGTTTAACAAGGAATGAGTTTATTGAATACACAAGTCAACTGCCAACTGTCAAATGTTGCAACCCTTTTATAGGGGAAGCGTTTGAACTGTAACCAATACAAACAGTCTCTTTTCCCGCTCCTTGGTTGTGGCGTCCAATGAATGCACCTTATTTTCCCGCTTAAAACCTTGCAAAGCTGCACTGTGTTTGCAATCTCTTCCAAGGCCTATTGCTAACTATTTACATACATAACACCCCTTACCCCCCAGTTGATGTCATTTTCTTACAAAATCCCTAAGGTATTTTGGTGGCCTATGTATTCTGGACGGGTATCTGTTGCTTTGGCTATTAGGGACCCTTCTTTCTGGTTGACTGCTAGGCTGCTGGTTACTACTGGGCTCTGGGTTACTGTCTACAGATGTACTGTCTTGAATAATAGGATGTGTTTGGAATTCAGTGGTCACTGGCCTACTTCGCAGGGGTATTTCCCAATCAATTGGACTGAATTGTTGTTGTTGGGCATCAGGGAATGTGTTATCATGCCCAACCCCCACAACGCTTTCAGGCCTAATGTTGTCTGTACTGTTTCCCCTTACTAATCCTTGGTCCCCCTCAGCAGGCACACACCCCCTCGATCTTTTCCTCAGTTGGTCTACGTGTCTTTTACAAATCCTATTCCCTTCCCCCTCAATGATGTAAGATAGGGGACCCAAGATTTCAGTTACCACCCCTGGAATCCATTTGTCCCCTTGGGCGTAGTTCCTGGCCCAAATCAAGTCCCCCACTGCAAATGTTCTGTTAGGAATGTCAAATTCAATGTTTGGTTGGAGTCTGTCAGGATGTAATCTGTCCAACTTGGTCAATATTTTCCTGCCCCACCTCATTTCAGCTGGGCTTTTCCCCGTAGCCGAACAGGGGGTTGTGTGTTGAGCCAACAAGAACTCAGCTAGTCTCTGATGCCAGTCACCTCGAATGATCCTTTTAAGCGCGTCCTTCGTGGTCCTCACGTTCCTTTCAGCCAATCCGTTGGTGGAGGGGTGGAAGGGTGCAGAAGTCTTGTGCTTAATCGAGTTGGCCTTGAGGAAATCCTGAAATTCAATAGATGTGAATTGTGGCCCATTATCTGACACTATTAAATCTGGCAACCCATGAGTGGCAAAGAGGCCCCTTAATGCCTGTATTGTTCTGCCTGCCGTTACTGAACTGACTGGTATTACTTCTAGCCATCTAGAGTAACTGTCGACCACTACAAGGAACGTTAACCCCTGGAAAGGTCCCGCGAAATCAATATGAATCCTGGACCAAGGATTCCTAGCTAGCTCCCATTTATGTGTGCGGATGTGTTGTTGTTCAGGCCTGGAGCGTTGGCACAGATGGCAATTGGCAACGCAATCCTCAATGTCGTGGTCCAATCCTGGCCACCACAAGTGACTCCTAGCCAGGGCCTTCATCCTTACTATTCCAGGGTGTCCCTCATGCAATTCAACTAGGATAGCTGATTTGTGGATTTCCGGAATGACTACACGAGTTCCCCAGAGTAAACACCCCATATGAACTGATAGTTCATCTTTCCTTCTGAAAAATGGACTGTATTTTACGTCCGGGTTGGCGTTGGGCCAACCACTCATGGCCCAGGCCATTACTCTCCTTAAGATGAGGTCCTTATTGGTTGCCTCAGCAATGTCTTTTGCCGTTAATGGCAAATCAGGAATATCCTGTAGGGACATTATTTGTCCCACTGGGGCAGGGTCCTCCTCTGTTGTGCTTAGAGGCAATCTGCTAAGAGCGTCTGCATGACCCATGTCCTTACCTGGCCTGTATTGGAGAGAAAATGAGTATGCTGAGAGGAAAATGGACCACCTCAGCATCCTGGGTGACATAATCTGAGGAGTCTGTTTATCTGTGGTAAACAGTCCCAGCAAGGGTTTGTGGTCAGTCAGTATAGTAAAGTTCCTACCATACAGGTAATCGTGGAACTTCTTAACTCCTGCCACAATAGCTAATGCCTCCCTGTCTATTTGCGCATAGTTCCGCTCTGCCTTGGTTAGTGTGCGGGAGTAGTATGCAATGGGTCTTTGTATTCCTTGGTTGTCTAAGTGGCTGATCACCGCCCCTACGCCATAAGGCGAAGCATCGCATGCCAGGAAGATTGGTTTGTTTTCAATAAAGTGAGTCACAGTTGAATTACTGGAAAGGATGTCTTTTAGAGTTTGGAAACTCTCTTTGTGCTTGTTCTGCCATTGCCAAGGGGTCTTCTTATCTAGGAGTCTGTGCAGAGGTTCTGCAATGGCAGCCTTATGTGGTACGAAAGTGTGATAAAAATTTACCAAGCCTAGGAAGGCCTGTAGTTCTGCCTTGTTCCTTGGTTCAGGAGCCCCTTTTATTGCTTTGATTTTTTCAGGGGTAGGATGGACTCCCTTTTTGTCAATCCTGAACCCCAAAAAATCAGTGGATTTAACCCCTATGCTACATTTTTCCTTTTTTAATTTTAACCCAGCCTTCCTAAATCTGCCCAGTACCTGTTCCAGCCGCTCTACTAACATTCCTTCATCTTTTCCAGCTATTAGGACATCATCAAAGTAAGGGCATACTCCAGGTATGCCCTTTAAGGTCCTCTCCATCACTTCTTGGAAGATGCCTGGAGCTGCTGCAATTCCAAATTGCAGCCTGTGGACTCGGAACACCCCCTTGTGGGTAACAATTGTTTGTGCCTCTGCAGCCTCCTTGGAAACAGTTAACTGTAAGTACGCATGCGCCATGTCGAGCTTGGCGAAGATGGCGGCGTCCTGGATCGTGGCGAGGACCTGCTTCACCGTCGGGACCGGGTAAGCATGTTTTTTCATCCCAATGTTGAGGGTGGCTTTATAGTCGGCGCAGATTCTCACATCCCCATTGGGTTTGAGGGGTGTGACAATCGGCGTCTCCCACAAACCGCCCTCAACAGGTTCTAGAACTCCGAGGCCTACAAGCCGGTCGAGCTCGGCCTCAATTTTTTCTTTTAAGGCAAAAGGCACTCTCCGGGCCTTTAGCCTGATCGGGTTTACTGAGGGGTCTAGGTTAAAGTTAATGGGGGGCCCTTTGTACTTGCCTAGAGATCCATCGAATACGTCTGCAAATTCTTTGCAGACGGATTCGAGGGTCTTATTTCTAATCACTGAATTTATTCCCCCTATCCAAATTCCTAGGGCTGGAAACCAATTAAGCCCTATTAAGCTGGTCCTATTCCCCTCCGTAACTACCAAATCTAAGACCCCCTTAAACCCCTTAAAATTTACTTTAAGGCTGGTCTTCCCTTTTACGATTATTGGACTTTTTTGGAAGTCCATTAATTGAATAGTTGTTGGTTTAAGTGGAATTCTTTTTCCACTTAGTTGTTCAATTTTCTCAAGGGTTTCAGTGGAAATTATCGACACTGAAGCCCCTGAGTCGATTTCCATTCTGCAAGGGACCCCTTGCAGAAGGACTGTAATTTTTAATTTTCCGTCCGGAAAATTGTGCCCCCTTCCCCGCCGTCTCCGATTGACGTGGGCCACCTCCCTTAGAGTTGGACTTTCCACCCGGGGTTTAGGGGTCTCCTTGCCACTAGCATTAGGGGTTACCTTACCCTCTGGCCACACATCGACTTCGTTCAGACGGGTGTCCCGACCGCGACTTCTGCAGATGGCCTGGATGTGGCCAGTCTTGCCACAAGCCCTGCACTTGGCGGTACGAAATCGGCAGGAAGCGCGGGAATGGTTGCCGCCGCAGCTGCCGCATCGGTTCTGCGTTTCGTTGTCGCGCGGTCTGGTTGCTGTGTCCCGCCACGGTCGTTGTGCCCCGGTCGGTGGTCTTTGCGGAGTTGCGGGTTGTTGCCGGCGGCCAGGGTCAGGCCCCTCGCTTCTAAGTTGTTTTGGTGCCATCTTTCCGAATCGCCTGGAGACTTCTGCGATCTCTTCCTCCCACTGCTGATCCACCTCCCCGCAGTCCACATAGCCCTCTTGGTTAATTTCGGGCGCTGTCGCCATGCTACTGCGGGGGGGGTCGCGGTACCCGGTTGACTCATACGTGAGGAGTTCGTCTAACACTTCCTGTAAATCGCCGGTAGGTTTGGCGATTATTCTATTCTGTAATTGTTCATCGCGTAAGCCCAGCACGACTCTGTCCCTAATTCTAATCTCTAAATTGTCGTATTTGCAACGAACTGCTGCTTCCCGGACGGCAGCGACGAATTTCTGTATGGACTCCCCCGGTCTCTGATTCCGCTTCTCGAAGATGCGCCGCCAAAAGAGTTCGGACCTTCGGGGAGTAAAGTGAACTTTTAATTTTGCGAGGAGGTCGGCATAGGGCACGCTGGAGACTGGTTGTGGCTGGCACAGCCCGACAGCAACTCTGTAGACCGGTGTGCCGCAGATTGTCAAGAGTGCCGCCGCTTTTTTCCGGTCGTCGGTGATTCCGTTCACCAACAGGAATCCCTCGACTTGCCCGATGTATTCTTCCCAATCCTCGGGGAAGTTAGGGTCAAATTCCTTTAGTGACCCAATCTGCGCCATTCGGAGAATTTTTTTTTATTCTGCCGCGGCCGCTGAGTTGACTTGACACGTATTCGAATTCCGCCGCCTTTGCGCGACAATTCTGCCGATTCTCTGGTCTTCTGTCTATCCCATCCTCGTCGCCAGTTGTTTAGTTCTGATAGACGAGGACTCAGAGTGGTTTAACAAGGAATGAGTTTATTGAATACACAAGTCAACTGCCAACTGTCAAATGTTGCAACCCTTTTATAGGGGAAGCGTTTGAACTGTAACCAATACAAACAGTCTCTTTTCCCGCTCCTTGGTTGTGGCGTCCAATGAATGCACCTTATTTTCCCGCTTAAAACCTTGCAAAGCTGCACTGTGTTTGCAATCTCTTCCAAGGCCTATTGCTAACTATTTACATACATAACAATATTAATTAGGGTAGTTTTCATCTGTGAACCCGTGGTTTAGAAAGTTTGTTGTAACTCAGTTGCTTTTCATTGTTTTTGATCCAGTGGTTGTCCTTTCACCAGGACTATCCTGTCAATAGTGAGGATGTTTTAAATTCATTCTTGTGCTATCACTGTATAGCCACGTTGTCTTCATTCCACTCTTTTTGAATTGTCTTTGATACTGTATTTTTTCCAAAGATAATAATCTTCTCCAATAAAACCTGTCTTTGTGTTATGCATCAAACATAAAATTTTAGTTTTATTACTAGTGCTTCCAGTAAGTAGTCTGCTTTTACTTCATCCAGTATTAACTTCTTTGTTCTTTCAACCATCTTCCTCTGCATTATAGTTAATTCAAAAGGACCCATTTTTCTTCATTCAGCCTTTCTGAATGTCATGGTTTATAACCACAGGTTACTACTGGGGGGAAATGGACTTGACAATAAACGCATTTGTTGTCAGTGTAATGTCTTGGTATTTTAATATTTTGTCTAGATCTGTCATTGTCTTTCTCCCAAATTGTAGACAAGACTTCATTTCATGGCTATAGTTACCATCTGTATAATGTTTTAAGATAGGAAGGTAATTATGTGCGCACAAATGTTTGAAATTAATGTATTTACATTCTCTACAAGTATTTCTTTTATGCTGGGATGTATTTTGAAAGATGGCATGAGATATTTTTTGCTCTCAGCATCCCCTTCTTTTTAGTAATTGATGTTAAATCAGAGTAAGTGCAATGTTTTCCTTCCCATTCAGGTTATTTCACAAAAATCTGATGCATTTTGTACAAAACATGTCCCTCCCCCATATTGATCCAATTGTCAAACAGGATATCAATCTTGTTTAGCCAAGTATTATAACCTTATTTTATCTCATACCGGAAAGGAAGTTTCAGTAATTGTAACATTTCAAGTCTAATCAAAAACGACCATCATTTTTCAGCTCTATACTTTCTTCTCTCAAGACTCTAAATAGAATTTAAAGTGTTAGAAATACATGTTTTAAAAACAAAGCTAAAAGCTATCTATATTGAATGATTAAGCACTAACACCGTAAAATAAGATTACGCTTCAATATATCTAAGAAATATGTCCTTTCAATCGCCAAAATCTAGGTCTAGGGTTTACTTAAGTTAAAATTAAACTTTATTCAAGTTCATTCATATAAGTGTTTAACTTTATTTTGATTCACTAAAATCCCTTGTAACAAAAGATAATAAAAAGCCCAAAACTGTAATGGCTTCTGTGGACGCCCGCTTGGACAACAAGGAAGAGCCGGCAATGGGGACTTTCGAGTGGGGTACAGAAGAGAGTTGGGAGGAGGCCAAGGTCTCCAGGCAGAGAGTGGATGGGCCAGAGGAAGAAGAGAGGCCAGGAGCCTCAAAAGAGCCACTGAGGGAGCACCCAGTGGGAGAGGAAAGGGGAGAGATGCAGCTGGAGAGTTTGGAAGCCTAGTCAGAAGTGCAGGGTGGAGAAGGAGCGCAGCTGCAACCAATCAGCAGGGATGAAGAGGAGCCATTTCCTCCATCAGCTCTCAGGATGGGCAAGGCCAAACGGAGGGACACAAAATGGAGGACAGAAGGCTACGAGTGAGGAGGCAGCCTCACTTCTAATGAGCTACACTGGCACACGCCTACTGAGCCTGATGTGTGAAGCAACATGATGTTGGAGACAATCACCCGTTTCCCTTGCTGTGCATGTACTTTTGATTACATGATTCCTGTTTCCTTGACTCTGGACCTGTACTTCATTTGACATTTTACCTCAGACATGCTCGTTGGATTCTGGACTTGAACCTTGGCTTAGCTACTGGATGTGGACTTTGGACTAATGCCTGGACTGCCGACCTTGTGCAGGTGGACTTGCATACGATGCCATTGCCCTTGGAATTTGTGACCCTATGCCTAGGCTGAGCAGAATCAGACGCAACAGAATTTTGCATTTGGCATGAGTGGGACCTGGGGAAAAGCACTAAGGGCTTGCAGTGCCTCAGTAAAGTTCTAAGAAATGTATCCTTAACTTGCCAAATACTCTTCGCATCTGCATGTGTGTGAGTGGACTGGGACAGGGCAAAAACTTAATATTAATGGCAGTTTCATATACAATATTTCCTTTTCCCTCCCTGCTTTGTGGCCTTTGTCATTATTGGGGAAATGTCTTCATTTATTTACCAAATTATATTAGCTTTACCATTATATTAGATTTATTTATTTATTTTAAAAAGGTATAAGAAAGCAATTGCCAGTTATATTACATATTCAAAGGAAGGGCTTCATGCAATTAACTCTGGACACACAGGAAGAAGAGTCTGTGCAACTGTCCTCTACCTAGGATTGTCAGGTAGGACTGAAGTCACAATAATATGCCTCAGGTAGTCCTCGGCTTATAACAACAATTTCCGAGCAAGACAATTGTTAATTGTGGCCCATTTTAATTACCTTGCGTACCACAGTTTTTAGGCAAATCACTGCAGTTGTTAGCTGAATCATTTAGTGATTAAGTGAATCTGTCTTTTCCTATTCACTTTGCTTGTCAGAAGCCAGCTGGGAAGGTTAAAAATGGTAATCACATGACCCTGGGACAGTCCAACTGTCATAAATACATGCCAGTTGCCAAGCACCCAAATTTTGATCACATGATTGGGGATGCTGCAACTGTTGTAAGTGTGAAAACTGGTCATAAATCACTTTCTTTCAGTGCCATTGTAACATTGAACAGTCACTAAACAATGGGTTGTAAGTCAAGCACTATTTGTATTGCATCTTCCACCATAACTTGACAGTACAGAATGACTGCAAAGAATGGAAGGATTCTTAGACAACTGACAAGGAAACAGAATAATAAATTACCAGAGCAGCTTGATTTTTCTTTCAAATCCAGGCTTAAAGCCAGATTGCTAAAATTCTAAATAATCAATTTCATCCAGAAGACCCTGGAGCTGTCTGTCGATAATTTCATAATTCTTAGCCAAGAGAACAGAGCTGAATGCGGTGTTGTTTGAAACTAAAGGCCATTATTCTCTGGGCTGACGTTGATTCTGTCCTGTGGGTATTCTGTCATCCTTAGCCTACTCTGTACCCCAAGCCCTGCCAAAAGTGAGGAGGAAGGAGGGAGAAGTCTTTCATAATGTTTTCCGCTTTCCGGAATGAAATACAGATTTCAGCCTTGCGTTTGTAAAAAAAATTCAACAGTTTTTAATATGTGAATATTCATGTACTCATCAAAAACCAACTTTCTTGGAAGGGGGATCATAACTGGAGCTTTTCATTTCTACTGAATGATGTTCCAAAAAATAATTACATTGGGTGAAGAATCTGACCGTTTTCTAGAAAAAATAATCATCCGTGTACAACCAAGGAGCAAGGTGAGTTATACCCATATAAAAAGCCAGGACAACCATCTAAAATAAGGATATATTCCAAGTCAGTGAAAATTTGCTGGGTAAGATTTCTGAAGAATTAATCATCTGTTTAATGTAACCAGATGTTTCCCTTTAGCATTTGTATTTAGGATATCAGATGCTCATGAGCAGAATATTGGAATTTACTCAAAGCAGATTCCCAGCATAGTATGTTTATATTTGCAAGAGATAATAGAAGAATAATCACTATAATGGACCACACTCTGCTGTTCCTATCCAGCAAGCATGAAGTACCTAACTTTAATATAATACACTCTTTTTTTGCTTCACTTTGCTGCTAGTATTATTGTACAATTTTCATGTACATATATAAGAAGTTTAGTAAAAAGTTTATACAAACACAACTTTTTAAAACCGTATCATAGATTATCATGAAGGTTTATAATGGCTAGCAAATTTTCAGAAAAATATCAGAACAATTAAAGAAATAAGTCAGTAGGAAGCATTGAAATATCCCTAAACAACAGCAAGAAAAGCAACAGCTATGGTAGATAGTTGTCACACTATTCTTTTACAAAGCTTTCAAAGTGCAGAAAGCAAATCAGTAATCTAAAGAAATTAAAGAAAAATTATATAAAAAGAAAAGGAAACATGGGTAAAATCAAAACTGTTATATTTCAAGATAATTTAAGAAACTTTTCCATAACTTTGCAACTTTTGTTGTTTCCATTAAAAAAGGTAAAGGTTCCCCCGCACATGCGTGCTAGTCGTTTCCAACTCTAGGGGCCGGTGCTCATCTCCGTTTCAAAGCCAAAGAGCCAGCGCTTGTCCGAGGACGTCTCCGTGGTCATGTGGCCTGCATGACTAGACGCCAAAGGCGTATGGAACACTGTTACCTTCCCACCGTAGTAGTCCCTATTTTTCTACTTGCATTTTTACATGCTTTCGAACTGCTAGGTTGGCAGAAGCTGGGACGAATAACAGGCGCTGACTCTGTTACGCGGCACTCGGGATTCGACCCGCCAAACTGCCGACCTTCTGATCGACAAGCTCAGCATCCTAACCCACTGAACCACCACGTCCCCTTGTTTCCATTACCTCTATACAATTTCAGTTCTTTAAACTTCTCACCTCTTTTTTGAGATCACATTAACTCCAATCAAACATGATTTTCTCAGTCTTGCCTTTCCTCTCAACTTATTCAACTTTCTTCCTATGTTTGTTTTGCAAATTGATCTCCATTCTCTCTAAACAAGCAAATACTTCAATGTACTTCTTTAATATCAGTCACTAATTGTTGTACTCAGTCTATCTTTATTCAGCAGTTATACATTTTTTCTCTTGTTTGATCATACAGACACCTTAAGTATTGAATTCATGGGCAGATGACCTGTGCATGACAAGAACTTGTCAAATGCCATGACAGTCATATTTATATCAGTCATCCAGGATCCAGATGGATTTGAAATAAGATTTTGAAATTAATTAATACAGTACTTTAAAAAAAATAGAATGGGATTTTAAAAGTTGGCCACTAGAGATAACCAGAAGGAATTAAAGTTTACAATTAAAGGAGAAGAACACTTAAATTGACTTACTAATGCAGAATGGAGCAAAATACTTTAACACTGTATGTATTCAAGGATTTTCAAAAACAATGGACCCAGAAATTAATTTTAAGAAGACCTGCATTATAGACAGATTGTGTTTAAAGGTGTTAAGGAAGAGGAACACATTTTTTCAGACAAGATTGTGAGTCATCTGAAAATAAATCTAAAAATCACAGGTTACAAGAATAATATGGAAAAATGAAACCAATCAAATTCATAATATTTAAAAGGGATATACAATTGGCAAACCAAAAAGCTGATATGGATAACTTTCTTATATTGGAGAGAACTGTTAAATTTTGAAGGATTTTGTAAGAAAAAAAGTGAAAATAAAACAAGGTGTAGAATATTATTTGAAGGGATTAAAGTAAAAGGAAGTAATATAAAATTGGTGTATTTCATCAAGTGTAAAATAGATAGGTTGTTATTTCTGGCAACTCTTAATGGACTTGCTGATAGGACAGAATGAAAGGCTTTAAGGATGTGTTTACAGATAAGAGATGAGATATGGAAAGAAATTATTGTTTGTTGTATTTTAACAATAATGCTCTTATCATTTTTCAATGGTGATAAATTCTTTAAATTCTTATGATGAAGTGAGAAGTCATTTCTTTATATATTTCTTTTTCTTTCTTTACTATAATCTTATTTTTTATTTTCTATTTTTATTTCTGTTTTTTCTCTTGTTCTGCACTTTCTTTTTCCTTTTTATTCTTTCCTTTTTGTAGTTTGCATTAGTTTTTATCTCTTTAATTGTAATGCTTAATAAAATCACTATAGAAAAAAGAAAAGCTATATAACACTTGAATTACCTATATCCTTTATTCAGAACACCGGTGACCTATTTCTTCTGCTTTAAAAAGAATGTTATCCATCAGCCCTGAGAGTTACTCTAGCATAAATTCAAGCCACCAGTCACCTCAGCCAGAGGAATACACTTTTGCTATTAGACCTACTTCATGTTTCCATAGCAAGTGCTAAATTGAACTTTCTGAAGCTTCCCCTTGAGTAAAAAAAAGCGTTCATTTATTTAAAAGATTTATATGGCTGCACAGGGTAAAATGGCACACAATTCTGGGTATATAACAATGATAAAATAGCACACAATTGAAACAATTTTTTTTTAAAAAAGACCCCCCAATTGATCATCTACATCTGTTCATCACTATAATGTCCAGGCACCAATCTTATTATTTTAATGCCTGGGACACAAGTCAGCTCTATGGCTTTCTGGAGGGTTGACAGAAATGGGGGCCTGCCGAATCTTAAGGGGAAGAATGTTTCACCAGCAGGGGCTGCTACAGAAAAGGCATAACTTTGATCTTTGTAATTTTTAATCTGTCATCATGAAATTCACTTCAACTATGGAAAATTAAACAACCACTATGTGACTTAACAACTAAATATCGATGAAAATACCAACCTGTTCTGCATCACAACAAGTTGTTGTTATTCCAAGGATCCAGGTGAAAACATGCAATGATTGTTTAATTCACAGTATATTTCAAGCAATATTTCCCAAATTCAGATGCTGGAATACCAAAATTTTCTTTAAAATGAATAGCTTCAAGAATTGTGGTTGTTTTTTTTACTGAATATACTACTTTTATATAATTATGCGCATGACAAAAATTTTGCTGTAAAAGTTATTACACAAACCTTGGTTCTAGTGTGCAATTTTCTAGAATTTGATTATGCAACATAAAACTTCAGACTCAATAATAAAAACTCCAGTGTCAACAAAATCAAAATGTCTCAGAAAATATTCTTGTTTGCCAGTGTAGTCCCAAACAGATCGATTGTTCTTTAAAATGCTAATAAAACATTTCTTACTTTTGCTTATCTAGATCAGGGCTTTTCAACCTTTTCCCAGATTGTACCACTTTTAGGACATGGCAATATCTGAGTACCACCAGTGCTTAACAAGGTGTCAAAAACTTGATGACTAAAAAAAAAAGGAGGGGATTTTGGTTTTTACTGATTAGATTCATTTGTTGTTATAGAAATGGCTAGTTTATACTATTATGGAAAAGTAAAAAAAAAATCAAGGTTCAATGTTAATGCTTCATTCTACTGCAACAGAAGAAGTTGGAAGTCAATGCCTTTTCTTTTCTTTTTCCCTTCTCCCCCTCAATTTTTCTCCCCTTTTCCTCCCCACTATTTGCTTTTGTGTTTTTGTTTTTTATTCTATAATCTAATAAAATGTTACAAACCATAAAAAAAGGGGAAAAGTACTGGTTTTAATTTCTTCAGTGGCAGTTCCTTTGCTGAATCCCTTTCCCTTTACACTGATGTACGATGAATTTATCCATTATTTATTAATACACACTACTAACTTGGTGGTCAGCTGGCTGGTCGGCCCTTCTTCCTCTCTCCCTCTCCTCTCTCTTTTTTCTTCTTTCCTGCTGGGCTCTCCTTCCACAGCTTCTTCTCCATCACCTTCTCTTTCCCTGTTTTTTTTCCTTCCCTTTCCCACCAAAACCACCTCTTTTATATATCCTCTCCTTTCTCCCCCCCCCCACTTTTCTCTTCAGTGTACCTCCAGCTGATTCCTCTCCTCAAGGCTGCATTTCTCCATCGCTCTCTTTCTCCACCCCCCTTCATTTTTCCTCTCCGTTTCCCACCAAAACCTCCTCCTTTTATATCCTCTCCTCTCTCGCCTCTTCTCCTTTTCCCTTCGGTGCACCTCTAACTACATGCTGCTTCCAGACGCTCCAATCAGCTGGAGCCCAGCACTGATCCTGAGGCTTCTGCTGAGTCCTGACAGCCCTGCAGAAGCACCGATCAGCTTGTAGCCATGTGCACAGATCCTGGGGCTTCTGCCAAGCCCCGACAGCCCTGCAGCTCCAGCTCTCTCTCCCTCAGGCACTGCTTCAGCTCATTCCCCTCCCCCACTACATGTGTATCACCTGCCAGGTGCCAAACTACGTCTGGTACTGCATACCACCGGTTGAGAAGCCCTGGTCTAGGTAATATGCAACATTTACTGAATTTATTTTTGACACATAAATTCAGTATTAAGTCCAGTAGTCCTTCATCAAAAAAGGAAGTAGTTGAGCAAGGCACTAACTTGAAACTAGCATATCTGATGAAGTGGCAAGAATAAACATGGATAAATCTGGGCACCATGGAGAAACAGGAGGAACACCAATATGATTAACACATAACCATAGTTCAGAATCTGTCATTCTCAGTGTTATCAACTCAGAATGTTGGCTTTGGAAATAAAATTCCTCCCTCTTTCATAAAATACTTGTTTAACTATTTCTTGTGAAACAGCATTGATTTCAATTATTATGCTCTTTTTGTGTGTGTGTATGTGTTTTGTAAATTAGGACATGTGCTTACTACAAGGAAAGTGGGTGTACTGCCATGCCTTTAATCCAAACAAAACAGTGACAAAAAGGATTATTTTTTCCCCAGAACCTATTTGCAAATGGATGTACTAGAAATGAAAAACATTTTGCTGCAGTGCCACATATTGAAATACTCTGCCTAATTAAAAGTCTTTCAACACATATGGGATTTTTGTCTTTTGGGTGACTGTACTAAAGGATGTATTCCAAAATGCAGGCACAACAGAGAATACAAAATACAATGGCAGCTTTAATTAAACATGCCTTATTTTCCTTTCAGTCTAAATATTTAGCAGTTAAAACCATTTTGCGGCAGGTTGGATTGTGTTGAGGGGTGCCAAACTGGGTAATTACTTTCTTGGTGAATGCTATTTGGACTGCCTACAAAATGCAGAGGCTCAGAACAATGGAAGCCAATGCCTGCCTATTTAAGGTTTTTGTTTATTGGGTTCAAAGAGGGAAGCGTTTAAAATTATCTTCTATAGCACAAGTCCCCTGGAGCTGTAGAAACCCCTTGAGTGTTTATGCAAAGCCAATATTTGGGTAGAAAATCCCCTGCATCATCTACTCAGATATTTCCCCCCCCCTCTTCTGAAGTAGAGCTACAGTGCATTTTCTCTTACTGATTTCTTCAGGAAACAATGTGAGTAGCTTCTTCTGATTAAATAAGGAATACTTAATATAAAAATAATTACTAAAATGTTAGCCAATGATGCCTTCTCTCATCTAGTTCCTTGCAGATATTTGTTTTCTTCAAACCAACCACACTACTTGACATGGAATAGGGAAAGGACTCGACATTCTTCATCCATCTTTTCCCCTGCCTCTGGGTGTCAAAGCTCAATCTTTCCCCCCCTTCTTTAGGGAAGCAATTCCAAATTTGAGTGTGAGGTATTATTACTATTGCCTCAAAATTTCATCTCAGAAATTAAGAGGAGATGTTGAGCCTCCCATTGATTCATAAAGGCCTAATATTTAGCTTGTGGCCATATTGCACAGTGGGCTTTCCACAGCACGGTTCAAGTTTTTTAGGGTCAGTTTAACTTGGGTATTAATTTCTTTTATTTACAGCCTGATTCTAAAGGCAACAAGCAGTTCCCTACTGTTCATATAAAAGCTTTGTGACAATGCTTGAATGGGAAAAGCCTGGCCTGGTTCAGACAGGCCATTGCTGTTTCTTCACCTGATCCGACCTACCCCATCCTGTTCTGCTTAAGGCAGGATTGCTTTGTATGAAGTTTCTTCAGTCAAATTCTGTTTCAGAATAAGACCTCCATAAAGTATGCATTCACATAGTTTATGGGCCTCTCCCCGTACAAAATTGCGCCCCCATGAGTATGTAAAATTTAGCAAACCTGTAGAGAATGAATTATGTCTTACTTTCTGTAATCCATAATAAAATAACAATTGAACTGCTGTGCAATTGCTTCATTAAGTGCAAAAAAAGTGCTAAAGAGAAGTTATGTCTGAAATCTCTTGCGTTCCAGTAAGATAAATAAAATTCCAAAGAATTCCCAGTTGTTGTTCTCTGAATTATATAGTACCCGCAATTTTAGAACATTGCCTGGAAATCTCAGTTGGATTCTTTTTTAAATATTGTTTTGCAAGAGGCCATATCTTCCTACTCAGATAGTTCTTGGTTTTATTGGACAGCTAGGTCTTTATTCCTATTCTTTCATATGTTGCACCTTTCTCTGTTTCTTTTAAATTTTCCTGCATATTTTTCATGGTCTAAAGCACTTTATAGTATATTATTGTTTGTAAAAGTTATTCGCTAGATGATTTGCAAGCACCATTTTTGGAAGAATATAAATGTTTGTATAGAGTAAGTAAACAGAAAGATTACTCAGTAGGACTATAAGTTCTATTGAGAATACAAGATTTAAAGAAATGTAATACTTTTACCCAAAGGAATTAACATAGAGTTAGACCAAAAATCTTTAATTTAAAACAGGAAACAAAATGTGTAGATATCAGCTTCAACTTAATTTTTGAGGCCTCCGTTATTGTCTTAAATCTATGATTAGTATTGGATCAATAAATACTGAAATAGCTTAGACCAGGGGTGTCAAACTGCTGGCCCGTGGGCCAGACGCATCACGACAAAACTGCACCCACCCCATTGCCAGCAATGGGGGAAAAGCTCCAATACGTTGCACGATGTCATGTGACATCGCGAGTTTGACATGTCTAGCTTAGACCATTCTCTTCACTCCTACACAAACAACCATCTTTGTCCAAATCCATATCACTATTGTTAAAATTTTATTTGAAAAATCTGAAAAACTTAGCATTGAACCATTTAATGACATGTAAAAGAAAAATCATCTCATTGGTGGTCCTGCATTTCCAGATTGGCACAAAACCTTTAGAACTGTGTTTACGTAAAATCTGAAAACAATGCCAGTGATTTACTAATACAGCATAGTGTAAGTAGAGAACTGTTCTCCACAAGGCATTTGCTTTACCAGTGAAATAGAAAATAATCTCATTAAGATATTAAGTGTAATATACCAGATAGATGCCAATCATTTTAACTGTTCAGTCAACAGAAAAGACAACCAACAATCAAGGAAATCAAATCATATTGAACATTTGATTTGCTAGCATGAAATATCTGCTATATATGGTTTACTTCAATTCCCGAACATCCTAAAGACAGAAGAAACTCTGTTTTGCACTTAAGCTGGAATTAAAGTAGAAAGCTAAGTCAACTAACAACTAACAACCTTTAGCAACTGAGTTCTACTGTCACCCCACCCAACCTATGCTTATACACTGACACAAACACACACACCACAAACTATATATGCTTTGGAAAAGATTTGTAAATGTTTCCACTGCGTACTGCTTGTAAAATTTCACATCCTGGAAAGGTGCCCTAGATTCTGTGTGCTGCCAGAGGCAGAACGAAAGAAGGGCTAATGAAATCCCTGTTAACAGGAGAGCACAACAGGAAAGGCAAGGTCTTAGCAAAAAGGGCAAAGTTCGTAGTTTGGAATCCATCTTCAAAAGAAGAAAGAGTGGGCATATTGGGGAGCAAAAGAGACACAGGCAGCCATTTAAACCATCATTCTTCAATCTGGCATATTTACTATGAGATAGGAATATAACTCTCAGGTCAGGTTGGTTGGGAATTGCATGGAGGGTACCAAGTTGGGATGGCTGTTCTAACCCATTTTATTTATATTTTGAAATGTGTCCCTGACAATGAGACAAGAATAGCAGAAAACAACAGAGCTATCATTTTGAATGTTTAGCTTGGCCTTCAATGTGATGAAAATAATGAGGATTTTTTTCACTGATTAAGCAATCCAATTATTCTGCTTAATATTATCTATTTCACAAATTAATAGTCCATTCTTTAGGACAAGAATCGCAGAGACACACAGTAGACAAATATCACAGTTCATGACTTCTTTTCCTCCCAATTTATGTTTGGTATATATACCAACCGACTCCATATCTGGAGGCTTTGGGTAGTATATAATAACCCAGAAGTGTGTGTGTGTGTGTTAGAGACAAACACAGTTGGGAGAGAAGTGGTGTCGGAACTAATGTTACATACCTTCACAAAACCCATATCAATAGTTTTATAAGCCTTCTTGTATCTCTATTGTCTAAAATCAGAGGTCAGAAAAATATACTTATGATGGATTATGTATATTATCGTTTTAAATACTATGCCTATACACTGAACCAGGGTAGATCTACACCAGTGCTGAAGGTGGCCCAAGAGAATCTCATCTCCCTGATTGGAATAGAAATTGTTCACTGCCTCTCCGTGGAAGAGGAAAGAAAGGAGAAAAATGCTGGTCTTATTCATTCTGCCATCTAGTTGATATAAATCTGGCAAAGATTTATTTTTCAGTGTGCCTGAAGTGGCAGGTTAATTTTTATTTCTGTGTTGGACAACTCTTAATGTAATACTCAGTGAAGGAAATGGGTAAATGCATTAATAATTCTTTGCCTATTTTGATTTTTGTAACTCATTCATTTACTATTTGCTTCTAAAGAACTCTATGAAATAAATATTTACAAGGAAAGCAGGAAAGCACTAGGAAGAAAAAAAAGGCTTTGAAACATCATAACCTAGAGGAAAAGATTACAGTAATAATCTTAACAGATGATCTACCACTAAGAAGGAGTCTGTAAGCTTTATTATTTGAAAGGCTGGAATATTCATCAATCTTTCTCTACTTCGATTTAAAATAATTTGTTTCTGTTCCTCAATGGAATATTTTTTTTCTTTGTTAAATCACTTTACAAGGTTTTCTTGTTACTTCTTAAATTTCCAGGTGACATCCTTGAAGATGTGATGTCAGGTTAAATTTATTTATTTTTTATTCTCACTCTTGATGTGAGCATTTCTCACATATTAAAGGTGAATATTCACTGAGAGTCAACTGAATGGCATATGAAAAAAAGTGTGACTGCATGTTGGTATTCCACATAGACCGAGAAAATTTGGGTACAGTATTATACAGTTAAGCTTGTGTTCTATGATCCTTGTCCCACTCTGTCTTTAGCAAGGAAGACTAACCTGAATAGTCCCTTTAGATGTCTATGGAAACATCTGAGGAACTAGGTGAACAAAAGAAAAAAAAAAGAGTGAAAACCAAGATGATGTTGTGAATTCCTGATTTTCGGACATAGCTTTAACACAAAAGCAGAGACTTGTATCTTTTAGTTATAACACGAGGAAGACTGCTGAGAGAAGAGAAGTAGAAGATGCTTTGTCTTCTTTCCCTTCTGCCTTATTGATATGAAGCTGTCCATGTTTTGGAACAAGTTATTTTCTCACATTTGTATTTCCTCAGCGCAGCTGGTATGATTCTTCTGTAAATGTATTACATCAATTTGTTTTAAAAAAACAAAAAAACAGTTCAGCTTAATGTGTAATCATTGAAGTCTTCTTGGAGTTCAGCTCTGTATATCTCTGTATTTCTGGGCAAAAGATGGATTGATTTGTTGTTTTCTTTTAAGATTTTTTTCTTTTTTAAAATTTCTTTATTTAGCATACAGACCTGATATTTCTCCCCATCCATGTGTATGCAGGTCCAACCAATTGTTGAGATCTGCCACGGTTAGCTAGCTGCTACTATCTACCTAGAATCCTAGATGATGAAAAATACTTCAACACGAATATAATTTTAGGTGGTTTTCCATTATAAGCACTGCTTTGACCTGTATTACCTGATGGCAGTAAGATAACTACATCAAATATTTTGAGGCTTACATCCTAGAACAGGGGTCTTCAAACTTGGCCCTTTTTTGACTTGTGGACTTCAACTCCTGGAATTCTTTGAAGGAGTTTGAAGACTCCTGTCCTAGAACCACTAGGCAGGTCATCAATGGATGCTTAACCAGAAAGAAGTTTGGTTATTTTCCGTATTGATATCAGGTTTCCCACAAATATCTCTAATTGGCATAGATTTGAAATAAGCTTATCCACACTGTACACAACTTGTTTATCTCATGGTTATATGTTTATAATAAGTTATAACTTCAAACCTATAGCACCTCAGTATTATCATAATAACAAAGCAAATAACTTGATTTTTATTCTTTGTAATATTTTAATCCATTATTCACATTTCCATAAAATATTAGTAAAAATGAAGAAAGTGATATTTATTATTGCTTGAACCCTCTTGAAACACACACACACACACACACACACACACACACAAACACATACACACACATTTGGACCGTATTATGACAAGGAGTGGAAATTAAAAAAAACACAACAATTTAAATTCAAGTCTTAAAAGGGCAAACCTCAGTCCCAAAACTATCTCCCAGAATAGCATAAAGATGAACTCTTATCTGAATCTGTGATCATATTCTTTTTATCTTATTCAGAATAATTAAGAAAAAGCTCCATCACTTTCATCTGATATTGAGATGCTTCTGCAGAACATACATTTAAGGCAAAAGCTATGCTTAGTGCTCTATTAAGTATAGAAAAGACTTGCTCACTGCCCTGGGTATTCTGTGAAGCAATACAGAGAGAAGAAACCGGAACATAGCATTTGCATTTACCCTTTTAGTCAGGAATTGAAAAATCTATTCCTTGGTTATATCAGCAGCAATAAACTTTATTCTTCTGCTACACTGCACCGGTAGCACATCCAACTGTGTTATTCAGAGGAGTCGAAAGGCTAATGAACTCTGTTTACGATTCCTTGGAATATCTATATTCTATGTGACATTTGTGCAGACACCTGGAGGATGAAGTCATTCATATCTATTTTAATTTAAACTGAATAATATATGAAAATGGAATCATGCAGATTCTGTTCTATTTTTCACTTTCTCTATTATAAGTGTATGGCAGACTGATTTGAATCAGATCACTGCACAGAAAGAAGGGTCATCCTATTCTTCTTATTATTTATTAAAATCTTGTACTGCTGCAAGATTATTATTATTATTATTATTATTATTTTAAAAACTTAATCTCTTGAGGGATAGAATTTTTAACCATAAAAGTGGTTGATGGAAAGAATCCTCATGCATCATGAATTTAATACAGACTGGGGACCCGTGTATGAACTCCACAAAGAAAAGAAATGAGAATGGGCAATTATACATAGAGCATTTATGTGTCACACCCCTTTAACAATGGTCTCTGAGGCAACACATAGACTAGAGTGTATTTAAACCTGTTTCATATTGCCTGAAGGAATTTCAGTTGATTTCACCAGAAGACATAGACAAGATGATTGCAAAAGTCCATGCCAGGACCAGTTCTTTAGGTCTTTATGACCTGCTTTGTAAAATGTGATCCCAAATAAATATGAAAGACATTTAAATTCACTCTCAAGAAGATAGAATTAATTATACTAGATAAATCAGTAAAAAAGTGTTGCTCCTGAAATTCTAATACTGGTTATGGAAAGAACTCTGTGTCTTCTTGTTGTTGTTTTTTTGGTTAGCAATGATCTTGGATTAATTTATTTATGGAACCTAGCCTAAAAGTCATGTTTGGAGACTTCCAAGTTAGATTTGTGCAATGTCATAAATCACCCACACTCACTGAGGTGAGATAGGCGATTGTAGAAATTTAATAAATAAAATAAATACATGTATTTTTATGTGGTTGGCCTTGAAGATAATTTGGTAAGTACAAAATGCAGCAACCTCTTTGTTAACAGGATTAAGGATGACATGATAGCAGTGTTCCAATATGTCAGGGGCTGCCACAAAGAAGAGGAACTATTCTCCAAAGCACCTGAAGGCAGGACAAGAAGCAATGGATGGAAACTAATCAAGGACAGAAGCAACCTAGAAGTAAGGAGAAACTTCCTGACAGTTAGAACAATTAACCAGTGGAACAAC
This sequence comes from Vipera berus, assembly GCF_964194415.1. Taxonomy (NCBI): domain Eukaryota; kingdom Metazoa; phylum Chordata; class Lepidosauria; order Squamata; family Viperidae; genus Vipera; species Vipera berus. Next base: position 88,229,990 of record NC_138202.1, on the reverse strand, counting down.
CTGCCTCCAGAAGTGGTGAATGCTCCAACACTGGAAGTTCTTAAAAAGAGATTGGACAACCGTTTCCTGCTTGAATAGGAGATTGGACTAGAAGGCCTCCAAGGTCCCTTCCAACTCTGTTATTTTGTTGTGAATGCTCCAACACTGGAAGTTTTTAAGAAGAGACTGGACCGCCATTTGTCTGAAATGGTCTAGGCCAGGGTTTCCTGCCTGAGCAGGGGGTTGGACTAGAAGACCTCCAAGGTCCCTTCCAATTCAATTATTGTTATTGTTGTTGTTAAGATTAATATACCTCTGAGCTATTTTGAAATATCAATAAAAATGTCCTCCTATGAAAGCCCTCCAGTCCTTGAAATAACTTTAATTTGGTCCGCATCTCAAGAGAAGCTCTATATTTCCCATCACATAGGCCAGAAATCCCCAACCTTTAGGGCATGAGGGACTGGTTACATGGAGAGAGCTTTTTCTATGGACTGGAGGGGGGACGGTTGTGTGTGCTGCCTACATCCTGCGGATGGGGCTTTGCTTGCTTGTGCAGACTGGTTGCTGTCATGCTGTGCCTGGTACTGCTTCATGGACCAGGGGTTGGGGACCCCTGACGTAGGCCATTTCTTGTATGAGACCAGTGCTTTGGAACACCTATAAAAGTGCCTCTCACTGCTGTCTTTCCAAAGATGTATATATATATTTTTTCCTCTTTCAAAATAGCTTTTGAGAACTGCTGAGTGACAGCTGCCATATTCTAGATTTCCTGGTTTGGTTTTTATTTAACTGCTGATGTTTAATTATTCAAGGAAGTTAGTTTAGTTTATACTACACCAGATTATTTTTATAGCTCGTTGGGAAATGAGGGAATATGTTATTAATTTCTGCAAAATTATGTGAATTTGTAATAGGAAGTTGTTACTTAAAGGACTGAATAGCACAGCCAGCCTTTATGCATGTTGCCTGGCTTCTAATAATTGAATTATCCCTAGAATTTTCAACCTACAAATTCTATTTGGCATAAAATCTCATTTGTCTCTCAATTTTCATTTGGCAAATATACATTCAGTGTTACAATATTATTTTAGACAGCAGTCCTATCATTCTATAATTAATCTGATAGGACACTTGTCCTTACAATTCAGATCAGAGACAGCTATATGGTATAAAACTGAGAAACTTTAGCTTCAGCAGTTTTGTCTACTAGTATGGTATCTGATTTCTTTGACTATATGCATTTGAAAGGCCAACAGTAATCCCATACTAACCACAAATTAATACATATTTGAAATCTGAAATAGTTGATGTACCAATACCGTAGAATAAACCATAATGTTGGTAGTGTAATTCTGCCAAATTTCTGAGCATTCAACCCTGCCTTTCTTCCGTATTTGGGTCTTAGTAAACCTAAGAATACATATCCTTTCACGGCTTTTATCTGTGATGCAACTAAATTGGTTGGCTTTTTCATGATAAACTATAGAACAGGCATTGTCTCAAAAGGATACTTTTATTAGGGGTCAGTGACAGCAGGGAAGTCAAGGCAAGATCTGGGGAAAAGCCGGCCGGAATGGTATAGTTAAGCAAGCAATATTCCCCCTCCCACCAAAGTTATAATGTCCATTTGAAATCCAGCCAATCCACAGGTGGTCTGAAGAGCGGGTAACTGGCACAGCTGGCACGCATCTCAAGGTCTTCTCCAGTTTCATTTCTTTGCAACCATCTCCCTCTTAAGGGAGACACATTCCTTTCTCAAGGGGATGGAGAGAGCAAAAAAGAATAGAAAGTGAAAGTTATCCCAAGCTAATGCAAAGCTTCCCCTCCCCCAACAGAATGGCAGGCCCCAAAAACAGAATGTATATGTAAGGTAAAGAATAAGGGTTTGGGCACCTGACACTGAGATTGAATTGAATTGGAAAGCCCCATCAGCGTTCAATAAGTTCTTACTCTTTAAAAACTCCTCATTTAGTTCCCATTTTGCCCTGGTTGTAATCTTCACTCATGCATACCTCACACTTTCGGCTGTTAAGAATTTTTCTTTCTCTAAAACATTCTTTTATTGAATATTACAATGCTACTTTTGCATCTTGGTTTCCTAACAAAAAGCCATGTAGTAGTGCACCTGCCCATTTTATAGAACGCAGCAGGACACAAGTACCCTGATGAATTTGAATTTTTGAATTTTGAATTTTATTGAATTTATATACCGCCCTTTCCCATAGGACTCAGGGTGGTTTACAGGGTATATAAAACATCAATACAAAAATTAAGAGCAATTAAAAAAGATTAAACTAAATCCCTGAAAAAATATAAAACCCCAGTTAAAACCCCAATTAAAACTCAGCCTGGGCCGGAAAGCTCGAGGAGCCAGGTCTTCAGGTCTCGGCGAAATGATCGAAGGCCGGGGGCAGTCCTAAGCTCCACGGGCAGCTGGTTCCAAAGGGCAGGTGCCCCCACAGAGAAGGCCCTCCCCCTGGGTGTTATCTGCCGGCATTCTTTTACCAGCGGCACCCTGAGAAGGCCCTCCCTGTGGGAGCGCACAGGACGAAGGGAACTTGATGCCGGCAGCAGGTGTTCCCTCAGATATCCTGGACCCAAGCCATTTAGGGCTTTATATGAGTGCATGGCTGTTCCATACTGTGCACACACTGGGAGATTTTGATGCAATCTTTGGTAATTGCACACAAGCAGAACCTGCCAATGTAACTCTAGAAACCAGAGAGACTAATAAATGATCTAGCCTCTTTATATCTCACTATTAAAAGCTCTCCAGGGTTATGTATTTGAGATGGGTGTCCATATACATATAATAAAGAAAATAAGTAATTAAGTAAGTAAATAAATACATAAATAATATATATTCATAAATAAATAAATAATATGAGGTATACATTCAAGAATTGTCTGAGGTACAAAATGGACTGTGTCCTGAACCTGGATTCAGGTCTCCTTTGAGCCATATGATAATTGTTTCATTATCTATCCTAACATATTGGCTGCTTTGTAGGAAATTTTCATTCCTGACAAACAGATCATGATTGTCTTGAGAGGATAGAATAACATTTCAAAATGTTTAATCGAGGCTGAAATTTCCAGTTATACATTTAGAAACTGTTTTATGCATTGATTTACCACTTTCTTCTGCTACAGTCAGTTACCTACTTGTCAAGCTAGGGCATAAATATAGCTAAAATTGTCAATCATGCATAGCCAGAGTATCACAACATCATCAACTCATCAAGAGTAAGGGAGAAAAAAAGTCTGAGAGGATTTTTTTTAATAAAAAGAAATGTTTAATCAAGAAAACATTTCTAAGCAAGAAAACAGTGCTTACCTCACATGGCATGGCATTTAAAAAAAATAATGAAGTATATAAATGACTCTACTCTGGGTGTTAGCATAGCTCTTCCATTCTAAAATGTAAGAAATATTTATACTACAAGAAGAATAGAAAAGAATATTTCTCATGATCAGCAAATTTAACTCTCACTGGAGTGAAGGAAAGCTAGTAAATACCTGAGTTAGTTTTAAATGAACATGCCAATTTGTATGTGCGGTATTTTGTGCAGCGTTACATTTTAGAAGCCAGAAAAATAAACACTCCATCATTCTCTTGAAGTCTTCTTGCTGGTGGTGTGGGTGACCCTCAAGATTTAAAATCTGATTCCTAAAGATGACGGTGCAATGGGAAGTGAGGAATGAAATCACGATGAACTCTATACCATCTCTTTTAAATATGCATTCCTCATTTCATTAACAAAGTAGGGAAAAATCCAAGATCAAGCTGAAGAAGAATTGAACACACAAAAAAGTTTGAGCTCCCTGCAGGAGGGATATATTTTTAACAGCTTCAAATGCTTTTAAGTATTCTTCTAGACTCTAGAGAAATTATTTAAGAATTTTAATGTAAAGATTACAATTATTTCCTAAATGATTATTATGAGTTTGAAAAGGGTTTTAAATGAATTCTCCAATGTAATGAAATATGGCTCTCGTGGATGAAATATATTTTGAAATCTTGTATGTGCCAATATAATGTTAATGTGTAACAATGCTACTTAAATATACACTTCATCTTAAAAAGACTGACTTCATTTAACATACACCATAATACTATTTGTATACTTTGGGTAAATGATATTGTTCACACATTGTATAAAGCCATGGTTTATTTTAACACTGGTTAAGCCAAATGTTCATAGTTTCTTTAACGACGATATGAAGTAATTTTCTGGGAAGTCAACAAAAGACATCAGCCCTCACTTACTGCGTAAAGCTTTAACTATTGCCAAATATTTTTCAGGTGTATATATCTAAAACTCACCTATGGTCATCACAAGTAGCCATTAAAAGACCATACAGCCATTAACCTCTCCACTTCCCTTTTGATGAATCATGAATCATGGCAAATATGGATAGTTATGAGTTATAAGAGGATGTTTTGTGCTCTTTTGAATCTTTAGCCCAGTGGGAATGATCTCAAATTCTAGAGGGGAAAAAAAGGAAGACAAAATCTTTCCATGAACTTGCCTGTACCATGTATGAGCAAATAACATGCCAAGTGCACTTTTCATTCCCCCCACCGCCAATAAACTAAACACTTTAGTAGTTGTCTAGCTCTTATGTATTCATTTGATTCACTCTTAGTCCACCTTTCTCCTCAAAAACTCAGGTGATGGTTCAATTCCACAGCCACTTGCAATGTAGGCTCAGATGAGAAAAAGTGACTCCTTTGACCCAGTTCTTATTACTAGACCATGTTGGCTCTTGACAAGTGCAGCGAATTGGTCCAGTTCCTGGTCATTTTGACTATCTCTTTTTGCCCTTTTCTAGCACTTCTCTAGTTGTAATGTAATAGATTATCAGTAATCTAAAAACTCCACTGAGAGCAGATAAAGCAAGTGACTGCTATCAGTCACTCAATGGATTCTCTATTTAGCCTAAGAAATAAAGAAAAGCTTCAGCGGTCTGTTCGATGCAGTTACTGCTCAATAGTATCTTTGTTCATTATTCTAGATGGCCTAAAGTTTACTAAGAACAGTATTAAAGGAAGATGAAAAATGCAAACAGAATTATGGCTCATTGGTGTAATCGGCTCTCAGACTTAAACAAGCTTCAAGTCAGCCACCATGATGCCCATTCTCAGCAGCAGCATTTATGCATAACACAAAGAAAGATATTAATCTGGTCACCTTCTCAATCACTATGTAAGTACATAGCACATACAGTATGTTGTGTGGATATCATCATGTCTTAAAAAAAATCAATATTTTATCCCAGTAAAATTTACTGATTCAGATTATTCAAGGCAGATCTTGACTAAGGTTAGACTATGCTTTCAAGTAGATTTACATTTGAAACTGCATGATACATGACATACCAGACTGATTAAGGGCAGCTCACAATAAAGCCAACAGGTAAAAAGTTAACTTGACTACAGACTATGTATAATTTTTTTTAAAGAACAGGAAACCTCTTACATATAACAGAATAACAGAGTTGGAAGGGCACCTTAGAGGTCTTCTACTCCAACCTCCTGATCAAGCAGGAAATGGTTGTCCGATCTCTTTTTAAAAAAACTCAAATGTTGGAGCACCCACAATTTCTGGAGGCAAGTTGTTCCACTGATTAATTGTTATAACTGTCAGAAAAATTCTCCTTAGTTTTAGATTGGTTCTCTCCTTGATTAGTTTTCTTTCATTGCTTCTTGTTCTGCCTTCAGGTGTTTTGGAGAATAGGTTGACCCCCTCTTCTTTGTTTCAGCCCTTTATATATATTGGAACACTACTATCATGTCACTCCTAGTCCTTCTTTTCATTAAACTAGATATAAATATAAAGGTTTATGCAAAAAAATCCATAACTATACTTGTTAAACATTTACAAATAAGAATATTGATTTTAGTTGTTTTCATGAAAAACAAACATGAAATGGCATTTTAAAGACCACAAGCTTTCAATAAGAATTGAAATTCTGCTAATACAAATTTCACAGCCAAAGCTATAAAATATCATAGATCAAAGGAAATTTAATGTCACTTTTTCATGATTCTAATCTTCTTCATGTCTACTTTTCCTGAAAATATTTCTGTTAATAGTTTAAATACAATGGAAAGATTTTTCTTAAATTAAATTAAATTTTTCTTAAATTAAAATAACCAAACACCAAGTCAGAGATACACAGAACAAAAGTATGTATTTTGCAATACATGCCCACAACAGATAGACATCACAAAGAAGTCCTTACAGAAGATAACCCGAAAGCAGAAAAAAGCCATATACTGTAAAAATTCAACCATCTTCTCCCCTTCTGTGCCTAGAAAGTATATGTCACATTGCTCTTAAGATTTTCCAAATCAAACTTTTTGTGTGAAACCTTTCACGCCTCCTAATTTCACTATTGAAAAACCATGACAACAGTATTTTGTTTAGATTTATCCCTTGATATCTCTTTGGATCACCGTCTCTCAAAATTTAGATTAATATCAGCTCTGGCGTAGCACCTAGACTTTATTTATCAGCTGTTGTCATGTACTTTGATGGCACAGAAATAAATCCCCAAATCCTACTTTTTTTTCTGAAGAAGGCGTCATCTTTGAGTGAAATCTAGTGAAGTTTTTTTTTCCACCGGTGGCACAAGAGGAAGTGTTTTCCCATCCCCTCTATAGCCTCCCCCTTCTCAAACTTTCCAAAGCAGACTTGGAAAGTGCTTTGGGTATCACTGTTATTGCAGCCAGCAAATGTTTACTTTGCCAGAAAGGAATGCTCAGGAGAGAGCTCACTACAAATGTAAAATATCTGTGGAAATCCACCATGCATCAGATTGGATTCTATCCCATCCAATTTGTCACTGCAGAAGCATCTGCAGGATCAAAGGCTTCCATCAAAATGAAAGCAACATAATGCCACTTCCTTACATATGTGCAATATAATGAAACATGCAGAAAAGATATGGAGCTCATGTCGCAACAACACAATAGTACTTTAATCAATAGTGCTTTGAACTAAAGGCTTGCGACACGAACTAAGGCTTGTGACAAAAGTCAAAAATAACAAAAAAGCTGCTTTCAACATGTAAAAAACAAGAAAAAAAAGTCAAGGAAATGACTGGTCCATTAATGGGAGAAAGTGGCAAGAAGATGATAAGTAATAGGGAGAAAGCAGGACTGAGGTGACATGAGAGCAGCCTTCCAATATCTCAGGGATTGCCCCAAAGAAGAGGGAGTCAAGCTATTCTCCAAAGCGCCTGAAGGCAGGACAAGAAGCAACAGATGGAAACTAATTAAGGAGAGAAACAATCTAGAATGAAGGAGAAATTTCCTGACTGTTAGAACAGTTAATGTGTGAAACAACCTGCCTCCAGAAGTTGCGAATGCTCCAACACTTGGAAGTTTTAAAGAAAACAACCATTTGTCTGAAATGGTATGAGCAGGGGGGTTGGACTAGAAGACCTCCAAGGTCCCTTCCAACTCTGTTATTATGTGAATCATTTGCCCTCTTGCTGCCATCTGAATAGATATCTCTGTCTCAGTGAATACTTCTTTAATGAACCACTGGAACAACTGCAGCTGTTGTCAAATATTGTTTTTATATGTTCCTGATATTCACATATTTCTCCATGGTGCTTAGTTGCCAATGCCAATAGGCATTTGTTCCAATATGATTCCTGCAAGACACACGTCAATTCATATTAAGGAACAATAAATTTTCTATTTCTCACACTCTTTGTGCTGCAATCCACTCTGATTGTCTAGACTAGAGGAACCTCTAGCACCCTTTTCTAGATGCTAAAGGCAAATGACTCATCAGCAAAATGAATGAGAAGTAAGTACATATATTTAAATAATTAAATAGTAAGTACCATCGGTCACTTTGGGTTTGGGGATAACAACTGGAATAAACCCATATAACTAAATTGAAAATTATTTAGACAAATATCCAAGAAGAGATCTCCCTATATAAAGTTAATCTCCTAGTCTTGGGTTTGAAAAAGTCTTTAAAAGGCACATAATGATCAGTATAAATTTAGACTTTACTGATCTGAAAACCTATGATTACGGAGACTGTAATCTTTTTTCACGATCTGGTTGGATTTGAATGCTATTGTTTGTTATGTGCTCCATTCTTATTGAAGCATCAACTATCCCGAGTATTAATTACTACCTAGGAGTGAAAGGCAGTGGGAACAATAGTGATGAGAGGGAGGGGGGAAAAAATCTCCAACTGTACACAGCCTTACTGCATGTACTATACCATCCTATTTTTAACTTATCTCCAAATGGTAAAAATCAGTAGTTTGTGGGGCTGAGATGAAATCAGTAAATGCTTTCTTTTATCAGCTGTGAGAAGCTTCTCTCTTTCATTTTTTGGGTGGCAGTTGTGTTGGTAGGATACCAAAAAGAGGGGCAGGGGAAATAAAGTAAAAAAGAGACTATAACTCTAGATTAGAGTTATTCTGAAAATTAAATGAGTCATGCTATATTGCACTAACTGGTTTTAAATTAAAATTTGAGGTTCTTTTAAATAGTGAAATCACAGAATAGACATTTTAGAAATCACCATTTTAAAAGGTTAATTTTTAAAGAACATTACTTTGAATGTTAAAATGTTCCTTCAGTTATAGTTTTCTATAATCTATAGCAGGGGTCTTCAAACTTTTATGACTTGTGGACTTCAACTCCCAGAATTCCTCAGTCACTCTGATCTATAGGGTCACTTTGCATCCTTTAGTTTTCTATAGTTTTCTGTATTTCCAAGGGGATTTTTTTTTTTTAAAAAGGGATTACAAAAGATTTGTCAAAGGAACTATAAATAGTTCTCAAAACAAAGCAGAAATATAATAGAGCTGGCAAAATTCTACATTTCATGAAAAATATATTCACATACAAACATTATTTCTAATTCTCTCCATCAGTTAAACACTGAAAGCCCATGAGATGTTGAGATATAGTGAGTAGTGGTTTAGATATAAATTGAGGTTATTCCTGATTCCCTGTAAAACGTCCAGTGGTTAACCCCTTACCAGTTTACCAATGTTCTAGCGCAGGGGTGTCAAACTCAATTTCATTGAGGGCCACATCAGCATTGTAGTTGCCCTTGGCGGGCCGGGTGGGTATGGCCAGGGTGGGCGTGGCCTACTGGGTGGGCGTGGCTGGAGTGCACATGGCGTACTGGGTGGGCATGGCCAGCTCTACATCATTGGCATCAAGGGTGCCTATGGGGGCCTGGGCAGGAGTGGGACAGATCTGAGGGTCTCTGGCAGAAGGAGGGTCTCTGGGCCAGGGCCAAGGCAGTGGGGGCCGTTCCCCCACTGTTTCCAGGATGGCTTCGCGGGCCACATGAAACCACTTTGCGGGCCGGATCTGGCCCCCGGGCCTTGTGCTTGACATGTCTGTCCTAGCGCAAAGAACATTTAAACAAAGAAATCTGGGTTTTGGATTCCATCACTATTTCCAATCTGATTATACTGCCCTATTTCAATCATCTTATTCAATTAATCTTGACAATTCTAGCTCATATGAAGGAATTCTGACCCAATGAATCACCATCTTAGTATCTTAAGTTCAAGCCTTTCCAAGCAAAATACCTTTTTTATTTTTCCTTAGTATTAGCTAGATAGAAATTTTCAGTAGCAACCAATGCATTTTTAAAGATCACTAAAAGAACAATACTGAAAAGAAACATGAAAAACTTTCCAGTGTTTGTATCCATTTTACAAACACATTGATCAGATGCCAAAGTGGCAGCTGTGATGTTACAAAATTAAGTGTAAAGACCAATATTATTTTTGCATTGTAACTGTTTTATCATAATAAACCCCAGCTTGGTTTGGTGGCTATTGAAATTCAAGATAGTTGATTATCTCAGATTTATATATCCAAGTGTTAGAATAAATACTATAACCTTTCATTTTTCAGATCAAACAATATGCCCCTCAGGGTTTCAGCTGTGATGGTGTCTTTCTTTGGAAAGAATACACATTGCCTATTAGGGTCTTCTAAATGTAGATGTATATATTTATATGTGAATGCGCGTGACTGGGAAGGAAAGAGAGAAGAAGACAGACTTATGTACTATTTACAATACTAAGTTATATAAAGGTAAATGTAAAGGTTCCCCCGCACATGCGTGCTAGTCGTTTCCGACTCTAGGGGCCGGTGCTCATCTCCGTTTCAAAGCCGAAGAGCCAGCGCTTGTCCGAGGACGTCTCCGTGGTCATGTGGCCGGCATGACTAGACGCCAGAGGCGCACGGAACGCTGTTACCTTCCCACCGGAGTGGTCCCTATTTTTCTACTTGCATTTTTACATGCTTTCGAACTGCTAGGTTGGCAGAAGCTGGGACGAGTAACAGGCGCTCACTCTGTTACACGGCATTCGGGATTCGACCCGCCAAACTGCCGACCTTCTGATCGACAAGCTCAGCGTCCTAACTCACTGAGCCACTGCGTCCCTTACTAAGTTATATAGAATAATATAATTAGGCTCTCAAGCATATTTAATAATGTGGAAGCAAGGGGACCCCAGTGCATGGAAATCAAAGGTAATTCAGAAAGAGGCCTTTGATTAGATGGTTAGATATTACCACTGATGAATGAGCATGGCCTTTTAAGGTCTTAAAGAAATAGCTACTAACAGACCATCCCAGCAAATTCTTGTGTAGTACATTGTGAAGACTGGCTGAGTGACTGAACAATCTCAAAATGTTCATTACTGTGCTTTATATTAATTATAAATATATATCCTTTTATCCTGTGATACCATGACATTGCATGCTGAATCTTTTTAATTAAAAAAGTGGTATCAATATATATTCCAGTTACATTGCATTCTTAAAGTTCCCTAGAATTGTAATGTTGGAAAGAGACATGTAGGCCATCAAGTCAAGTCTCCTATTTGGTGCAGAAATCAGATTCAAGCATACCTACTCTATGTTTAGTTAATCTCTGCATGAGGACAGAGTCCATCACATCTCTAAGGAATCGGTTCTAATGGTGAAGGAATTTTTTTCTAAAATTTACCCAGAATCTAATGCCATCCTATAAACTTTTAGCTCTTGTTCTGTGTCTTGTACTCATGGAAGAATATAGTTTTCACTATGTGACATCCCTTTAGGAACACGAAACGTGCTCAGTTTTCTCTTTTTAAGACTAAATATATATAATTAGCTAAATGTTTTTCTCATAGGACTGAAGTTTCTAGCTCCCGATTTACGTTCATCAGACTTTCATACACTGTTCCACTTTCCCTGAAATCTTTCTTCAGCGTGAGACCTAGAACTGGACATTCAAAGTAGGGGTCTAATAAATGCAAAACACAGTAGATCTATTATTTCTTTTAATCTGGAAATCCTGTTTATAACACTGACATTTTTCTAAAATTCTCCACTCTCCCAACCAACACTAAGCTACTGACCTGAAACCATTTTTACTTCTGTTGCCACTATTTCCAGTTCATTCCCTTCATATTTGGAGGGACTCACTATGGACATTCTCTTTCTGATGAAAACTATGTATAGTAGACCCTCCTTTTATCATGTATTTCAGAATCTTTGATAATATTATTGGCTACAATATTAGCAATTTCTCAAAGGCAGATAAGAAGATTCATAGCCTTCACGCAAATAGAACTCAAAGAAGACTACTTCCTTTTTTTCCAAATGGCATTGCCTGCTCATTAAAAGCTGTTCTTCCAACTGATGCAAGTGACATTAAGTCTGAAATCCACAGAGGCAGGAAGACACAAAACATATGACAATATCGGGCATGTTTCTTTTGTATCTTCTACATTTTGCAGCCTATTATATATTATAACATCACATTAGTGTTGAATCTATTCAGGTATAGTTGGAGTTTTATTAAAATTGTACTAAATAAGCTACACCCTTTTGTTTTTTTTCTGCTGTCCGTAGAACCAATTAAATTGTTATGACCAATCGAGTCACATAGGTCTCTAATCAGTGAATTCTTCAGAAGATATGATTCTTGTTAAAAGTCTACAAGTCTAATAGGTGTGTAATACATAATCCAGTTATATCTGCACCTGCTCAACATGTTTCGGATTACAGAAGGTGGCACCTGCTCCCATTGCTAAGTGACTACAGTACTTCATGGTTTCTCAGTGCAATTTAATTTGTTCAACTGCTTACATCAGCTCAGACTGATTTAATAGATTTCAACCACTAACATCCATTTACTGGACAAAGATTCAATCAAAAGGACATGTGTAGGCATTACAAATGATTCTGCTTTAGTTCAATGCCTAGCAAAACCATATCTCTGTCAGGGAAAGCTAATGGGATGACTTCAGAGCTAGAAAGATTAGGATGAGATCAACAGGATGCAGTGGACCCAAAATAAGGGGGGGAGAATCATTCTTTAAAGTAAGCCAGTTCCTGATGATTACTTTTTAATTCTTGTGATGTTTTAAAGTTTTTTTAACAGTTTGGGAAAAAGGAAGAACCATCACAATAATAACTAACCAATTGTTGAATCTCAGTTTTTTTCAAAACTTTTTTCAAAAAAGACATATTTGAAATAGTGACATCAACGCAAAACACAAAAGTGAATACGTGTACCTTAAAAAAGGATATATGCATGAAAAGCAAAGGAGGGAAGAGGCAGGCTGAAATCCTACCCTGTACTCTACTTTAGGAATATATTCTATTGAATTGAGCATGTATGAGATATATACAATTGGGAAGTAAATCAATTAGGAACATTGTTATTTTCTCACAATGTCTATGTCTATTTCCCCCCCCCCCAAGAAATTATAGATTATGTAGAGATTTTACCCCTTTCATGGATTACTGCATTGTCGTGGTGAAGGAGCTGGTTATCACCTATAAAGCCCTACATGGCCTGGGTCCGGGATATCTGAGGGAACACCTGCTGCCGGCATCAAATACCCTTCGCCCAGTGCGCTCCCACAGGGAGGGTCTGCTCAGGGTCCCGCCGGTAAGAGACTGCCGGCGGGTGACACCCAGGGATAGGGCCTTCTCGGTGGGAGCGCCTGCCCTCTGGAACCAGCTGCCGGTGGAGCTGAGAACTGCCCCCGACCTTCGATCATTCCGCCGGGGCCTGAAGACCTGGCTCTTTGAGCTCTCGGGCCCAGACTGAGGAGGAATTTTTAATTTGGGGTTCTTTTTAACTGACTACAGGGTTAATTTAATATTTTTTAATTTGGTTCTTAATTTTTGTATTTTGGATTTTTAATTCCCTGTAAACCGCCCTGAGTCCTCAGGGAATAGGGCGGTATATAAATATAACTAAATAAAATAAAATAAATAAAATAATTCAATGAAGCTATTAGCTATGCCATGCAGGGCCACTCAAGACGGACAGGTCATAGCAGAGAGTTCTGACAAAATGTGATCCACTGGAGAAGGAAATGGCAACCCACTCCAGTATCTTTGCCATGAAAACCCTATGGACAGTACCAAAAGGAAAAAAGATATGACGCTGTAAGATGAGCCCCTCAGGTCAGGAGGCATCCAATATGCTACTGAGGAAGAGCAGAGGGCTAGTATTAGTAGTGCCAGAAAGAATGAAGCGACTGGGCCAAAGCCGAAAGGACGCTCAGCTGTGGATGTGTCTGGTGGTGAAAGGAAAGTCCGATGCTGTAAAGACTTTTTCTCCATAGGAACCTGGAATGTAAGATCCATGAATCAAGGCAAGCTGGACGTGGTCAAACAAGAGATGACAAGATTGAACATCGACATCTTAGGAATCAGCAAACTAAAATGGACAGGAATGGGTGAATTTAATTCAGATGCCCATCAGGTATACTACTGTGGGCAAGAATCTCTCAGAAGAAGTGGAGTAGCCTTCATAGTCAATAAAAGAGTAGGAAAAGCAATACTGGGATACAATCCCCAAAATGACAGAATGATCTCAGTTCGAATCCAAGGCAAACCATTCAATATCACAGTAGTCCAAGTCTATGCCACAACCACCAGTGCTGAAGAGGATGAAATTGACCAGTTCTATGAAGCCCTACAGCACCTTATAGAACTAACACCAAAAAATGATGTCCTTATCATCATGGGGGATTGGAATGCTAAAGTAGGAAGCCAAAAGATAACCAGAATAACAGGCAAGTTTGGCCTTTGAGTACAAAATGAAGCAGGACACAGGCTGATAGAATTTTGTCAAGAGAATACGATGGTCATAGCAAACACTCTTTTCCAACAACCCAAGACATGGACATCACCAGATGGTCAACACAGAAATCAGATTGACTATATGCTCTGCAGCCAAAGATGGAGAAGCTCTATACAGTCAGTAGAAACAAGACCAGCTGTCTGTGGCTCAGACCGTGAGCTTCTCGTTGCAAAGTTTAGGCTTAAACTGAAGAAAGTAGGGAAAAGCACTAGGCCACTCAGGTATGAACTAAATCATATCCCTAATGAATATACAGTAGAGGTGACAAATAGAGTTAAGGAATTAGATCTGATAGACAGAGTGCCTGAAGAACTATGGACGGAGGTTCACAACATTGTACAAGAGGTAGCAACTAAAACCATCCCAAAGAAAAAGAAATGCAAGAAAGCAAAATGGCTGTCTGAGGAAGCTTTCCAAATAGCTGAGGAAAGGAGGGAAGCAAAAGGCAAGGGAGAAAAAGAAAGATACACCCAACTGAATGCAGAATTCCAGAGAATAGCTAGAAGAGATAAGAATGCCTTCTTAAATGAACAGTGCAAAGAAACAGAAGAAAACAATAGAATAGGGAGGACTAGAGATCTCTTCAAGAAAATTGGTGAAATGAAGGGAACCTCTCATGCAAAAATGGGCATGATAAAGGACCAAAATGGCAGGGACCTAACAGAGGCAGAAGAGATTAAGAAGAGGTGGCAAAATTACACAGAAGAACTGATAACCATGATGAGGTGGTCACTGGCCTCGAGCCAGACATCCTAGAATGTGAAGTGAAATGGGCCTTAGGAAAGCTGAGCAACAACAAAGCTAGTGGGGGTGAGCTATTCAAGTATTCCAGCTGAGCTATTCAAAATCTTAAAAGACGATACAGTAAAAGTGCTACACTCAATTTGCCAGCAAATTTGGAAAACTCAACAGTGGCCACAGGATTGGAAAAGATCAGTTTACATTCCAATTCCAAAGAAAGGCAGTGCCAAAGAATGTTCAAACTATTGCACCATTGTACTCATTTCACATGGTAGTAAAGTTATGCTTAATATCCTACAAGCTAGACTCCGGCAGTATGTGGATCAAGAACTACCAGAAGTACAGGCAGGATTTCAAAGAGGCAGAGGAACTAGAGATCAAATTGCCAACATACACAACGGAGAAAGCTAGGGAGTTCCAGAAAAACATCTACTTCTGCTTCAATGACTATGCTAAAGCCTTTGATTGTGTGGATCACAAGAAACTGTGGCAAGTTCTTAAAGAGATGGGTCGAGAAGCAACAGTGAGAACTGGACACGGAACCACTGATTGGTTCAAAATTGGGAACCAATACCTGTTTAACGTATATGCAGAGCACATCATGAGAAAGGCAGGGCTAGATGAATCAAAAGTTGGAGTTAAGATTGCCGGGAGAAATATCAACAACGTAAGATATGCAGATGATACCACTCTAACAGCAGAAAGTGAAGAGGAATTAAAGAGCCTCTTGTTGCGAGTGAAGAAGGAGAGTGCAAAAGTTGGATTGAAACTAAACATTGAGAAAACCAAGATCATGGCATCCGGCCCTCTCAATTCCTGGCAAATAGATGGGGAAGAAATGGAGGTAGTGACAGATTTTATTTTCCTGGGCTCCAAGATCACAGCAGATGGGGACTGCAGCCAAGAAATTAAAAGACAGTTGCTCCTGGGGAGGAAAGCCATGGCAAATCTAGACAGCACACTAAAAAGCAGAGACATCACCCTGTCAACAAAAGTGCGTATAGTCAAGGCTATGGTCTTCCCAGTTGCAATGTATGGCTATGAAAGTTGGACCATAAGAAAGGCTGAGTGCCAAAGAATTGAAGCCTTTGAACTATGGTGCTGGAGAAGACTCCTGCGAGTCCCTTGGACTGCAAGGCAATCAAACCGGTCAGTCCTAGAGGAGATCAACCCTGACTGCTCTTTAGAAGGCCAGATCCTGAAGTTGAAAGTCAAATACTTTGGCCACCTAATGAGAAGGAAGGACTCACTGGAGAAGAGCCTAATGCTGGGAAAGGTTGAGGGCAAGAGAAGAAGGGGACAACAGAGAATGAGGTGGCGGATGGAGTCACTGAAGCAGTAGGCTTGAGCCTAAATGGACTTCAGAAGATGGTAGAGGATAGGAAGGCCTGGAGGAACATTGTCCATGGGGTCGTGATGGGTCAGACACGACTTCGCAACTAACAACAAGAAGAGATTTTACAGTTAAAAAAACTGTTGGCAAAGCTGCATCTTCTATTTTTAAAAAATCCCTGCCTTATTATTTAATCATCAGGTTTTTTAATTATCCTAACAGGAATCTAAATCTCTTCATGAAGGGGTCATAAAATGTGAAGAAAACATTTGATACTGATAGCAATAAAGCCCTCTATTTCATATAACTTGCTTTACCCATATGCTTCACATCTTATTTAAAGGTAAATTTCAAATAGGTTACTTGGTTATAATAATTGCCACAAAATAATTCCATGTGGATGATACACTGTATTGCTGTTAAACTATTTAAGCTAGTGTGGAAACCCCAGGCATATAAAAGAATTTTTGTCAGCAAGTAATCATAAGAATGGGTCTAATGCACAATATTTCAATAAATTATTTTAGGAAAATGACAGGTATGGCCTACATTCCTCAACAGACACTTCTCGGGACTTATTTGTCTTTGTTTTTTGTTTAACAAATTTACTTTACGGGAGAAGGATGATTACTAAACATCTTATTTTACCTTTTTAGTTCCTTTTGTTAAACTCCCTCCATTCCTGTCTCCCAATTTATTTGTTTGTTTGTTTGTTATATTTAAGAATCATCCATCATTCTCACAGAAGAATCTGGGCAGTGTACAATAAAATATTAAAAGTAGAAAAAAAAGTATTAAAAACAATTAAAAGAGGCAAGAGATGTTAAGAATTAATTTAAAAGGCAGCTGGAGGGCTTTCAGACTATGAACCCCACAGATGACTGCTCATCTGCATGCCCCAAGCAAGGGCACAGAGCCATGGTTTTATGCCTTTAGGGAAGGCCAGAAGAGTGAAGGGTGGCAACCCCACCTCTAGGAGAAGTGAGTTCCATAAGGTGAGCAACAGCAGAGAATGCTCCCTTCTTGGACCCCTAATTGGAATTCTTTGGCTGACGAGGTCTACTTTCCCTGCTTGATTGGATGATTAATCAGGATGAATATGATTCCATAGTTAACCTGGCTCCATGCCATTTCGGATTTTAAAGGTCATAACCAACATCGTGAACTAGGCCCAGAAACAAACCGGCACTTAAATTAGGTCGGGGCAGCAGAGGTGTTACGGGCACCATTCTGTAGGCACCCAAGATTGTCTACACAGTCGCATTCTGTACCAGCTGAAGCTTTGAGGATAGCCCCATGTAGAGTGTGTTGCAACAGTCTAAACAGGAGATGTTTTACACCCTGACATCTCAAGGAGATATGTATACATAGAGTTGTATGTATAACCACTGTTACTTGTTGCAGTAACTTTCTTGTTACTGTAACTGTCTAGAAAGTTGATACCTAATTTGTTTGCTCACATATATACTGAAGTTGCTACATTTTAACAACAATGTTGGCCTCCATAGTTTCAACTATCCCTTTTCCTATAATGCTTTTCCCCCCTAAATGTCTTCAAGAAAGAGACAGCCATTATTATAATTTTTCTCTCCTCCCTAATGGACACCAGAGACTAGATCAGATGATGACATTCATACCAGTGCCCTTTGGTATTTCACACATGCTTCATTCACAATATCACAAACACTCCATTCCAAAGAATGACAGAGCTGGAAAGGAACACATGCTGGATGCAGGTCTGTTAAAATATTTGGGGTAGCTATATAGCTTTTGAGGATCTGCTCTAGAAGAGAACATAATTCTCTAGAGCCATGGTGATGCAGTGGTTAGAATGAAGTATTACAGGATAATTCTGCCTGAAGCCATGAGCTCGATCCTGATCAAGGTTGACTCAGCCTTCCATCCTCCTGAGATTGGTAAAATGAGGGCCCAGATTGTTGGGGCAATATGCTGACTCTGTAAACCACTTAGAGAGGGCTGTGAAGCAGTATATAAGTCTACGTGCTATTGCTAAATGCTGTCATTTCATGAGGCAAACTATTCCACCAGTTGATAGCTCTTGCCATCAGAGATTCCTACTAGAATCTAATTTGAATCTATTTTCCTGCAGTTTTGACCCATTGCTTCTAAACATGAACTCTGGGATGACAGAGGAGAAGTTCTCTTCCATGAAAATTGCTACCACATCTTTCTCTTCTGAGCCTATAGCTGATTTGGTGTTCTGTTCATGATAGGAAAACATGGAAACATTCTATAGACAACTAGTTAATTTGATAAGGAAATAATTAACAGTGACATGAAATCTCTGAAGGGTTATCAAGTCCTGTATTTATCAGCTATTATATATCTGTGTTCAGGATTCTTTTGACTGATCTAAGAATGTCTTCTTGGCTGCTATCTGATTTTTTTAAAATATTGAATTGATTAATTTTACCTGAGCACCCACCCACTACGTTATCCAAACAGAATCAGACGTATTCACTAGTTTGCCTGAAATTAAGCAACAGTATTAAAATTCTTTTCTATAAGCTACCAGTTAGTTTCATGGTCAGACTACATGAGCTGTTAGCCATCTTTGCCATAAATAACTGATCAGATCTCAAATTTCATATTAGGGCTGGATGGCTGCATACAAACAAACAATAGTAATTGATGGAATTAATTCTTTGATAGATTTGTTTTTAAGCAAAGGAATGATCATCAGTTTCATGCTTTTCCCCATATATTTCTTTCTTTCAAGACTTGAAAAACGTTTCGTTGGAAACACTGTATTAATATTGGCATACACTACATATTACAGAAAATACCACAACATAATATTTACTTGCTTGCTAATTTAAAATGTAGAAAATGGTCAGGAAAAACCACAAGTAACCTTATGGTGTGCAAAAGAACTGAAGCTAAACAATAAAGAGTAGCATGTTTAATTATTTTTCAAATAATATGAAACAAATTGAGACTTACAGTTAAGTGTGAATTTTTTCTTCAGGCAATAGTTAAAGCAGAGGTGTCAAACTCAATTTCATTGAGGGCCGCATCAGCATTGTGGTTGCCCTCAGGGGGCCAGGTGGGTATGGCCAGGGTGGGTGTAGCCTACTGGGTGGGCGTGGCTGGAGTGCGTATGGCCTACTGGGTGGGCATGGCCAGCTCTACATCATTGGCATCAAGGGTGCCTATGGGGACCTAGGCAGGAGTGAGACAGATCTGGGGATCTCTGGCAGAAGGAGGGTCTCTGGGCCAGGGCCAAGGCAGCGGGGACCGTTCCCTCACTGTTTCCAGGATGGCTTCGGGGGCCACATGAAACCACTTCGCGGGCCGGATCTGGCTCCCGGGCCTTGTGTTTGACATGTCTGAATTAAAGTGTAGCTGGTAACATTCTCATTTTAGCTTTCAAGCAGTGACTGCTTGTTTTTTTCACTTCTAGGACTCCAATGTCTGAGATTATACAGAGCTTCTTATAGTTCTCCAACAGATATTTGTCGTGTTTGAAATTTCTGTTTAAGTCACTCATACATTATTCAAGACATTTTTCTAACAAAACTATAGAGCTGAAACCATGTTCCCACAGAATGAAAAGCATTTAGAGCTTCTACTTGAACTTAGGACATCTTGAGTTACTATTCACACATGACTTTTTTTTTTAAATGTCTGGGGTTATTAAGGCCCAATTCACATATCTGAGTTTTAGAGAAGATCTTTCTTCTAACTGGTTATGTGGATATTAAAGAAACAGTGAATTAGATCAAGAAAGAAGGAACCCACTAAAGACAACTTCAAGTTTTCTTTTGAACATGCAGTCTAGAAACAGTATTAGAGGAACCATCAGATTGAAAATATTATACATTAACATGTACTTATGAGCTGAAATGAAAAAAAAAGAAAATGTTTGAATGAAAATCTGGACATTCATTAGACAGGAATAAAGTTTCCATGTAGTTTTTCTCCAGATTTCTGCAGCCAGTTCTGATAGCAATAACAGCAGCTGTGATAGCTATAGAAATGCATATAAAATAAAATTAAGAGTTAGGGTTAGGGGTAGGTCCTACACCAAACAAATATGTTTGATTTAAATTTCTTTATCAAGATTAGGAAGGCTAAAACGTTTTTTAAAATGGCATCAAATTGTTTCTATAATAATTTCACATTTGTTTTATTTATGGCATCTGTACATTGTTCCTGGAGAATGTTCCCCATTATTTTTTTTCCCCTGAAATACTTGTCATGTAAGAAACATATTGCATAACCATCTTCCAACAGCAAAACAAAACAAAATAAGAAACAAGTGTTGGACTGATGCTATCCTCATATTTTTTTCAATGTAACCATTTTCTTCATATAGACAAAAGGGCCAAATGATTTACTGTGCATTCAAAAACGGTATTATTCCAATATTCTTTGAATCGACATAGTCCTTCAAGCAACAACAGAGTGCAGTCTTTAAAGATGAGAACCAAAGTTGATTAGTCAGTCATGTATATAGTGATTTGATGCATTCTCCTGCTCACTTCATCTGGGCTGAGAAGTTGGATTCCAAAGGAATTTGCATACAGTTGAGGAAATGTAGCAGCGATTCTTTATATCTCAAAGACCCTCACAAAGAAAAGGAGGGGGTCAACCTATTCTCCAAAACACCTGAAAGCAGAACAAGAAGCAATTGCTGGAAATTAATCAAGGGGGAGAGCCAACCTAGAAAAAAAAGAGAAATTTCCTGACAGAATAATTAATCAGTACAATGGCTTGCTTCTAGAAGGTGTGGGTGCTTCAACACTAGAGATTGTTAAGAAGAGATCAGACAACTATTTGTCTGAAATGATATAGGGTTTCCTGCCTGAGCAGGGGGTGGGCCTAGAAGACATCCAAGATCCTTTCCAACTCTTTTATTTTGTTATTCTGTTATTTCTATGTTGGGTGGAAATGTTTCTATGGAACAATTATTGTAAGCTGTTTCAAAAACTGCAAAGGGCTTTTGAATGTGTTCTTGGATATAACACAGGTAGTTACTGTTACTAAGAAACTCAAAACTACAAAAACGCTCATGTTCATAAAGTGTTTAGCTTACCAGTGCTATAAATACATTTCTATGAACTTGGTTTGACACCAGAACTTCTATAATAAGTGACTAAAGCTTTCATTACTAACAAACTTATTCTTTTTTACCTACTTCAAAAGAATCATTCAGAAGAACATATACCATATTCAATAAAAGAAGATGGCACAAATGTAAGTCGATCCCCTGGCCTCAAAGGAATAGCAGATGGAAAAGAAAACAAAGGAATTTAAACAAAAATTCTGAACAATATCCAGCTTCCTTGCCTTTCCAACCCCAGGATAAGGCTGTCCATTCCACTTGAAACTACTCTTAAAAAATTTCCCCTCCCTTATAAATGTTTGCATGTATCCACATTAGGTAAAGGTTCCCCCACACATGCGTGCTAGTTGTTTCCGACTCTAGGGGCCAATGCTCATCTCTGTTTCAAAGCTGAAGAGCCAGAGCTTGTCCGAGGACATCTCCGTGGTCATGTGGCCGGTATGACTAGACGCCAAAGGCGCACGGAACGCTGTTACCTCTGTTACGCACCACTTGGGATTCGACCCGCCAAACTGCCGACCTTCTGATCGACAAGCTCAGCGTCCTAACCCACTGAGCCACCGCGTCCCTTTGTATCCACATTAGTATATGCATATATATACCTTTTAAGAGCTACATTCCAACAAAGATCGTAAGAGTGACTTTATTACTAACTACAGTACTGATTAAAATTGCCTATAAAATATATATCCCGCTCTTAAAATTAAGTGACATTCCACGTACATATACCAAACATTGACAGAAAGACTCTACACCCATTCTTACTTCCACCAGAAATGAGCAATAAAAAAGACATTGGAGATGGAGTAGGATATAGCTGAAAAAGGGGAAGGGATATGACAGGGCAGATGGAATAGGATGTGATGGGGGAAAAACAAGCTTCATGAAGGAGAGATGAAGAGGCAACTGGGACAGAGAAGGAAAGAAAAGGGAAAGGCAGATCAACCCGGATTAAAATGCATTATGTAAATAATGGTCCCTCCCGTGTGGGTGGGATTTTCAAAGGGATTCATGCTCTTCACCAAATAAGCACCACACATACACAAAGACACTCTCTCTCTCTCTCTCTCTCTCTCTCTCTCTCTCTCTCTCTCTCACACACACACACACACACACACACACACACACACACACAGAGAGAGAGAGAGACACTTCCTGAATTTCTCTGCACATGCAGTATTTT
Organism: Vipera berus; assembly: GCF_964194415.1. NCBI lineage: Eukaryota > Metazoa > Chordata > Lepidosauria > Squamata > Viperidae > Vipera > Vipera berus. Next base: position 88,207,500 of record NC_138202.1, on the reverse strand, counting down.
TCATAGTCTAAGAGGAAACAATCTAATGAGAGATTCTGAATACTTCAGTTTACATACACAGAACATACTTCTTGCATTGGGTCTTGATTGATGTGACTTTCTATCATTTGTCTACATTAGAAGCTAATAAAGTGATCTCTTGTTCTAATTAGAGAAGTGATGGTGAGAAAGAAACTGAAAGGCATGGCACACTTCATGTTAGGCTTGTGTTTTTATTGAGAAGTGGTAGTTTTCCAACTAAATTACTATTCAAAAATCATGATGACATTTGACCAGACTGGGCTACATTTCATGGCTTGTAATCCTTTGCTCTTTCTATCCTTTTTAAATTACAGATGCATTCTGGTTTGGAGTAATTAGAAAAAAGTATTACATCAATAGCTTGTGGCTATTAAAAAAAATTAAACTCCATTTCTATCAGTGGCCCAATCTTGACCCTTCATTATTAAAATTTTATACTGTGTGCCTATGTAGCCTATGTTCAAGTCTGCTCAGTTTAGATCCTGGACAGCCTAAAGCAAAAATTAATTGAAATATAAGAAGACATTCATTCTAACTTTTGTATCATTTTTTCTTCTTCTTCCTAGGGTTGTTAGGTACAGGAACTTCAGTTTCAACTTCACCATGGCTGCCATTCAAATCAGCAGCCATACTGAAAGAAAACTTAAAATGCCCCATGGAAGAAATGATGATGATGATGATGATGATGATGATGGAAGGGACCTTGGAGATTATCTAGTCCAGCCTCCTGCTCAAACAGGAGAACCTATACCATCTCAGACAAGTGACTGTCTAGCATCTTTTTAAAAATCTCCATTGATGGAGCACCCGCAATTTCTGTGGGCAAGCTGTTCCACTGATTAATTGTCCTCACTGTCAGGAAGTTTCTCCTTAATTCCAGGTTGCTTCTCTCTTTGATCAGTTTCCAACCATTGTTTCTTGTGCGATGCCACCTCTGGTGCTTTGGTGAATAATGTTACCCCCTCTTCTTAGTGGCAACCCCTGAGATATTGGAAGACTGCTATCATGTGACCCCTAGTCCTTCTCTTCATTAAGCTAGACATACCCAATGTACGTCTCTGTGGTATTTATCATCAAATCTGCAGTTCTTCTGTCTTTGAATATCACTGAAACTTCCTTGTTGTTGAAATTCAGCTAAAAGACAGCAATAGGACAAATATTGGATCTAAATCGTTATATAGCACTTAATTTTTTTTAGTGATAGAACTAAGTACATCCTGAAAGCTATACATTCTATAACACAGAGCTTTCAACTTTCAAAACAGAGCTTTCAACTACAAAACTTTTTTTATATGGACAGCAATAGAGAATGTATGCATCCCAGCAGAGGGGTAGTAACTATGAAAATTACTATTTTCTGAAATTAATTTCTGTATTAATTTTGTATTCTGAATTAGCTTTGAAAATACAAGTGTAGCTAGATGGACTGAGAAGTACTCATCAAAGTATATAAGGTGGTGATGACTTCCCATCGGAATTGGATCATGTCCTATCCTAGCTTGACTGACACAATTAATTTTTCTAGGTCAATATTGTCTATGGAGACGCTCAATCATCCAGGTCCATTTTGGTTCCAGTATGTCAACCTATTATATGACGCATCATACAGTCAGAACGGGGCTAGAAGGCCTACTGTGAATCAGGCTGTCTTCCTATGGCCAACCTGGTCACACAAATTCTAAAATCCAGTTGATTGTACCACAAGCATTTCCTAGTTCAGGGGTGGGCAAATAATTTTGCCAAGAGGCCACATGAAAAACTGGGGCTGTTTTGAGGAGGGCTGCCACTGCCACTCTGCCCTCACCCAATGTCCCACCCCAACACTGCCTTGCTCTCAATGATGCCAACCCTCCCCCGATGCTGCCCCCCCCTTGACCCTGATGCTGCTGATGCTGCGGGCTGAACAGGAACAGCTGAAGGGCTGGATGTGGCCTATGGGCCATAAAATGCCTAGGTCTGTCCTAGTTCCTAGCAAGGAAATTGAACTGGATTTAGAGTAGATGAAAACAGAAGGCACTGCTTTCAGAACTTGAAAGCTTCACAACATAGACCAGGGGTGTCAAACTGCCAGCCCACGGGCCGGATGCATCATAGTGAATCCGCGCCTACCACATTGCTGGCAATGGCAAAAAAGTCACGATACGCTGCGACACATCACGTGACATTGTGAGTTTGACACCCCTGACATAGACAATATGTCTGAAACACTGTCTATTGGTCATGACTTGCCTAAAAGCAGAAGAGTTATTTGACATAGTAAAGCCTTGCCAATACTCTCCTGATGCAAGAAGTATTGAGGTAATAAACAAGTTTAGAAGTGAGAGAAGATTCTCTAATCTCTAAAACAACCACTGTTGATCTGGTTAACAAGGATACATGGTGCCAGATCCAAAAATAAGGAGCTGTGTGACCAGGTGAATGTACTGAACAAAAATGAATGTCACAATATCAATTTTAAAAGCATTTTATGCACTACTCCCTTGTGGTGAAATAATTGCTACTGAAGAAGTTTAAAGGTCTCCCTACCATGCAATCATAATTGCAGCCTTTGAATTTTTCGACAGGCAGTTACTAGGCTCAGAAGTAATGGGATGCAAAACCTTCATGGAATACCAGAACCCTTAGTTAAATATCCCAGAAGAAAGCAATAGCAAAACACTTCTATGTTGCTGATGCTATTTGCAGATGTGCATGAAATCACTGTAAGTTGAACTGGACAAGAAGGAGACTTTATCTTTTGTGGTTGCTGCTGTTGCCCTAGTAACTAATAAGATATTTCAAGATTAATAGGAGCAGGCTTCTATTGCTGTTTATTCTTGCTAAATATGTAGTACCAGATCACTTACATACTGTTATTTGTTTTGGATGTGTTAACAAACTCATTTGAGGAATCCTTCTTGAACATGGATTTTTGCACATCCTCAAAGACTAGAACATTTTAATACATTGGAAAAAAACACCAATTTGACAGCCATCAATTATAAATGGATTCTTATTCCAGCTCTCAGTCTGTATGATGTTAAATTCCAGAATAAAGATATTTTATTTTACTAGTAGTCTTGAGTTCCATTCCAATGACCAAATTGCTAAGTAAAATGGTTGTTAAGTGAACATGTTACTGAGATTACTTGTTGCGGCCCTCACATTCAGATGAAGTTCTGAATGAGCTATGACAGTATTTGTTGTGAGGTGCGCAAAATTTGGTCATAAAGAACATGCATTAGTCAAAAAATAAATTTTATTATTATTTATTGCTATTATATTTGGAATGGGTTGCTAACCAAGGTGGTACTAAACAACAACTGGAGTAAGATTGTTTCTCAATTTTGTGACTAAAACAATATTTGCTTGGAATAAAAATGAATTACATTCAGAAGTGACCTAAATAGACTTATGCCCCAAACTGCAAGACACAAAATCCGGAATAATTATATTAATGTTTCCTTGTGTATATTCAAAAGAAGCTCATCTTGCTTTAAAAGATGTCCTATCACACCTTTTACAGTTAATCTTTATAAGGGTTTAAACTCTTGCTTAACTATCAACATTTTCTCCTATACATAGCAGATTTGCCATATGATATGGTTAAAACATTTTGGCTTCAACCTATGTACTACTAATAATAGAGTTGGAAGGGACCTTGGAGGTCTTCTAGTCCAACCCCCCTGCTCAGGCAGGAAACCCTATACCATTTCAGACAAATGGTTGTCCAGTCTCTTCTTAACAACTTCCAGTGTTGGAGCATGCACAACTTCTGGAGGCAGGTTGTTCCACAGATTAATTGCTCTTACTATCAGCAAGTTTCTCCTTAGTTCTAGGTTGCTTCTCTCTTTGATTAGTTTTCATCCATTGCTTCTTGTTCTGCCCCCAGGTACTTTGGAGAATAGCTTCACCCCCTGTTCTTTGTGGCAGCCCCTGAGATATTGGAAGATTGCTATCATGTCACTCCTAGTCCTTCTCTTCATTAAACTAGACATACCCAATGTATGTAATAGTATGTAACAGTGGCCATAATCAGACATGAGAGCTGTGAAATGAATACATCTTTCAATAGCCCACATTAAATCCTATCTATGTGTCATATGATGTGGTACCGCATAGCATGTCCTATAGAGAAGGCTATATTTCACGAAAGCATGATAGCTTTTTGCAAAGTTGTGATTCCTATTGCAGCATATGGGGCAAGAAATCAAGGAATGAACCTCATCAGATTCCTAGATTACTTAGAACAAACATTCTATATCTGTCTTATTAAACATAGGCTGCTATTTGCAAATACAGAAAAAGTGTACTAATCATAGATGAGTATAAGAGACAGCTTTACAACCCTTCAGAAAAAAAAAGTTTAAATTCTTTCCTGGTATTCATTTTGAAGATGTTAGATGTTTTTTTTCATCTTACTGGAAATGAATTTTTTTGTAAATAAGAAAAATGGAAACTCACATTAAACACTTGTAAATCAAGATTCTTTAGGACTGTAGCAGAGAAGCATAAAAGAGAAACATTATAATTGCACATGGAGTTTTATAGTGCATTGTCTGTGATAACTATTTGAGCAGGAGGCTGGACTAGAAGACCTCCAAGGTCCCTTCCAGCTCTATTCTATTCTATCACCAAATCAGCAGCATCTCTTAATCTCTGAGCTCTGTCGTGATTCAGGGTCAGCCTGTGGGTTCGGCAGTTGGGTCGGACGACTCAGAGGAGGAGGAGGGGGTGTTGAAGAGCTTGCTGAGGGGATTGGACAGCTTGATGAGAGCCCCCAGCCAGGCCCCTCTCATCTGGTCACGACGCAGACCCAGCTGTCTGAGCCTGACAGCGTGGATGAAGATGACCCACAGCTGGCCCTGTTCAAGGAAGCCCGACGCAGGAGGCAGTCAATCAGGAGTAAACAGAGGAAGGCAATGGGGCACCTCGGAAGGAGGCAGAGAGAGGCCACGCCCTGAACTGTATTTAAGGGGAATGTGTGGGAGGGCTGGTTTGCTGAAGGCAACCGCTTGGATAGTTCCTGTTTCTTAAAGCTCCTGTTTTATGGTTGGTGTCTTGTCTTGCTCTGTTTTATGTGAATAAATTTGGCAGGCTTTATTCCAGCCTCTTGCCGTTTGTAAAGGGGTTGTCCCTGCTTTTGCTGCAGGGCCGGTAGCAGGCTGGTACAGAACAAGCTCAGAGTATGGCACTATTCATAATAAATGGCTATTTTTTTTAGTATGGCCAACTCCTAATGCTTTTTTTCCTGTCTTTTTACGGTAGTTATGAAGAATACACAATTGGTTAGAGAAATAAAGCAGGACATTGTTCACGAGGCTAATATGCATCAAGAAAACCTCCAGTGATGCCGCTTAAAAGCTAATGGTTCCTCAAGCCAGAGAATCAAAGAAAAATAGGGTTCCACATTTTTAGCTTTGGCCTAGCATGTGAAACAAAAACCCAAAGGAGCAACTGTACTAATACAAGCCAGTTGAGTCTTTGTTTCATTTAAGCCATGCTTGCTTACTTAAGAGAAAGATCAATAGAAAGAGACAGAGACTTGACCTCTACCCACCTGCTGAGATCTTCTGAATAGCACATTATATTATGAAGTGGGCCCCCCTCCATAGCTGCATTCCTCCTGTTACTGTTATCTATCACTAACTGCCAATTATAATACAGACATATTTTGTAAAACACGATCCATCAAAGTCTCAACTGTGCATTAACAGAAAATGTCAGGAGAAGATTATGGCATGTATATTTAACACATTGCACATCATGGCATTCCAGTAGCTATGAAAACATTCGGAGGACAGCACAGTAAAAATGTGTCTGCAAAAGATTGATTAAATATGAATTTATTCTACCATTCATCATTGTTTGAATAAAAATAAACAAATACATAAATTGGGGGCATACACATGACAATCTTCAGCAGGAACATGTATTTCAATTGGCCTGAGTTTGCCCTGTATCTAGTGTTCTTCCAATTATTTTTTCTTACCAAATCTCCATTATCTATAGAGTAAAAAAATGTGCAGTCTGCAATGATAAGTGATAGGTAATGTAGGAAAGAAATACTCCAGGGTGTTGTGTTGTGTTGTGTTGTGTTGTGTTGTGTTGTGTTGTGTTGTGTTATGTTATGTTATGTTATGTTGTGTTGTGTTGTGTTGTGTTGTGTTGTGTTGTGTTGTGTTGTGTTGTGTTGTGTTGTGTTGTGTTGTGTTGTGTTGTGTTGTGTTGTGTTATCTGCAGTTCTCACCCTTATGGGTTATATTCATCTTCCTCAATCTCAGGTCCTCTACTAAAAGCCTGGGAGATTGAGGGTTTTGAGTAGTATCTTAGCTGTTTTCAACACTGCACAGAGAGCTCTGATGTTGTTTCTGGGATCTGTTGGGAGTCAGTCTTCCATCTTAGCAATAGCACTTAGACTTATATACCGCTTCACAGTGCTTTACAGTCCTCTCTCTAAGTGGTTTACAGAGTCAGCATATTGCCCCCAACAGTCTGGGTCCTCATTTTACTTACCTCGAAAGGATGGAAGG